>NC_086323.1:161656990-161970115 GCF_036172605.1 Pelobates fuscus | reverse complement strand
GGCAGAATGATTTTTCGCCGTGGGAAACAGAGGACACCTGGTCAGTTTAGAACCTGGAATACGAGGACCTGGTTGCTGGAGGACCCTAGAAAAGCCTATTCGCCAGAAGAACCAGAGGACGCTTGTACGCCAAGGGACCCTGTTTCCTGATTGCTGTATGACGCAGAGAACACTGGTTGTCGAGGCAGAATGATTTTTCGCCGTGGGAAACAGAGGACACCTGGTCAGTTTAGAACATGGAATATGAGGGCATGGCTGCTGGAGGACCCTAGAAAAGCCTATTCGCCAGATGAACCAGAGGACGCTTGTTCGCCGAGGGACCCTGTTTCCTGATTGCTGTATGACGCAGAGGACACTGGTTGTAGAGGCACAATGATTTTTCGCCGTGGGACCCAGAGGACACCTGGTCGGTTTAGAACCTGGAATACGAGGGCCTGGTTGCTGGAGGACCCTAGAAAAGCCTATTCGCCAGAAGAACCAGAGGACGCTTGTTCGCCGAGGGACCATGTTTCCTGATTCCTGTATGACGCAGAGTACACTGGTTGTCGAGGCACAAACATTTTTCACCGTGGGACCCAGAGGACACCTGGTCGGTTTAGAACCTGGAATACGAGGGCCTGGTTGCTGGAGGACCCTAGAAATGCCTATTCGCCAGAAGAACCAAAGGACGCTTGTTCGACCAGGGACCCAGTTTCCTGATTGATGTATGACGCAGAGTACACTGGTTGTCGAGGCACAAAGATTTTTTGCCGTGGGACACAGAGGACACCTGGTCGGTTTAGAACCTGGAATACGAGGGCCTGGTTGCTGGAGGACCCTAGAAAAGCCTATTCCCAGAGGACGCTTGTTCGCCGAGGGACCATGTTTCCTCATTGCTGTATGACGAAGAGTACACTGGTTGTCGAGGCACAATGATTTTTCGCCGTGGGACCCAGAGGACACCTGGTCGGTTTAGAACCTGGAATACGAGGGCCTGGTTGCTGGAGGACCCTAGAAATGCCTATTCGCCAGAAGAACCAAAGGATGCTTGTTCGCCGAGGGACCCTGTTTCCTGATTGCTGTATGACGCAGAGAACACTGGTTGTCGAGGCACAAAGATTTTTTGCTGTGGGACACAGAGGACACCTGGTCGGTTTAGAACCTGGAATACGAGGGCCTGGTTGCTGGAGGACCCTATAAAAGCCTATTCCCAGAGGACACTTGTTCACCGAGGGACCATGTTTCCTGATTGCTGTATGACGCAGCGTACACTGGTTGACGAGGCACAATGATTTTTCGACGTGGGACCCAGAGGACACCTGGTCGGTTTAAAACCTGGAATACGAGGGCCTGGTTGCTGGAGGACCCGGGAAAAGCCTATTCACCAGAGGAACCCAAGGACGTTTGTTCGCCGAGGGACCCTGTTTCCTGATTGCTGTATGACGAGAGGACACTGGTTGTCGAGGCACAATGATTTTTCGCCGTGGGACCCAGAGGACACCTGGTCGGTTTAGAACCTGGAATACGAGGGCCTGGCTGCTGGAGGACCCTAGAAAAGCCTATTCGCCAGAAGAACCAGAGGACGCTTGTTCGCCGAGGGACCCTGTGTCCTGATTGCTGTATGACGCAGAGAACACTGGTTGTCAAGGCACAAAGATTTTTCGCCGTGGGATCCAAAGGACACCTAGTCGGTTTAGAACCTGGAATACGAGGGCCTGGTTGCTGGAGGACCCTAGAAAAGCCTATTCCCCGAGGACACTTGTTCGCCGAGGGACCATGTTTCCTGATTGCTGTATGACGTAGAGGACATTGGGTGTCGAGGCACAATGATTTTTCGACGTGGGACCCAGAGGACACCTGGTCAGTTTAGAACCTGGAATACAAGGGCCTGGTTGCTGGAGGACCCTAGAAAAGCCTATTCGCCAGAAGAACCAGAGGACGCTTGTTCGCCGAGGGACCGTTTCCTGATTGCTGTATGACGCAGAGAACACTGGTTGTCGAGGCAGAATGATTTTTCGCCGTGGGAAACAGAGGACACCTGGTCAGTTTAGAACCTGGAATACGAGGACCTGGTTGCTGGAGGACCCTAGAAAAGCCTATTCGCCAGAAGAACCAGAGGACGCTTGTACGCCAAGGGACCCTGTTTCCTGATTGCTGTATGACGCAGAGGACACTGGTTGTAGAGGCACAATGATTTTTCGCCCTGGGACCCAGAGGACACCTGGTCGGTTTAGAACCTGGAATACGAGGGCCTGGTTGCTGGAGGACCCTAGAAAAGCCTATTCGCCAGAAGAACCAGAGGACGCTTGTTTGCCGAGGGACCATGTTTCCTGATTACTGTTTGACGCAGAGTACACTGGTTGTCGAGGCACAAAGATTTTTCGCCGTGGGACCCAGAGGACACCTGGTCGGTTTAGAACCTGGAATACGAGGGCCTGGTTGCTGGAGGACCCTAGAAATGCCTATTCGCCAGAAGAACCAAAGGACGCTTGTTCGCCGAGGGACCCTGTTTCCTGATTGCTGTATGACGCAGAGTACACTGGTTGTCGAGGCACAAAGATTTTTTGCCATGGGACACAGAGTACACAGAGTACACTGGTCGGTTTAGAACCTGGAATACAAGGGCCTGGTTGCTGGAGGACCCTAGAAATGCCTATTCGCCAGAAGAACCAAAGGACGCTTGTTCGCCGAGGGACCCTGTTTCCTGATTGCTGTATGACGCAGAGAACACTGGTTGTCAAGGCACAAAGATTTTTCGCTGTGGGATCCAGAGGACACCTGGTCGGTTTAGAACCTGGAATACGAGGGTCTGGTTGCTGGAGGACCCTAGAAAAGCCTATTCCCCGAGGACACTTGTTCGCCGAGGGACCATGTTTCCTGATTGCTGTATGACGTAGAGGACATTGGGTGTCGAGGCACAATGATTTTTCAACGTGGGACCCAGAGGACACCTAGTCGGTTTAAAACGTGGAATACGAGGGCCTGGTTGCTGGAGGACCTTAGAAAATCCTATTCGCCAGAAGAACCAGAGGACGCTTGTTCGCCGAGGGACCCTGTTTACTGATTGCTGTATGACCCAGAGGACACCTGGTTGGTTTAGAACCTGGAATACGAGGGCCTGGTTGCTGGAGGACCCTAGAAAAGCCTATTCCCAGAGGACACTTGTTCGCGAGGGACCCTGTTTCCTGACTGCTGTATGATGTAGAGGACACTGGTTGTCGAGGCACAATGATTTTTCGACGTGGGACCCAGAGGACACCTGGTCGATTTAAAACCTGGAATACGAGGGCCTGGTTGCTGGAGGACCCGGGAAAAGCCTATTCACCAGAGGAACCCAAGGACGTTTGTTCGCCGAGGGACCCTGTTTCCTGATTGCTGTATGACGAGAGGACACTGGTTGTCGAGGCACAAAGATTTTTCGCCGTGGGACCCAGAGGACACCTGGTCGGTTTAGAACCTGGAATACAAGGACCTGGTTGCTGGAGGATCTAGAAAAGCCTATTCGCCAGAAGAACCAGAGGACGCTTGTTCGCCGAGGGACCCTGTTTCCTGATTCCTGTATGACGCAGAGTACACTGGTTGTCGAGGCACAAACCTTTTTCACCGTGGGACCCAGAGGACACCTGGTCGGTTTAGAACCTGGAATACAAGGACCTGGTTGCTGGAGGACCCTAGAAAAGCCTATTCGCCAGAAGAACCAGAGGACGCTTGTTCGCCGAGGGACCATGTTTCCTGATTCCTGTATGACGCAGAGTACACTGGTTGTCGAGGCACAAACATTTTTCACCGTGGGACCCAGAGGACACCTGGTCGGTTTAGAACCTGGAATACGAGGGCCTGGTTGCTGGAGGACCCTAGAAAAGCCTATTCCCAGAGGACACTTGTTCGCCGAGGGACCCTGTTTCCTGACTGCTGTATGATGTAGAGGACACTGGTTGTCGAGGCACAATGATTTTTCGACGTGGGACCCAGAGGACACCTGCTCGGTTTAGAACCTGGAATACGAGGGCCTGGTTGCTGGAGGACCCGGGAAAAGCCTATTCACCAGAGGAACCCAAGGACGTTTGTTCGCCGAGGGACCCTGTTTCCCGATTGCTGTATGACGAGAGAACACTGGTTGTCGAGGCACAAAGATTTTTCGCCGTGGGACCCAGAGGACACCTGGTCGGTTTAGAACCTGGAATACAAGGGCCTGGTTGCTGGAGGACCCTAGAAAAGCCTATTCGCCAGAAGAACCAGAGGACGCTTGTTCGCCGAGGGACCCTGTTTCCTGATTGTTGTATGACGCAGAGAACACTGGTTGTCGAGGCAGAATGATTTTTCGCCGTGGGAAACAGAGGACACCTGGTCAGTTTAGAACATGGAATATGAGGGCATGGCTGCTGGAGGACCCTAGAAAAGCCTATTCGCCAGATGAACCAGAGGACGCTTGTTCGCCGAGGGACCCTGTTTCCTGATTGCTGTATGACGCAGAGGACACTGGTTGTAGAGGCACAATGATTTTTCGCCGTGGGACCCAGAGGACACCTGGTCGGTTTAGAACCTGGAATACGAGGGCCTGGTTGCTGGAGGACCCTAGAAAAGCCTATTCGCCAGAAGAACCAGAGGACGCTTGTTCGCCGAGGGACCATGTTTCCTGATTCCTGTATGACGCAGAGTACACTGGTTGTCGAGGCACAAACATTTTTCACCGTGGGACCCAGAGGACACCTGGTCGGTTTAGAACCTGGAATACGAGGGCCTGGTTGCTGGAGGACCCTAGAAATGCCTATTCGCCAGAAGAACCAAAGGACGCTTGTTCGACCAGGGACCCAGTTTCCTGATTGATGTATGACGCAGAGTACACTGGTTGTCGAGGCACAAAGATTTTTTGCCGTGGGACACAGAGGACACCTGGTCGGTTTAGAACCTGGAATACGAGGGCCTGGTTGCTGGAGGACCCTAGAAAAGCCTATTCCCAGAGGACGCTTGTTCGCCGAGGGACCATGTTTCCTCATTGCTGTATGACGAAGAGTACACTGGTTGTCGAGGCACAATGATTTTTCGCCGTGGGACCCAGAGGACACCTGGTCGGTTTAGAACCTGGAATACGAGGGCCTGGTTGCTGGAGGACCCTAGAAATGCCTATTCGCCAGAAGAACCAAAGGATGCTTGTTCGCCGAGGGACCCTGTTTCCTGATTGCTGTATGACGCAGAGAACACTGGTTGTCGAGGCACAAAGATTTTTTGCTGTGGGACACAGAGGACACCTGGTCGGTTTAGAACCTGGAATACGAGGGCCTGGTTGCTGGAGGACCCTATAAAAGCCTATTCCCAGAGGACACTTGTTCACCGAGGGACCATGTTTCCTGATTGCTGTATGACGCAGCGTACACTGGTTGACGAGGCACAATGATTTTTCGACGTGGGACCCAGAGGACACCTGGTCGGTTTAAAACCTGGAATACGAGGGCCTGGTTGCTGGAGGACCCGGGAAAAGCCTATTCACCAGAGGAACCCAAGGACGTTTGTTCGCCGAGGGACCCTGTTTCCTGATTGCTGTATGACGAGAGGACACTGGTTGTCGAGGCACAATGATTTTTCGCCGTGGGACCCAGAGGACACCTGGTCGGTTTAGAACCTGGAATACGAGGGCCTGGCTGCTGGAGGACCCTAGAAAAGCCTATTCGCCAGAAGAACCAGAGGACGCTTGTTCGCCGAGGGACCCTGTGTCCTGATTGCTGTATGACGCAGAGAACACTGGTTGTCAAGGCACAAAGATTTTTCGCCGTGGGATCCAAAGGACACCTAGTCGGTTTAGAACCTGGAATACGAGGGCCTGGTTGCTGGAGGACCCTAGAAAAGCCTATTCCCCGAGGACACTTGTTCGCCGAGGGACCATGTTTCCTGATTGCTGTATGACGTAGAGGACATTGGGTGTCGAGGCACAATGATTTTTCGACGTGGGACCCAGAGGACACCTGGTCAGTTTAGAACCTGGAATACAAGGGCCTGGTTGCTGGAGGACCCTAGAAAAGCCTATTCGCCAGAAGAACCAGAGGACGCTTGTTCGCCGAGGGACCGTTTCCTGATTGCTGTATGACGCAGAGAACACTGGTTGTCGAGGCAGAATGATTTTTCGCCGTGGGAAACAGAGGACACCTGGTCAGTTTAGAACCTGGAATACGAGGACCTGGTTGCTGGAGGACCCTAGAAAAGCCTATTCGCCAGAAGAACCAGAGGACGCTTGTACGCCAAGGGACCCTGTTTCCTGATTGCTGTATGACGCAGAGGACACTGGTTGTAGAGGCACAATGATTTTTCGCCCTGGGACCCAGAGGACACCTGGTCGGTTTAGAACCTGGAATACGAGGGCCTGGTTGCTGGAGGACCCTAGAAAAGCCTATTCGCCAGAAGAACCAGAGGACGCTTGTTTGCCGAGGGACCATGTTTCCTGATTACTGTTTGACGCAGAGTACACTGGTTGTCGAGGCACAAAGATTTTTCGCCGTGGGACCCAGAGGACACCTGGTCGGTTTAGAACCTGGAATACGAGGGCCTGGTTGCTGGAGGACCCTAGAAATGCCTATTCGCCAGAAGAACCAAAGGACGCTTGTTCGCCGAGGGACCCTGTTTCCTGATTGCTGTATGACGCAGAGTACACTGGTTGTCGAGGCATAAAGATTTTTTGCCATGGGACACAGAGTACACAGAGTACACTGGTCGGTTTAGAACCTGGAATACAAGGGCCTGGTTGCTGGAGGACCCTAGAAATGCCTATTCGCCAGAAGAACCAAAGGACGCTTGTTCGCCAAGGGACCCTGTTTCCTGATTGCTGTATGACGCAGAGTACACTGGTTGTCGAGGCAAAAAGATTTTTTGCCGTGGGACACAGAGGACACCTGGTCGGTTTAGAACCTGGAATACGAGAGCCTGGTTGCTGGAGGACCCTATAAAAGCCTATTCCCAGAGGACACTTGTTCACCGAGGGACCATGTTTCCTGATTGCTGTATGACGCAGAGTACACTGGTTGTCGAGGCACAATGATTTTTCGCCGTGGGACCCAGAGAACACCTGGTCGGTTTAGAACCTGGAATACGATGGCCTGGTTGCTGGAGGACCCTAGAAAATCCTATTCGCCAGAAGAACCAGAGGACGCTTGTTCGCCGAGGGACCCTGTTTACTGATTGCTGTATGACCCAGAGGACACCTGGTCGGTTTAGAACCTGGCATACGAGGGCCTGGTTGCTGGAGGACCGTAGAAAAGCCTATTCGCCAGAAGAACCAGAGGACGCTTGTTCGCCGAGGGACCCTGTTTCCTGATTGCTGTATGATGCAGAGGACACTGGTTGTCGAAGCACAATGATTTTTCGCCGTGGGACCCAGAGGACACCTGGTCCATTTAGAACCTGGAATACGAGGGCCTGGTTGCTGGAGGACCCTAGAGGACACTGGTTGTCCAGGCACAATGATTTTTCAACGTGGGACCCAGAGGACATCTTATCAGTTTAGAACCTGTAATATGAGGGCCCTGGTCGCCAGAGGACCTGGGAAAAATCTATTCGCAAGAGGAACCCGAGGATGCTTTTTCGCCGAGGAACCCTTTTCCCTGATTGCTGTTTGATGCAGAGGACACTGTTTGTTGAGGCACAATGATTTTTTGCTGTGGGACCCACAGGACATCTTGTCAGTTTAGAACCTGTAAAATGAGGGCCCTGGTCGCCGGAGGTCCCGGAAAAAAACCTATTCGCCAGAGGAACCCGATGATGCTTGTTCGTCGAGGAACCCTAATTCCTGATTGCTGTATGATGCAGAGGACACTGGTTGTCAAGGCACAATGATTTTTAGCCGTGGGACCCAGAGGACACCTGGTCTGTTTAGAACCTGGAATACGGGGGCCCTGGTCGCCGGAGGACACGGGAAAAACCTATCTGCCAGAGGAACCCGAGGATGCTTGTTCGCTGAGGGACCCTTTTCCCTGATTGCTGTATGATGCAGAGTATACTGGTTGTCGAGGCACAATGATTTTTCGACATTGGACCCAGAGGACACCTGGTCTGTTTAGAACCTGGAATACGAGGGCCCTGGTTGTCAGAGGACCCAGGAAAAACCTTTTCCACAGGGGTATCTGAGGACTTTTGTTCGCCAAGGAACCTTATTTCCTGATTGCTGTACGATGCAGAGTACACTGGTTGTCGAGGCACAATGATTTTTTGCCGTGGGACCCAGAGGACACCTGTTCAGTTTAGCACCAGAATAACGCGGGCCCTGGTTGCAGGAGGACCCGGAAAAAAACTATTCATTAGACGAACCCTATTTCCAGATTGCTGTATGATGCAGAGGACACTGGTTGTTGAGGCACATTGATTTTTTGCCGTTGGACCCAGAAGACACCTGGTGGGTTTAGAAACTGGAATAGTTTCTACATACTACAACCCCTATCAGCCCCTACACATACTACGACTCCTACCACCCCCAGCACACTCTACAACTCCTATCACCCACTACACATACTACAACCCCTATCAGACCCTACACACTACAACCCTTATAACCCACTACAACTCCTATCACCCCTGCATATACCACAACCCCTATCACCACTTACACATCCTACAACCCCTATTACCCACGACAACAGCTATCACCCACTACAACCCTATTACCCCTACTTATTCGACAACCCCTGCACCCTCAATAGCTTCTATTACCCCCTGCCTCCCACTATTGCCTCTATTACACTACACTACAGCACTTATAACAACTACATGCAAACAAACTACATCCAAATGTGGCCTTGCATGCAGACCCTCAGTATAAATGCGTCCCTGCATACTCACATTGATGTCATGGACATATTAGAGTGAATAAAAAAAAATAAAAAAATGCATTTAAAGGAACACTATAGGGTCAGGAATACAAATGTGTATTCCTGATCCTATAGTGTAAAAAACACCATTTAGGTTGGCGGCATCCCCTTGCCTTTATTTAAGGGCCACATGGGTCCGCCGGTGCTGGCTCAGCCCATGCTCTGGCCCATTGACTGAGATCATCAGAATTGATCATCTCAGCCATTCCAGTGCTCTCCCACAGGAAGCATTGGGAAGCTAAATGGCACACATGGCAAAACACTGCGTTGCGCCAATCAGCATCATAGAGATATATTGAATCAATGCATCTCTGTGGGGAAAGTTCAGTGCCTCCATGCAGAGCAAAGAGACACTGAACATCAGTGCTGCACATTGTCTATCACTGACCAAGGAAGCACCTCTAGTGGCCGTCTGAGTGACGGTAGGGGGGGCTGGGGCAGGGGGTGGTAGGGTTGCTGGGACAGGTAGGGATGGCTGTGACAGGGCAGGGGATGGCTGGGGCAGAGGGTGGTGGAAGGGCAGTGACAGGGTAGGAGGTGGTAGGGGGGCAGAGGGTGGTAGGATGGCTGGGGTAGTGGCTGGTAGGGGTCTGTGACAGGGCAGGGGGTGGTAGAAGGGCAGAGGGTGGCTGGGGCAGAGGGTGGTAGGAGGGCCGTTACAGGGGTTGGTAGGGGGGCTGTGACAGGACAGGGGGTTGTAGGGGGCAGAGGGTGGTAGGGTGGCTGGGGCAGGAGGTGGTATGGGGGCAGTGACAGGGTAGGAGGTGGTACGGGGGCAGAGGGTGGTAGAGGATGGTAGGGTGGCTCGGGCAGGGTGTGGTAGGGTCTGTGACAGGGCAGGGGGTGGTAGGGGGCAGGGAGTAGTAGGGGGGCTGGGGCAGAGGGTGTTAGGAGGGCAGTGACAGGGTAGGGGGTAGAGGGTGGTTGGGGCAGGGCAGAGGAGAACCCGCTGGAGCTGCAGGTTAGAGCTCCCCTGGGTCCTCTCTCCCTCTTCTGCCGGCTGCCAGCGTTACAGTGCTAGTGGGCTGGAGAGGGAGATCTCTGATCTCCCCTCCGGTCCTGCAGAGCTCAGCTGACAGGGGAGAGGGAGGCAGAGTTCCCGGTGCTATGATCAAATGATCATAGCACCTTTAGTGGTTATTTAACTCTTAGAATCACGAGCAACACACCTAGAAGCACAAAAGAACCTGGAGGATGCTTTGTACGAAACCTCTAAACCAAGATCCTATTATTCTTGTGGACACCATGAAAACACGACCCTAGATCCTTGAGGACATGCACAGAAGAGCTAGAACAATTCCTAGATAACAGAACCCTTTGCCATTTAAACTTTCTCCCTACATTATATTAACCTCTTAATGCTCAGGTAAACCATCAAGCAATAGATACCAAGAGGTTCCCTTTCCTGATTAGAGGATAACTTTTTTTCGCCCAGCTTTAGCTAAAGAATACATTGACCTGTTATTGCCCAGAGGGAAAGGCAATCCTTCAAGCCATGGTTCCCCAGAGGTTTCCTCCACAGGGGGTTTTTCCTCTCCTTTGTGCTTAAGGATGACTCTTTGTGAGTCCACAGGTAGCTGTAATCTATTTCAAAATCCAGACTAGGTCCAGTTATCAACATCGTTCCTAATTTAATGTATTTAAGTTTATAATAAAGATCTTATGTAACTTTAATTATTGTTGTCACTGTAGTAATTCTCATTTGAGTAACTTCAAGGTCCATGAATACAGAGACTAGCCCTCTGTATCCAGCGTTGCAAGCCTGCCATTCAATATAACTACAGCTCCTTATACACAAACAATGCAGCCCCTATTGTTTACGTTTACGTTTCGCCTAAGGCCTTACAAAGTCTAGAGCATCCCCTCATGAACAATACTGGAAAAATCCTTCTAGGATGTATACAGAATTCATAAGCTCCAAAAAGGATATCAATACCCTAATGCTGAATGGTTCTTCCTTGGTTAATGAACTGATTTCCTCCCCACCGCAAATGAATTATGCATATTAAAGGACAGTACCTTTCATGTGCTGCCCATCATCATAAAGTAGTGGTCAGTAACAAGAGGAGAGGCTAACAGTCTTAAATACATCTTACCTTCCATTAATGGGTAGTGAACCCCACATTACTTTTGCCTCACATGGCAACCCTGGTATGTTAGTCAATGGCTATGCAGCCCCCTCACTCCAGTCTACATTGTTATTATCAAAGTGCTCGAACTCTGCTTTTCCTCCTGTTGATTTCCTCACGGATTACATGACACAGTAATGCAGTGACCTGAGACAGGTACAGTGATGGAAAAAAGTGTTTGATCCCCTGCTGATTTTGAACATTTGCCCACTGACAAAGAAATGATCAGTCTATAATTTTTATGGTAGGTGTATTTTAGCAGTGAGAGACAGAATAACAAAAAAAGAATCCAGAAAAATGCATGTCAAAAAAGTTATAAATGGATTTGCATGTCAATGAGTGAAATAAGTAATTGATCCCCTATCAATAAGCAAGATTTCTGGCTCCCAGGTGTCTTTTATACAGGCAACGAGCTAAGATTAGGAGCACTCTCTTAAAGGGATTGCTCCAAATTTCAGCTCGTTCTCTGTATAAAAGATACTTGTCCACAGAAGCAATCAATCAATCAGATTCCAAACTCTCTACCATGGCCAAGACTAAAAAGCTGCCCAAGGATATCAGGGACAAGATTGTAGACATACACAAGGCTGGAATGGGCTACAAGACCATTGCCAAGCAGCATGATGAGAAGGTGACAACAGTCTCGGTCTGGTGCTCCATGCAAGAACTCACTTCGTGGAGTTTCAATGATTATGAGAACAGTGAGGAATCAGCCCAGAACTACACAGGAGGATCTTGTTAATGATCTCAAGGCAGCTGGGACCATAGTCACAAAGAGAACAGTTGGTAACACACAACACCGCAAAGGACTGAAATTCTGCAGCGCCCGGAAAATCCCTCTGCTCAAAAAAGCACATGTACAGGCCCGTCTGAAGTTTGCCAATGAACATCTGAATGATTCAGAGGAGAACTGGCTGAAAGTGTTGTGGTCAGATGAAACCAAAATTGAGCTCTTTGGCATCAACTCAATTTGCCGTGTTTGGAAGAGGAGGAATGCTGCCTATGAACCCAAGAACACCATCCCCACTGTCAAACATGGAGGTGGAAACATTATGCTTTGGAGGTGTTTTTCTGCTAAGGGGACAGGACAACTGCACTGCATCAAAGGGACAATGGACAGGGCCATTGTACCTTCAAATCTTGGGTTAGAACCTCCTTCCCTCAGCCAGGGCATTGAAAGTGGGTCATGGATGGGTATTCCAGCATGACAATGACCCAAAACACACAGCCAAGGCAACAAAGGAGTGGCTGAAGAAGAAGCACATTAAGGTTCCGGAGTGACCTAGCCAGTCTCCAGACCTTAATCCCATAGAAAATCTATGGAGGGAGCTGCAGGTTCGAGTTGCCAAACATCAGCCTCGAAACCTTGGAGAGTGACTTGGAGAGGATCTGCAAAGAGGAGTGTGAAACAATCCCTCCTGAGATGTGTGCAAACCTGGTGGCCAACTACAAGGTAGGTAGAGAATGACCTGACACAAACAGAAAAAATATATATGTCAGGAATACAGTGACCTGAAACACAGAGATATGACAGGGAAGGAGATGTTGCCAAGTAAACTTACAGAAGCCAAACACAGAGAGATGGATGCAGGTCTTCAGGAAGTAAGAAGTCTTTATTAACATACCGATCGGGTCTCACACTGAACTTGTGTTCAAAAGGTATGAGCCCAGAGCACATGGAGTACATTCCTTATATAGCAATATAGCTCCTCCCATTAATAGCTACTCCCACACATACCCTTAACCAATCAATGAGCAGAGTATAGACTTGTTCATCTGGTCAGACCACATGGCTCATCCAAGACAAAGAAGAAATAAGTGCAATTTCAGTTCCTGCATTCCTGCACATGCTCAGTACATTGATGACAGTATCCTAGCTACGTGTAGCTAGCTAACTGACACAACATACACATATGCCACGTGGAAATCTCTGCCTACTAAATTTACATTTCACTGAAATTCCACCACAGAGAGACATTAGACAGATGTAAACATGTGAAGGAGACAGTGACCAGAGACAGCCAGGTACATCACAGGATGAGAGTGAACTGAGAAAGACAGCCCATGACAGGAAGAAAGTGACCTGAGAAAGACAGACAAATACATGTCAGGGGAAGAATGGCCTGAGAGAGACAGAGAGATCACTGCGCAAACACATCACTGAGAAACACAGACAGAGACATGTGAAAGAAAGGTATATGAATGTCAGAGAAAAAGTGACCTGAGACACACAGACATGTCAGGGAATAAGTAAACCAGAGAGGAGCAAACAAAGGGTAGGAATAATCAGCCCCACGGTGACAGGAGAGATTAGGGGGTGCACACATTACCTACTCCCTCTGCTGTCACTCATTGTTCATGGAGGAGTGGGAGGAGAAGTAATGGGAAGGGTTGTAAATACAATGTTCATTCATATCGCTGACACTCTGTTCTCTGTACAAATACAAGCCATGGAAACAGAACACACAGAGCCTCACAACATTAGTAGGTGGGGATGTTTAAGATACACACAAGGGTAATAGATTAAGAGAGACATACAAGTAGTAGATTGTGTAGAGTGCAGAGAGACATAATGGGAGGATGGAGAGACACACATAAATAAATTGCCCAGTAGGGTTGCCAACAAAGATGCTAGAGACGTAAAGATACATAGCAGAGAAAGAGAGTGACCTGAGACAGACACATGCCATGGACAGAGTGACCTGAGACAAATACATGCCATGGACAGAATGACCTGAGACAGATGCATGCCAAGCATATGCTGATGGGCAGAGCATCTAAGATGTCATTGGAGGCAGCCAGCCCCTCACTTTAAAAAGTAAAAAAAAACGCCCACAATCTTATAATATTTTCAAGAATATTTATTGCATAACTTTGTAAACTGTATGTTTTTAAGAGTCATTTCAAGGCCTCATTAGAGACTACAATGGAGTCTAATGGGCCTAGAGAGGGGTCTCTCTAAGACTCTAGTCCCAATTCACAATATATTATTATAATATAGCTCTCTGATATAAG
This sequence comes from Pelobates fuscus, assembly GCF_036172605.1. Lineage (NCBI taxonomy): Eukaryota > Metazoa > Chordata > Amphibia > Anura > Pelobatidae > Pelobates > Pelobates fuscus. The sequence goes on along the minus strand of NC_086323.1, from coordinate 161,956,143 downwards.
TTGGCAGGTACCGAGCACACTATTAGACATGCTTGCCCTTTTTCAGGACCCTGCAGAGACCCTGAACCAATGTTCCCTTCATGTCATGCCCTTTAGTGGGCTGACCTTACATTTTGGCAGGTAGCCTGCTGTGCTTTAACACTCTATTCTCCCTTTTACCTTCATTTTCTATCCAATCCACTACCTCTTTATTCACCGTTTAATCATCTAATATTTCCCCCTTATACAGTTACTTACTGCCTAAAACAAACTTCAGTTTGGCAAATAAACAGTGTGTGCCTTCTGTATGCAGCCTTCTTCCTCACATATGAAGTAGTAAATCAGTGATGCACAGGCGATCGTGTCATATCTCTTCCTGGAGCACACCGCTTCATTTAAAAGTGCCTCCCATAAGAATCACTAAGCAGGGAAATTAGCCTGTGACTGGGGTTCAAACAGTTCACAAATTCAAGATACGCAATTAAAACTTAAAACTAGAGGAACAAGTGGGAGAATTCTGGGAGCTTATCAAGGCCTTGCCAAACAAGGAGTGCTACTTGTACATAGACATTTACTATACTAGCATCCCACTCCTGAAAATGTTATAGTGTTTGGAAACTATGGCCTGTGACACTATAAAAAAGACCCCTACAGGTTTCCCACAGCACTAGTTAAAACAAAACAACAAATAAAAGGGGGTAAAACACTGCTCCATGCCAAAAATGACTGCTGCCAGTGAAGCATAAAGATAAGAAGGAGGCATTCTTTCTCATCACCATCCTTAATAAACATATTCTGGAGGTTGCAGTCCGTGGTAAACAAGAAACAAAAACAATGGCAGACTGCATACGGTGGTACAACCGGTACATCGGTGGAGGAGACCGATCTAACTCACTGTTGCAGCCATACCTTAGAATGAAAAAGAAAAAAACATGTATGGAACAAGAAAGTTGCTCTATTCAATAATTGTTATAAGAGATAAGAGAGTACAGGAGGAGAGCAGGGAGTGAGAAAGAGAGACAAGAGAGACAAAAGTACAAAGGTTGTGATAGCATTATGATACTAACGGTTAAATTCTGTGGCTAGCATTCTGGTTATCTTGACTAAAGTAAAGCAAAGGGTTAACAAAGTTAACAGAAACAGGAAACTCATACCCTTAGCCATATCACAGTACTGACATTTCTTGCTAAATCGAGTGAGCATTATGTGGGCGACACCGTCTAGGCTAGGATCATTTGATTGAAGCATAAATTGTACGCTTACAGTGTTGTAGTCTGCAACTGGTGAAATCTATGCTGCAAATAGTAATGTCAGTATGAGTCTATCTTGCGGTGCCCTACTGATGTGAGGTAAAGTCCGTTGCAGCTGCAGGGACGTGGTGGCGTGGCACTAGGCCATCCAGCAATGGGGTATTAAAAGTCATCCTATGCCTCTAGCTGGCAGGGGTGAGGCTTCAGCCGGTGCGTCTGTAGGCGTCTGCACCAGGGCACCGAGAGTCCATCCCCAACTCTGTAAGGCGTGGAGGCCTCCTGTACCGTCGCTTGGTGTGCTGCTCCTGTCCCAGGTAGCCGCATGGTGGTAATCCGGTCGGAGGTGCGCTGGGGTACGTTGCTGGGGCTTTGGGGGTTGTCCGGCGTTCACCTTGCCGCTTGTGTGTAGGTAGGTGCGTGTGCTCAAGTTGGTGCGGTCCGTCTCTCTCCTGTTCGCTTGTCGGTGCTTGTTTGGACGGGCGCCCGCTTGGAATGCCTGCAGTGGGGCGCCATAATGGCGGCGGCGGCGGGTCAGTGGTCGGATCCACATGGCCACCGCTCGTGCTGCTTGTAGGTTGGGCATACCCCTGCTGCACTGCAGCTCATAGAAGGCCGAGCAGAGCCTGTCGAGGGCCTCCAGGGAGGAAGGCTGCATACGGGTGCTAGTGGCTCCCCTTTGTGAACTGTGACGGGCGGCCATCTTAGACGCTCTCCACCTGACTCGTGCTTCTCCCGTTTATGTGTGCCCTAGGGCTGGTCAGCTTGCCTGGTCTGTCCGTCCAGGAGGACCGGGATATCCCCCACCGGTCCAAAGGGGGGGGAGGGGAATTGGAGACCGCCTTCGTTGCTGAGGGGATCCGGTGTCAGAGAGAGCGGCCGCCTCTCCCCAGCTCCGGCTTCTGTAGGCCGCGTTTGCTGTTCCGCTTTTTTAGCTCCTACGGGCTTCAGAAAAGTCTCGTTGTATTCAGAGGTGCACCCCCGACTTGGGTAATGCACCCCGGTGGGTCCTTGGTTTAGCCCTTGTTAATGCCGTTTTTCCTGCCCTTTGAGCAGGAGCTCGTGTCCCCTGCTTCTGCTTAGTTCGACGGCCAGTCTCCGCCCCCCTGGAACAAGAAAGTTAGAATGTATATAAATCAGCACTGTCATGCCGAGCTTACCTTTGTCCTGTTGTTTTTTCCTCCTCTATCAGAATCTGGTCTTCCTTTCTGATCTAGTTTTCTAGGGACTACTTTGTCTTGTGTATTTTTTCTACGCCTGACCCAGGGCCGCCATCAGGGGGTGACAACCATAACAGTTGTCACGGGCCCGGCGGCCCAGGGGGGCCCGGCCGCCCGGGCCCCACATGTGGGGCTCATCGGGTGGCCCACACACTTAGGGCCACCCGATGAGCCCCCTCCTTCAGGGGCCCGGTCAGCGCTGTGGCCGTTGTATAGCGCGACCGGGCCCCTTTAAAAAAAAAAAAAAAAAAAAGCAGCCGCAAGTGCTGCTGGGAGGAAGTGGTCACTTCCTCCCAGCTCACTCCGCGCGGGAGGAGCGCGCGCCAGCCGTAAAGAGGGAGAGCTAGGCAGTGAAGAGGGAGCCGCGCCGACTCCCATCATCCCCAGCCACCCTCCTGCAAAGAAAAGGTAAGAAATAGGAGGGTGGCTGGAAAACTAACTATGTATGTATGTATGTATGTATGTATGTATGTATGTCTGCCTGTCTGTGTATGTCTGTCTGTATGCATGCATGTGTGTCTATGTATGTATGTCTGTCTGTATGTGTATGCATGTATGCATGTATGTATGTATGTATGTATGTCTGTCTATGTATGTATGCATGTCTGTGTGTATGTCTATGTATGTATGCATGTCTGTGTGTATGTCTATGTATGTATGCATGTCTGTGTTTATGTCTGTATGCATGTATGTCTGTATGCATGTATGTCTATGTATGTATGTCTGTGTGTATGTATGTATGTATGTCTGTGTGTAAGGGAGAACAGGAGAGGAATCTGTCCTAAAACGCATATAAACATATGCGGGATGTAGAGGAAAACCCAGTTAAAATATTAGACTTTATTAGAAAGATAAATACAATAAATAAGCAATTGAATGAACAAATAAATAAAGAGAACTAAAACTTTAACCATATAAGCGGGAAGGGGGGAGTGAGGTGAGACACATCGTAGTGAAAATTATGAATAAAGACCCCTGAAGGGTATAACAATAAAGCGTTGCTGTCTAAAAGATACCCCAGTGGCAACACCGTCCACCTACAGAGGTATGTAATCGCACTAGATGCCGATATGACACAGTACAGCTCTGGTGGAGAACAGTAAACGAATATACTAGTTCCTGTAAAGCAGCAGAGATACAAATAATAATCGGCAACAGTTAAAGCGATATTACATGGACTCGTATGTCAGTGGCAGCAAACGCCACAGTTAATCCAAATGCCACACAGTATTCCAAGTCTCTAATAGGTCAGTGGAGCGAACATGTGATCGTGGGCAGAGGGAAAAACTGAGATGTAAAAAGGGAATAGGTAATGCTACTAAAGTGATACTGCCTAAAGAATACCTCAATGACACCACAGTCCACCTACATAGGCATATAGCCGCCCTTAGTGCCGGTATAATAAAGTACAACTCTGTTAGAGAGCAATAAACAATAAATTGCTACTAAATGACAGAGAGACAAATAGTCACCGGCAACAATATAGGGCGATACTAATTGAACACGTGTGTCAAAGGCAACAAATGCTACAATAGATTCGAATGCCACAGAATGTTACAAAAGCTCTTGTAGGTAAATAGAGCGGACTTATAATAGTAGGCAATGGAGAGGTTAAAATATCAAAAGGCAATATGTAATGTAGCAAGTCAGGTGTTAGACTGAAAACAGGTTTCCCCATAGAGCATTAATTCCGTGCTAATATGGATAACAGGGTATCCTGCTGCCCAACCTCACTATCGTGAAGGTACAATAACCTATATACTATTTCCCAATCTGGTGTATACCTAAATAGGAAAGGAATGGTGCCTTCATGGGCACCAGGTATAGTAAAGTAATATAGGAGGAGGACGAGATGTGTGTATGTCTATGTCTGTCTGACTGCATGCATGTATGTCTACGTATGTATGTCTGTCTATGTATGTTTGTGTATGTCTGTATGCATACATGTATGTCTGTCTGTCTGTATGTCTATGTATGTATATATGTATGTCTGTATGTCAGTATGAATGTATATCTGCATATCATTATGAACGTAGGTCTGTGTGTATGTGTGTATGGATGTCTGTATGCATGTATGTCTGTCAGTATGTCTGTATATATGCATGTACGTCAGTCTGTATGCATGTATGTATGTCTGTATGCCATTATGAATGTATGTCTGTGTATGTCTGTATGCCATTATGAATGTATGTGTGTATGGATGTCAGTGTCTGTATGTATGCATGTCGGTGTCTGTATGTATGTATGTGTCTTTATGTCCTCTTGCATGTGTGTCTGTATGTATGTTAGTATGTGTCTGTCTGTCACTATGTATGACTGTGTGTATGTCTCAGTATGTGTGTGTCAGTATGTATGCCTGTATGCGTGTATGTCTGTTTCAGTATGTGTGTCTGTTAGTATGTATCTGTGTCCTTTTGTATCAGTGTGTGAGTTTGTGTCTGTGTGTGGACCCAGTGGGCAGTATTTGGAGGCGGGCCCCAGGGGGCCCATACCCTGAGCTGAGTTAGGGGCCCCAAAATTTCTGGTGGCGGCCCTGGCCTGACCTTCTCTGATACCAGGAGAAGCCTGAGTCAGCTCCATCTCCTGTGTCAAGGAGAAAAGTGAGTATTGTGGGAAAACTTTCTTTGACACAGGAAATGGAACTGACGTAAGTTCCTCCTTGTGTCAGAGAATGTCAGGCGTGGGAAAAATACATAAGACGAAGTGATAATGCCATTTTATTTCAAATGGCAACCTACGATACATTCCTCATGTACAAAAAGAAAAAGGCAAATGATAAAGTGAGGTAATTGCAAGGCTGCTGACCAAGTGCTTCCATAATGCTCCATTAGTTGACCAGAAAAATACTAGAATTGGGGCAGCTCATTGTTTTTGGATTCCTCCAACCCCAGAAGAAGTGCCCATCAGAAAAGTTGCAGAGAATTTTACCAGGTTGTAGAGGGGGGGAGGGGGCTGTAGTGGGTGAATAATGGCTGAAATTAAGAGGTATGGTCTGTAGAGTGTGGGACTGTGGCTGTAGTGTGATCGATAGCGTCTGTAGTGGGGGATAGGGGGTGTAATCGCGGGATAGGGACTGTATTGGGTGCTTATGGACTGTACTGGTGATTTAGTGGCAGTAATGTGAAATAGGGCTTGTAGTAGGGGTAATAGGGGTTGTAATGGAGGAATAACGGCTGTAGTTGATGGTTAGGAGTTGTAATGGGGGGGCAGTAATAGGGAGTTAGGGACTGTAATGGGGAATAGCGGCTAAAATGCAGAGGCAGAATATGTAGTTGGGGAATAGAGGCTGGAGAGGGGCATATAGACTGTAGTGGGTGGATATGGGCTGTAATGGTGGGAATAGGGGCTGGAGTGAGGAAACAGGGGCTGTAATGAGGGGATATGGGCTGCAGCATTGCTACCCCAAAGCTCACGGGAGCCATACGAGCCCGGATGGCGATGCCGGGCACGTATCACTTAAACATAGTGGCTATCGGCTGTGTGGAGGGGTCCTAAACCAGCAGCACAACAGCATCCTGGATCGGGTCAGGTCAGCGCAATTAGACATGTTCGGGAATGGTCAGTCAACTCCTACATACTTCCATAGCACACTTAAGGATGGAAAAATATAGAAATATAGAAAAACCTCAAAGTGTGATACATGCATCAGAAATGCATATAATCATTAAACTTGGTACCAGAGGCTTACCTAGAGCATTTGTCACCCATGACAAATTTATGCATTTGAAAACAACAATGCGAAAAAGACTGTACAGTGTGTTGGCCCTTCTAATAATACAAATAAGGGTGTGTAGAAGGTATCACCTTAAATGTACACTTAAGTGAAAAAACAAAACAAACAAACATTCCAACCTTCAATGAGTACACACAGCATTCTATAAATATCTGTAGGACATAAAAACAGAACATAGTGTATTCTTTATATAAAATATAAATAGTAGATCACAGGAAATAGAACTCACAACAAGTAAAAAGTTGTGCCAGGCGTCTATGACGTAAGCTCCAAGGTGCCTCTACAAGCTTGGAATCCCACTTGGTCAGGAACCAGGGGAATCTTGCAGATACAAATATATGGTGCTCTTTATTCAATAACATATAAAAGCATATAGAAAATAAAAAATATATAAAGGGACTAGAAGAAAAAGCATAGGCAGTGTAAAGCTGTCAGGATCGGGTCAGGGATCCAACACGCAAAGTACAAACAGGTACAGGGTACGTATACCGGACCTTAGAATGGCCGGACTAACGTACAGAGAGTATAGAGAATGGTCAGAGACAAGCCGAGGTCGAGGGAACGAGAGGACAGGTAAGCGAGTAACAAGCCGGGTCAAGGATAACAGAGGTAAACAGAGTAAGTCAAACAAGCCGGGTCGTAACCAAAAGGATAACTGAAAAACACCAGAGCACTGTGTGACTAGACAGGCTAGAACCATGACAGGGCAATGAGCAACAGGGCGAAGTATGTTTAAATACCCTGGCTAGAGAGGATAGACACGCCTCCGACGAGTCCTGATTGGTCTCCAACGGATTGAGTGACAGGTCGTTCCGGATTGGCGTCATGACGTCGGTCTCCGGGCACCATGCTACATAAGGAAGTAACTCCCTCGCGGCCGGCATCTATGTGAACGGGTCGACCGCGAGGAACAGGAGAAACATGGCGTCCGGACGGATAAACGTCTAAGTCTCTACCTCTCTCGGAGGTAGAGACCTCAGGTACCCTGACAAAAGCAAGCTAACAAGACTTACTAAAAAGTAATTTTTAGTCCAAAAATTGTCAGTCCAAAGTTCGGATGGAGAGCCCCAGAAGCACCAAATGCGTTTCAACACCATGATCTTCAGTGCCTAAACAGGAACTTGTGGACACCCACTCACCAGCATTAAAGAGTAATGGCCATTATGGGCATTGCCAGTGACGCAATTTGCCCACCCACTGTGCCGATTCCAACATTAAAGGAGGGAATTGTTTGAAGGCCGAACTTTAAACAATTAAAAAGATAACTGAATTAAGTAAATAAAATAAAATGTTATTCCAAAATCAAGCTGGTTGTTTTTTTTGTAATCCAAACTGGTTAAAAGGGATGGCTGAATCCTGGGTCCGGTTGGCAACAAGTAAGGCAAAGTAAGGATATGTACAAAGTTGCGTGGATGGGCTTTGTTCAAAAATCGGTAGAGTTCTAATCCTATGTAGCCTGCTCTTAAGACCATATCTAAGACATCCATAATTTTCCTCTGGATATTTGTAGTTGGATCCCCCGGAAGTGGGCAATATGTGTTTTCATCCTGGAGTTGCTGTCTGAGGACCGCAGCGTAATCAGCGTAGTCCATAAGGACTATGCCTCCTCCCTTGTCCGCCGGGCGGATCACGATAGTGTGATCCTTAGCCAGATTAGCCAATGAGTTTCTTTCTTGTTTAGTGATATTATGTTGTGCTGTAGAATGTCTCATAGCGGCATTTTGTGTCAACTTGGCTGTGGTCATGAGAAATGTCTTAATGGAGTGTTTGTTGCTTGGTGGATCAAATGTCGATTTGACTCTGAATTTATCAATATCCATATCATTGGACCTGATAGTATCCTTGGCAGCGTGGTGAAAATGATCTTTGAGTCTCATGTGCCTTCCAAATTGGAAAAGTTCGGTGCTTCATTGAAATGGGCTGAGATTGCTTGTGGGAACGTATGAAAGTCCTTTGCTGAGAATGGTGATTTCTATGTTGCTTAAGTGTCTATGTGAAAGATTAAAGATGGGCGTTATCTCCTGAGAGGTGGTTTGCCCCTGGGTACTGTTTTGGCCCTTGCCCCCTCTCCTGGTTCTATGCCTTCTTCGCTTCGGATACGGCTCCTGGTTACCGTGCCCGTCTCGGCTACGTCTAAAAAAGGTGCCGTGTTTGTTGGAATGTCATTATCTGACGCCGATTCTCCAGATGTGATATCTATTGTAGGGATATTCGGGCGTATAATTCTTTTGCGGAAGCGTCTTGGTCTGGGTGGCCGGTCGCCGGATAACCACCTGTATACCCGGTGGTCTTGATAATCTTGCTGTACCCTCTCGTATTTCTGCTTCTTGAACTTTACTAGCTCGTTTTTATATTTAAGGAATTCACTCTTAAGCTGCTGTTGGATTTTCAAGCCTTCTGTGGAAGCCATCAGAACAGCCTGTTCCGTTTCAACGTCCAATATTTTTTGTGTAACATCAACCAAGTCTGTCCTAACATCTCTGATAGCTATCAACATGAGATCTAAAGAGGCCTTATTCAAAACATGGGTCCAGTCCCTGCATACCGTGGCCTTGAGTCTGCCAATGGTAGGAATATTAAGCAGCCTAAACCCCACGTGGGATCATCTTAGCTTTGTAATAGTCCGATAGAAATGGACCGTGTAGGTCTAAATCAATGCTCTTTTTGTGCAGGCGTAGGAGTTTAAAGTAGACATCCTTAGGGGTGGTGTGGCTAGGGAGCCCCTGGCTTGTTTGTTCCCAAAGTATGCCTGCCACTTCATCTGTAGTGAATTGAAGCGTTTCAGCATGTTCTACATATGCCCCTGCTTGTACCAGAAATTCATCCATATTCAAAATATGTGCACTAAAATATTGTTTAAAGCAATGTATTAACAAACAATGCTATAGTTTTAATACATCCAAGAAAGATTCAATGTGCACCAATATGAAATTGATTGCACTACCAGCTGGTGCTGTATGGGTAGGAGGTAGAGCCCCACACTCCCAAATTTACAAAAATAGAAAAAATCCCAAGCACTCACGCTTTATTGTTCCTCATATGCCGGGTGCCAAAGCCTGGACTCCAAAGATACATAGAATGCCAAATAATAGCTGCTCACCGGTCTTGTTAAAATCCAAAAGTTTTATTCAATCATGTTTAAAATCTGTGACCAACGTTTCAGTCCCCGCTCGGGACTTTCCTCAGGGTCAGACAAAAAATGATAGGACAACACACAATACTTGCAATGTATGTCAATATATAGCCATAACAATAATTAAGAGTGACTCACCCAGGTGCATGGTGTCCTCGGTGTTTCCGCCGTGTATACTTCCGGGTGTGCGCATTAGGTGTCAGCCCAGCTCCGCCCCTTTTCCTACGTGTTAAGGAGTCTGCTAATCAGCAGAGAGGGGGTGCGGCATATCAACCGCGCCTGTAGCGACGGCTATGCTTCCGGGTGTGCGCGAGCACTCATCCCGAAGCTCCACCCTCAGGGATACACGTGACGCGTGCCGCATGGATACCGGCCAATGGGGCGTTGCCTGGCAACGTAATGACCTAAATACACATTAAGTAACCTAAATACACCTTACACAAATACACAAGGTAACCTAAATACACATTAAGTGGATTGTCCGCATTACGTTGCCTAGCAACGCCCCATTGGCCGGTATCCATGCGGCACGCGTCGCGTGTATCCCTGAGGGTGGAGCTTCGGGATGAGTGCTCGCGCACACCCGGAAGCATAGCCGTCGCTACAGGCGCGGTTGATATGCCGCACCCCCTCTCTGCTGATTAGCAGACTCCTGTATTGCCGGTATTACTGTAATAACGGCATCGGCTAGGCAGCCTCAAAAACCCTAAGAGTAGCGTGTAAAACATTGTTTTAAAAAGTAAAAAAAAAAAAAAAAAATATATATATATATATATATATAAAAGCAGGGCCAGATTAACAAAGGGGCTGATGGTGCTGCAGCTCCAGGCCCATGCCCATGCCCATGCCCATGGAATAGGCCCTTTGATAAAAATAAATATATATATATATATATATATAGATTTTTTTTTTTTTACTTTTTAAAACAATGTTTTACACGCTACTCTTAGGGTTTTTGAGGCTGCCTAGCCGATGCCGTTATTACAGTAATACCGGCAATACAAATGTCAGTCTCATTATAAATAGAAATTATTCTGCAATACCAGTACTGTGTGTGTGGAGAGAGGCAGGCATAGGAAGTTACAGCATCTGCCTCCCTGCCTCTCTCTACTCACTGATCCGTGGGGGAGCAGTTCTGCACAGAGAGTTCAGACAGCAGCTCCTAACCAGCAGAGACAGCCTACAGCTCAGGTAAGTGAGGGATGGGGGGGGGGGAGAGAAGGCTGCAGGGAGACTTGGGGGTAAAGACACTAGAGGACACTGGGAAACATGGGGACACTGAGACACTAGGGGACACTGTGAGACATGGGGACACTGGGAGACATGGGGACACTGGGAGACACGGGCACTTGGGGACATGGAGACCTGGGGACACTGAGACACTCGGTTACACTGTGAAACATGGTCACACTGTAAGACATGGGGACACTGAGACACTAGGACGCACTGGGAGACCTGGGCACACTGAGACACTAGGGAAAACTTGGGCACACTGTAAGACATGGGGACACTGAGACATTCAGTGTCCCCATGTCTCCCAGTGTCCCCTAGTGTCTCCATGTTTCACAGTGTCCCAACGTTTTTGTGTCCCCGAGTGACATTGGAACACTGGGGAACATGGGGATACAGACACTAAGAGACACTGGGAGAAATGGGGACACAAACACTAGGGGACACTGGAAGGACACTTACAGACATGGGGACACAGGAAGACTTGGGTGACATGGGGCATCCCCAGTGTCCCCGTGTCTCCCAGCCAGTGTCCCTAGTGTCTCAGTATCCCCATGTCTCCCAGTGTCCCTGGTGTCTCTGTGTCCGTAGTGTCTCAGTGTCTCTAGTGTCTTAGTGTTTCCTAGTCTCCCAGAGTCCCCTAGTCTCCCAGTGTCTCAGTGTCCCCATGTCTCCCAGTGTCACCATGTCTCCCAGTGTCTTAGTGTCCACTAGTATAAAAGAAAAAATCTCAGGCAATTACTGTGATAGATCTAAGCAGGTTATTGGACACTGCAACGTTTTGACCTGTACCCAGGTCTTTATCAAGTCTCCAGTGTCCCCTATGTAACACAGTGTCTCCCTGCCCCATGTCTCCAAGTATCCTTGGTGTCTCTCAGTGTCAGTAATGTCTCAGTGTCCCCTAGTCTCCCAGTGTCCCCATGTCTCCCAGTGCCCCCAAGTGTCTCAGTGTCCCACAGTATAAAAGAAAAAAATCTCAGGCACTCACTGTGATAGATTTAAGCAGGTTTATTGGACCCAGGTCTTTATCAAGTCTCCAGTGTTCCCTATGTATCACAGTGTCCCAGTGGTGTATCCTGGTTTTGTGCTGCCCTACACATGACAAAACTCAGGACCCTCCCCCCCGCACCACCCCCACCTTCCCCCCGCCTCCTCACTAACAGACACACACACACACACACACACACTAACACACACACACTCACATTAACACACTCACTTTTTTTTTTATTCAACCCCCCCAGCCTCCTTACCTTTGGGATTGCTGGGGGGGGGGGGGTTCTCCCTTTCCCTGGGTTCCAGTGGCTGCTGGCGCTGGCGAGAGGGCACTTTCCCCTGAGCTCTCTGCTCAGCTCATAATTCCAGCTCTCAGCATCACTCTGCGGCGCGCGAGGGAGCTGAGCAGAGAGCTCAGGGGAAAGTGCTCCCTTGCCAGTGCGGCCGACCGGATTTTTTGTTAGCTGCAAGGCTAACAAGACATTTGCCCTGGGCATTTGGGGCGGCTTTTTTTGCAGTCCCCTGGAAAATTCTGCCAAAGGCAAATGCCTTGTTTGCCTCGCGGCTAATACGTCCCTGCAGTGTCCCCTATGTTTCACAGTGTCTCAGTGCCCAATATCTCCCAGTGTCCCCTCGTGCCTCAAAGTCACCCAGTGTTCCCATGTCTCTCCCAGTGTCTCCATGTCTCCCAGTGTCCCTAAGTGTCTCAGTGTCCCCCAGTATAAAAGAAAAAATAAAACATCTCAGGCACTCACTGTGATAGATTTAAGCAGGTTTATTGGACCCAGGTCTTTGAAAGATGAAAGCATGAGATTAGCATAGGGTATGTGTTTTCTCATAGCTGCATCCCATGAGTTTCCCTCCAGGACCATCTCCACAGATGCACTCTGTGGAAACGGCACTGACCAAAGTATCCAATGATCTACTCGCTGCAAAATCTCGTGGTCACTACTCTATCCTAATTCTCCTTGACCTGACTGCGGCTTTTAAAACTGTTGATCATCAACAGCTTCTTCTCATCCTCCGCAATATCGGTCTACAAGATATTGCTCTCTCCTGGTGCTCCTCCTACCTCTCCCAGCGCTCTTTCAGTGTTTCTTTCTCTGGCTCTGCTTCTTCTCCCCCACTCCTCTCTGTTGGTGTCCCCCAAGGTTCAGTCCTTGGTCCCCTCCTGTTCTCCATCTATACTGCCTCCCTTGGTAAGCTCCTTTGGCTTCCAATATAATTTCTATGCAGATGACACGCAAATCTACCTGTCCTCTCCTGATCTCTCCCTGTCCCTCTTGACTAGTGTCTCTGACTGCCTCTCTGCTGTTTCTAACTGGATGGCTGCCCACTACCTTAAACTAAACTTGACCAAAACTGAAATTCTGGTCTTTCCTCCCTCAAGTGTTGTTACTCCTGTGTCTGTCTCCCTCCAAGTCAACGGTGCTACCATCAGCTCCACCACTCAGGCTCGCTGCCTAGGTGTTCTCTTTGACTCCGACCTCTCCTTCAAGCCTCATGTTCAATCTATCGCCAAATCCTGTCATTTACATCTCAAAAACATTGCGCGCATCTGCCCCTACTTAACGCCAGATGCGACTAAGGTGTTGGTCCATTCCACTGTCCTTTCTCGCCTTGACTACTGTAATCCGCTTCTCAGTGGTCTTACGTGCTCCCAACTTCCGCCGTTACTGTCCATAATGAATGCGGCGGTGAGGCTCATCTTCCTGTCCGCACACACCTCCCATGCCTCACCCTTCTGTCAGTCCCTACATTGGCTTCCTATAAAATATAGAGCTCAATTTAAAATTCTGGTTCTTGCTTTCAAATCTCTATATAATGCTGCTCCCACCTATCTATCCTCCCTTATACACAAGTATGTCCCGTCTAGGCCCTTACGATCTGCTGAAGACTTACGTCTATCTTCTGTCCGTACTCCCACCTCTGATGCTCGCCTTCAAGATTCCTCGAGGGCTGCACCGTTCCTGTGGAACTCGCTTCCCTCCTCCGTTAGATGCTCACCCAGTCTCCACTCCTTCAAAAAATCGTTAAAAACCCACTTCTTCATAAAAGCGTATCAATTAAACTGTTAATAGCTCCCAACTTCTGCAACTGTCACTAGTCTAATACTATCCTTACCTTTTTGTGTCACTTTACCCCACTCCCTCTAGCATGTAAGCTCATTGAGCAGGGCCCTCAACCCCTCTGTTCCTGTGTATCCAACTTGTCTGGTTACAACTACATGTCTGTTCGTCCACCCATTGTAAAGCGCTGCGGAATTTGACGGCGCTCCATAAATATCATAATAATAATAGTAATAATAATACATGATGCTAGGGAGGTAGGACTGTTTTAGTGTTTTTTTTCGATAAGATTTTGTAATTAGGCCCATCATAATTGCCAGCACCAGGCCCACTGGGCTCTTAATCTGGCCCTGTATATAAGGGCTTTATAAAGAACAATGTCTGATATCCAGTCCGAGTGTATTCCATTGTGTTTATCCGTGAAAATAGAGATATTAAGTAAGTGGATGAAGAGTCGGGAATGTTGGGGCCGGTAACAGTGGTTCCTCCAGGAGAATATATGATAACAGCATGCAGTTTGACATATGGACATAGCAGTGTGTTGGGGCAATGACAACACACTTTTTTATGTAAATACGTTCTGCTTGTCATTGTCTGTTAAAGGTATAGTATTAAAAGTACTGAAATTATTTTGAAAGGTAAATACATATTAAACAAAGAAGGTGTAAAATGTGACAACACCAGAGACAAGTCACTAGCAATTGTGAGGTTTATTGTTGTAGAACTGTGATACTGACATAAAACTCTGTCTTTCATAGCTGTGGAGCAATGTGATACACGTCTATTCATATTACTATAAGATTTTGTGCTTGTCTGGGTGTGCCTGCATGTGTCTGTGTGCTTATGTATGTGTGTGTCTGCACATCTGTGTCTATGAGTGTGTGTACGTGCACCTATTTGTGTGTGTCTGTATGCTACTGTGAGTATGCTAAGAGATGTGTTTAGTGGAGAATTCGAGAGGGCCAAGGATGGGGATTCAGGTAGAGGGTGTCCTGGGTGTATTTAGACGCTAGCAAAGTCCTGGATCAAACCACATCCCAGCTTCTGCAAGTATTGTAAAACCAATTGTTTGCTAAAGTAGCAAACCCCTGCAATCAAGGACTGCACCCCATCCAACCCAACTAACAAAAAAAAGGCCAGGAAATAGCAATCTTATGCATGAAGCATCCTTTGGTCATTGGAGCCTCCACTGCCAGTTCCAAATGCTAAAAGATTATGATCTTTTGTGTGTGCCTGTTCCTGCCTTTGAGCTTGTCCGTAGTGAGCTTGCCTGTGTGTCAATGAGTGGTATGTCAGTGTGCTTGTCTGTTGTAAGCTTGTATGTGTGTTGGTGAGGTTGCTTTAGTGAGCTTTAATGTCTCAGTGAGTATGTCTATAGTGAACTTGTGTGTCACAGAGTTTGCGTTTGTGTGCAAGTCAGCTCGCGTGTGTGCCAGTGAGCTTATGTGTGTCAATGAGCCTATCCAGGTCTCCTAACTTTCTCGCATTTGGTGGGACAGTTTCGATTTTAGGGTACTGTCCTGCAATCCTGATTTAGACTTCTGGGGGGCTTCAGGCAGCTTAGCTTGACGCATCATAAGAAACAATCACACTTTGCAGCTTCAGCAGCACTCTTTGCATGATGCTCAGTATGACATGTTATTAAGGGCATTGTAACAAGTTTTGTAATTAGAGATGGCCCCTGATATCCAACCTCCCAATGTTTAGAGGGAGAGAGAGTGTGCGCGCGTGGGTGCGTGCATGTGTATGTATATATATATATATATATATATATATAATATTCCTTTTTAATATATGGCTATGTATTACTGACCAGGATCTTGTATTACTGGGTCAGTGATGGCTATGAATTACTGACCCAGATCTTTAACATTTGATTAACCCTGCCATTTTAACTGAATTTATAGTGGAAGAGCTGAGCATAAAGAACTAGTAAAGCTACAATTTCTGGGGAAATTGTGTGAAGTGTTCTTGCCTCCACCAGTAGTCTACAACTGGAGTGGGCGGAGTAACTGTTATTATTTATTTATATAGCACATTTAATTGCAACGTGGTTGCCAGGGGCGGACTGACCGGTCGGGCACTTCGGACATGGTCCGAGGGCCCGGCCGGGAGGGGGGCCCGCCATCTGGGGGGCCGGCGGCACACTCTGAGGGGGCCGGCCGCCCCTTTAATGCTGCAGCCGCCTGAGCGCTCTCTTAAGAGCCTCAGGCGGCTGCAGCTTCTCACCTCCCCTCCCCTGTAGCTTGGCCGAGCTGCTCTCCGGTCCGCGGTGCCCGGCCGGAGTGATAGGAAGGTGCACACTGAGTGTGCACCTTCCTGTCAGTCCGGCCGGGTACAGGAAACAGAAACTCCTGTTCCACGCGGAGTTTCTTTTTCCTGTACCCGGCCGGACTGACAGGAAGGTGCACACTCAGTGTGCACCTTCCTATCACTCCGGCCGGGCATCGCGGACCGGAGAGCAGCTTGGCCATGCTACAGGGGAGGGGGTAAGAAGAGAGAGGGAGGGGGGGGTAAGAAGAGAGAGGGAGGGGGGTAAGAAGAGGGGGGTAAGAAGAGGGGGGTAAGAAGAGAGAGGGGGGTAAGAAGAGAGAGGGAGGGGGGAGAGTAAGAAGAGAGAGGGGCGTAAGAAGAGAGAGGGGGTAAGAAGAGAGAGGGAGGGGGGTAAGAAGAGAGAGGGGGTAAGAAGAGAGAGGGAGGGGGGTTAAGAAGAGAGAGGGAGGGGGGTTAAGAAGAGAGAGGGAGGGGGTAAGAAGAGAGAGGGAGGGGGGTAAGAAGAGAGAGGGAGGGGGGTAAGACGAGAGAGGGAGGGGGTAAGAAGAGAGAGGGAGGGGGGTAAGAAGAGGGAGGGGGTAAGAAGAGGGAGGGGGTGGTAAGAAGAGAGCGGGGGGTAAGAAGATAGAGGGAGGGGGGTAAGAAGAGAGGGAGGGGGGTAAGAAGAGAGGGAGGGGGGTAAGAAGAGAGATGGAGGGGGAGTAAGAAGAGAGAGAGGGGGGTAAGAAGAGAGGAGGGGGGAGTAAGAAGAGAGGGGGGAGTAAGAAGGGGGTAAGAAGAGGGGATGGGGGAGTAAGAAGGGAGGGGGGAGTAAGAAGGGGTAAGAAGAGGGGAGGGGGTGTAAGAAGAGGGGGAGGGGGGAGTAAGAAGAGGGGGAGGGGGAGGGAAGAGTAAGAAGAGGGGGGTAAGAAGAGGGGGGAGTAAGAAGAGGGGGGAGGGGGTAAGAAGAGGGGGGAGGGGGTAAGAAGAGGGGGGAGTAAGAAGAGGGGGGAGTAAGAAGGCGGTAAGAAGAGGGGGAGGGGGAGTAAAAAGAGGAAGGGGGAGTAAGAAGAGGGGGAGGGGGGTAAGAAGAGGGGGAGGGGGAGTAAGAAGAGGGGGTGGGAGGGGTAAGAAGAGGGGGGAAGAGGGTAAGAAGAGGGGGAGGGGGGTAAGAAGAGGAGGGAGGGGAGTAAGAAGAGGGGGGAGTAAGAAGAGGGAGGAGTAAGAAGAGGTGGGAGTAAGAAGAGGGGGAGGGAGGAGTAAGAAGAGGGGGAGAGTAAGAAGGGGGCGTAAGAAGAGGGGGAGGGGGAGTAAGAAGAGGGGGAGAGTAAGAAGGGGGGTAAGAAGAGAGTGAGGGGGGAGTAAGAAGAGGGGGGAGTAAGAAGGGGGGTAAGAAGAGGGGGAGGGGGGTAAGAAGAGGAGGGAGGGGAGTAAGAAGAGGGGGGAGTAAGAAGAGGGAGGAGTAAGAAGAGGTGGGAGTAAGAAGAGGGGGAGGGAGGAGTAAGAAGAGGGGGAGAGTAAGAAGGGGGGTAAGAAGAGGGGGAGGGGGAGTAAGAAGAGGGGGTGGGAGGGGTAAGAAGAGGGGGAGGAGGGTAAGAAGAGGGGGAGGGGGGTAAGAAGAGGAGGGAGGGGAGTAAGAAGAGGGGGGAGTAAGAAGAGGGAGGAGTAAGAAGAGGTGGGAGTAAGAAGAGGGGGAGGGAGGAGTAAGAAGAGGGGGAGAGTAAGAAGGGGGAGTAAGAAGAGGGGGAGGGGGAGTAAGAAGAGGGGGAGAGTAAGAAGGGGGTAAGAAGAGGGGGAGTAAGAAGAGGGGGGAGTAAGAAGGGGGGTAAGAAGAGGGGGAGGGGGGTAAGAAGAGGAGGGAGGGGAGTAAGAAGAGGGGGGAGTAAGAAGAGGGAGGAGTAAGAAGAGGTGGGAGTAAGAAGAGGGGGAGGGAGGAGTAAGAAGAGGGGGAGAGTAAGAAGGGGGGTAAGAAGAGGGGGAGGGGGAGTAAGAAGAGGGGGTGGGAGGGGTAAGAAGAGGGGGGAGGAGGGTAAGAAGAGGAGGGAGGGGAGTAAGAAGAGGGGGGAGTAAGAAGAGGGAGGAGTAAGAAGAGGTGGGAGTAAGAAGAGGGGGAGGGAGGAGTAAGAAGAGGGGGAGAGTAAGAAGGGGGAGTAAGAAGAGGGGGAGGGGGAGTAAGAAGAGGGGGAGAGTAAGAAGGGGGTAAGAAGAGAGTGAGGGGGGAGTAAGAAGAGGGGGGAGTAAGAAGGGGGGTAAGAAGAGGGGGAGGGGGGTAAGAAGAGGGGGAGGGGGGAGTAAGAGGAGGGCAATTGCCCCCTCCCCTGTCCGCAGGCACCGTGCGGGCAGCCGGCAGGGGAGGGAGGAAGAGAGGACCCGGGAGCTCAGCCTGCAGCTCCTCTGGGTCCTTCTTGCGCTAGCCCCGATCGTTGCCGCGGTTACCACGGCAACGTTACGGCTCTTGCTAGAGTAAACTCTAGCCTTGGAGTTACGGGCTAGAGTTCACTCTCAACACTGACCACCAGGGATTCCTGGTGGTCGCAGTGGTGAGAGTGAACTCTAGCCCCATAAACACACTGCCCCCACACACCACACACATTCACACACTGCCCCCCATACACACACACTGCCCCCACACACATCATACACATTTACATACACTGCCCACCCATACACACACAGCCCCCCATACTAACATTGCCACACACATACACAGCCCCCTCATACACACATTGCCCCACACACCCTACACATTCACACACTACACCCCCTCACACACACTGAACCTTTCACACACACTGCACCCCTTACACATTGCACCACTGCTCCTATACCCTACTACAGCCTCATATCCCAGCAGACCCCAGGTAAGTTGTCAAACTGTTCTTAAATGGTTTGACTACTTACTCTGGGAGGGGGGCCCGGCCCTCCTGGCACCATAACGACTACACAGAGCAGTAGTGGTTATTGTGCATGTATTATTTCTTTAAATAATCTACAAGTGCCCCAGTAGCCAGCAAGCCAGCCAGCCCACAGGCCAGCCAGCCAGCCCACAGGCCGGCCAGCCAGCCAGCCCACAGGCCGGCCAGCCAGCCAGCCCACAGGCCGGCCAGCCAGCCAGCCCACAGGCCGGCCAGCCAGCCCACAGGCTGGCCAGTAGCCAGCCAGCCCACAGGCCACCAGTTAGGCTTACAGCCAGCAAGCCCACAGCCTGCCAACCGCAGCCAGCAAGCCACAGCCTGCCAGCCAGCAAGCCACAGCCAGCAAGCCACAGCCTGCCAGCCGCAGCCAGCGAGCCAACAGCCTGCCAGTCGCAGCCAGCAAGCCCACAGCCTGCCGGCAGTAGCCAGCAAGCCCACAGCCTGCCAGCCGCAGCCAGTAAGCCCAGAGTGTTGGAGAGACCCCCCTCCAGGCCCCATTAGACTCCATTGTAGTCTCTAATGGGACCTGGAGGAAATTCTTTCTAACACACTCTCTAAAGGACACTGAGATAGCCTCTGCTAGAATGCTCCCCCCCTCCATGGCCCATTAGCCCTCAATTGTAGTCTCTACTGGGGCCTGGAGGTGACTGTTTCCAGCAGGGACACTGAGATGGCCTCTGTTAGAAAGACCCCCTTCCAAGCCTATTAGACTCCATTGTAATCTCTAATAGGGCCTGGAGGGGATTCTGTCTAACACACTCTCTAAAGGACACTGAGATAGCCTCTGCTAGAAAGACCCCCCCTCCATGGCCCATTAGCCCCCAATTGTAGTCTCTACTGGGGCCTCAAAGGGATTATTGCACTTTTGTTCCTTGTGTCTAAAGATTGTGTAGGGTGTGGCCGGAGGCGGTGCATGGAGGCGGGACATGGGTGGCGCTTGCTGCGGAGTATGGGTGGAGCCTGTAAGGGGGCCCTTGATTTATTTTGCCCGGGGGTCCTGAGGGTTCTCAGTCCGCCCCTGGTTGTTGCCCAAAGTGCTTCACAGTTACATTAAAACATACAGTTATAAAAACATTGTGATGTATGTGTGTGTGTGCTGTATGTGTGAAGGTGCTGTATGTGTGTGTGTGCTGTGTGAGGGTGCTGTATGTGTGTGGGTGCTGTATGTGTGTAGGTGCTGTGTGTGTGGGTGTGTGTGCTGTATGTGTGTGGGTGATTGTGGGGGGTGGAGGTGGGGGTACATGACTCAATATCCCCCCTCCCTTCTTACCTTATGTAGGGAGGGGGGATTCTGGTTCCTGCTGCCTTCCCTGGTGGTCCAGTGGAGGTGAGGTGCCGTTTAGTTAATATCCCCCCCTCCCTTGTTACCTTATGTAGGGAGGGGGGACCATGCTACCGCCATCCCTGGTGGTCCAGTGGAGAATGAACTCTACCCTGCGGGGCTAGAGTTCACTCTCGCGAGATTTGAGCGTTGCTGCGGCAACGCTCAGATCTCGCGAGAGGAACCCGGCGGAGCTGCTGGTTGAGCTCCCCGGGTCCTCTCCTGCCTCCCTCCCTGCGGGTCGGTGGGGAGGGAGGCTGAGAGCAGAGCCGGCGCTCGGATAGCGCCGGCTCTGCATGAGCCGACAGGGGAGATCCTGAGATCTCCCCTGCCGGTCTCATTACATAGGCGTGCCGCGGGGATTAGGGTGTGCCCAGGCACACCCGGCACACCCCGTGCGCACGCCTATGAGTATGTCTGAAGTATTACAAATGAAGGCACAGTCGCAGTTTAGACATTGCCCTTCAAGTTTGAGCTGGCTAGAGTGAAGTTTCAATGAATGTCAATGGACGGCATGAGTTGCAAACAAATGGTCATATTGTGAAAACTATCAGGACTATGGCTTAGCCGTGGACATTTTTAGTGGCAGCAGGGATAGCTGAACGTTTTGATATAAGATTTGTGTAGGTGGGCCTGAAAATGAGGGAGAGGTGGCAGTTTAGAAATCATGTCCTGATTTTTCAGCTTTTGCCAGCTCCCACTCTAGCTTTGTCATTCATTCCTATGGGACAAATTTCGCCACAAGAACGACGATATTCCGTGAACCATTAGGCGAAACGTTCCACAAAGTAATAGCAATCCAATCGGGAACAATCCGCACGTTTCGGTATATTACTGTCAATGTAGTGTAAAAACTGTGAGAGGAGTTAGGGTGGTAAATTTGGCTATAATAAGAATAATAATATTTATGTGAGATAACAGTAAGTGGTCTTGCTATGCAAGAACACTTAATGATATGTACATTGAAATAGTAGAAATTGTATATAAATAGTGTGGTGGAATCTCGGTAAAAATAAATTTAGTAGGCCGAGATTACCACGTGGCATGTGTACGTACATATGCTGACGTATCGCTCAGTTGGTTGCACGAGGCAAGATACGATCAGTAGTGTACGGAGCATGTGCAAGAATACAGGATATAGTATTCCCCCTCCTCCATTGTGCTGGACAAGCCATGCAGTCAAACAGGAAGTTAATTCTTATTTGTGTTGATTGGTCAAGGGAATGTGCGGGTGGAGCTTAATATGGGAGGAGTTATATGCCTATATAAGGAGCCTGCACTATTGTCCGGGGCTCAGACTTTGCTGTATTTTGGTGACGCTAGTCCCTCTGAGTCCCGATCGGTGATCCAATAAAGAATCTCTTCCTTCCTGAAGAAACCTGTGTCCATCTCTCTGTGCTTGGCTTCCGTCAGTTTCTCCGGTATCATTTGGTGCATTGGCCGGGAAGCTCATCGTTCAACGGTAGCTGAGAGGCAGAGGCGTGAGACGGTCTATCTTTGCCCACGTTCTCTACGGCTGCACCCCTGAACTTCTGCGTGGACCTCCCTTCGTCTCGGCGCCACTGGTCTGTTGTCCAGGAGATCATCGGCCTCTACGTGAGAAGTGCTGGGGTGTCCCCGTCGATGAGTGTGAACTCAGGTTCAGGAACGAGGAGGTAAGACAACTGCTGTTTTAGACGGCAGGACCCGCTAGGGGTATACCGATTGTGCGGTAGGCCCAAAGGGGTTTTTGAATCTGTATCTGCCCCCTCTGTCGGAGGGAAGGAGCGAAGGCGCACTGCTCGATCGAACGCTCTTTAGTCAGACCGTTTGATTTGGTTAGTCAGGCGGGGTCCTGGTGTAAATAGCCCTAGCCGGACACCGGTGTCTTGTCTAGACTAGCGTTCTAGGGTGTATATTACGTTCGCTAGGTCGGAGGGACCGGGAGACTAAGCGGCGCCTGTGTAAATTCGGTTCGCTAGTTCTCATCCTATCTGGGCTAAGTGGGAAGGCGTGTAAATTTGGAACCCACTAGACTTTTGATAGTACGACTAAGAGGCGCCTGTGTAAATTCGGTTCTCTAGCTCGTTGTATAGTGCGACTAAGAGGCGCCTGTGTAAATTCGGTTCTCTAGCTCGCTATATATGTGGTGATTGGGCAGTGTGGCTAACCAAAACGTATGTAGATTGTTTTTAGGTAGTCCATTCAAGGTACTGGCCAATAGTTTAGTTGGGAATTGTAAATGTGTTAGCGATTGTTTAGTAAAGTGTATATCTTGTTAGATAGCGCGAGCTCAGCGGTCTAGCGAGAGTGTTAATAGTGTGTTGCTGTATTATAGTGCACGGTACCATAACCCTGTATATTTACTGACACTGTATATAAGTACTAATCATTGTCGTCAATTGCATGTTTTAACACCATAACCACTAATAATTGTATTGTGACCCTAACTTGTGCTTTGACCTATGCTAACCGTACTGTAACCGCTATTTGTAAAAGACGATGTTACTGGGGTGTGTTATAGACGGGTAATTCGTATATAGAGAATTATAGCGTGGGTGACTGTATAGTTACGCCAAAGGGCATAATATTGATTATATAGTGACTGGTGTAACAGCTGTGTGTGTACGGGAATTCCCTGAGTGTTTATTGTTATTGTGTACGTTTCACTTGGTAACCGTACCACGTGGTGCTGTTGCCAGAGGAAACGGGTGTGACTGTTGAATAGTACGCGTGTATAGTAATCGTTGTCGACGACGTTCCATTGTTAAATATGGGTGCGTCGCAGTCAACGATTCCGGATCCCTTAGGATGTATGGTTAAGAATTTTAAAAAGGGATTCAAGGTTTGTGATTTTGGGGTAAAGATGTCTCCTGTACGTTTGGTCACTTTATGTACTAGGGAGTGGCCTACTTTGGTTGCGGCATGGCCGCCACGTGGCAGTTTGGATCCAACTCTGGTACAGCGCTTACACGTGGCTGTATCAGGTAGGCCTGAACTTTACGGCCAGTTTCCTTATATTGACTGTTGGAGACAGGCCGTAAATGACTCGCCAAAATGGCTCCAGACATGCCACGAGGAGCAGTGTCGCCTCATGGTAGCTAGGACTTGTTCGTCCACTAGGACTGGTGTTAGGCCCATTTTGGACACGCCCCCTGAGTCCGAGATCCCTTTGCCGCCCCCTTACTTTCCGTTAAGAAGAAGTGACGTAAACGCAGGAAGTCCTGCACCCCTCCCCTCATTACCCTCATCCACTTCCGCTTCCTCCTCCAGTACAGGATCCACACCCCCTCGTACTAAATCTCCCCTTCCGGAACCAGAACCCACCCCCATTAAAAACGAATATCCTGATTTGGCGCCACTTCAGACTTCCGGTCAAGCTTCATCTAGCTCGGCCCGAAGTGTTCTATTTACCACCTTTTCCCAAAACCAACCTCCCACATCCCCATACCCTATCTCTCCCCGACCGGAACCCATGACTGACGCCTCTCTACGTAGCCCTATCCAAACCCGACAGTTGACTGGTACCCAACAATTAAAGCACTATCAGATGCCTCTTCGCCTAAATCCCGGGTCAGCTTATATCGATGCCGCAGGTCAAATGGCACACGCTGACCCAGTCTTCGTATATGTCCCATTTACCACTACCGACCTTTTAAACTGGAAGACCCATAATTCCTCGTATACTGAGAAACCACAAGCCATGACTGATCTGTTCACCTCAATAGTACAGACGCATAATCCGACATGGGCTGATTGCCAGCAGTTACTAATGACTTTATTTAACAATGAGGAAAGGACAAGAATAAATCAAGGGGGGGCGGAGCTAAGCGGCCATGCTGAGCGGTCGCACTGAAGACGAGCTCCGTGCAAAACCGCTCTCCAATAGCCAAATACTGGGCAAAATCCTGCCAAATCTCACTATATCGACGGATGGGCGACCCGGTGAGGGGAGCCCACACACTGCAGACCCGAGGGCCAAGCATTCCGACTGAAATCGGAGGTCCCCACCCGGGGATAGGCCTGAGGCCTACCAGAGGCTTACCCAGCCAAAGGGAGAGACTGAAGCCACTGACCTGGGGAGCTGCCCGGCATACTTCCTCCCCCCCCCCTGCCGGAGAGGGTTATCCCGGCATCTAAAGCCTGAAGACACAAAGACAAGGACACAGAGGGGATTGCCCTTTTAAGCCAGCACGGAGACAGCAGGTAGCGGGTCACTGGGAAATGGCTAAGATGGCCGCCCAGCGGAAGCCCCAACAGCAAGGCACGCAGGCCAAGCCGGCCATGAACCCCTTGGAGGAATTCGACCGCCTCTGTGCGGGCTTTTGGGCACTGCTGAGCGACCGAGGAATGGCTCGCCATCTGGCAATTAAATTAGTGGCCACATGGGTCCGTCCGGTAACCAGGAGGCGCCATTACAGGCATCTGCTACAAACACCCAGAAGAGAATCAAGACCCCGCAAACGCCATCGAGCCCCAGGGCGGGAGGCGGCGACATATGGTATGGGCGAACATAAAGACCCCCACACACGAAAGAACACGACTGCTAAACAGGCCTCCCACACAAGCTACTCACCAACCCCAAGAACTAACGTCCAGCGCAGCGCACATCCATCACTCCTCAGCACTGCCGCAAACCGGAGAGTTGACTCTTCGCCCAGCGCACACCAACGAGATACAGAGGCGCAGGACATCCGCACACCGGGGAAATCGCTCCAAAAATTGAACTCCCATCCATACCTGGGAAGTATCCAGCACCCTAAGGGCATAGGCTGATCCTTCAAGGACACCCCACAGGCTTAACAGCCAAACTTTTCCTGGCGACATGTTCTTGGCACCTGGACCTCCCCTATATCGTATCGCAGTACGCAAGTAAACACCAACTGGCATCACTCTGTGCCCACTTATGTTTGCTTTACAATTTTGATTTGACATTATAATTTTGCTACAACTATATGCATGCCACGAATGTCTAGCTGTACAACCAACAGTTCATGCACTCGCACTATTTATGCCGCTGGCAGGAACTAGATGATCCTGGGACTGCACCTATATTCCGAACCCCTCTCAGAGAGAGACGGCAGTGGCACACTCAAAGGACTCTGTATTGCTTTCTATGCACTTAGCTTCCAGCTACCGGGTTTTAAATTATGGTTATTGTGCCCTTAGAAGTAATACCCCTGAGTTCAACCAAGTCGTATCAGCAAGTTCTTATTTGTTTATTTTTCTTGTACTTAAGTTTAGTTTAATCGTAGGTAACCATGCATGCCCTATTAACGCTCCACGCTCACTCATACAGTAACTACAACACATAGGACGGGCATGGAAAGCATGTAAATCAGCAACTTATACACATGCAGAGTCACAAATCTGTTATCACACAGGCCTCATCTAAACTTCCACAACTTCTATCTTAGCTAAGCCTCGGATCTCTCATCCCACAAAAATGGCAGTTTGTGACTCCATATTAGTGCCTCATATGCTATAACGTTTACCTGGCACATAAGATTAACTCTAGATAAAATTTAACATGTTTATAGATTCACGTTAACTTACCTGTGTAATCCTTCTTAGATAAGCTGTTGATACTGGTGAAACTATTGTTACTCTTAATAATGATACCCAAGCATAATCAACATAATCTAACTAACTCTGCTCACTTATCAATAACTTTATCAAATGCATGTTTAGCATAGAATATGTAAAACGACTACTAATACTACACAGCCTGTAAGCGTACACTTAATCGAAAAGCTTGTTAGAAACCTTAACACTCGACATGTACTAGCCTAAAACCTAAACGTTGTCCATTTGCTATGCCTTTCAAACTCTCTAAGCAAAGTTCATTTTTACGGTTTATCTCCATACTTTTCAAAAATTTGTGTGCAAGATCTCATGTTTACCCCTATGTTCGAATTGTACCTAACAAGCTAGAGGATTGCCTTCGGGGTACCTCATAAGCAATTGTTATCACTATGCGCACTTCAAAAATAAAGAATTAAAAAAAAAAAAAAAAAAAAAGAATAAATCAAGCAGCCATTAAAGCATTAGAAGATAGAGCCCGTGCTTTGAACCAAGCTAATCCAGCAGCATGGGCCGCAACACACTATCCCAACACTGATCCCGATTGGAACGTAAATGGTGCTGATATGGTTCAACTCAGAGCCTATAGAGACGCTATAATTGCTGGCATGAAAGCCGGAGGAAAGAAAGCCATTAACATGTCGAAGACAGTTGAGGTGATTCAGAAAAGCGATGAAGCGCCCAGTGTCTTTTATGACCGATTATTGGAGGCATACCGCTTGTATACCCCCTTTAATCCGGAAGACGCAGATAATTCCCGAATGGTTAACTCCGCCTTTGTCAGCCAAGCTTACGGAGATATTAAGCGCAAGCTACAAAAGTTAGAAGGGTTTGCAGGTATGTCCATCACCCAACTAATGGAGGTAGCAAATAAGGTTTATATGAACAGGGATACAGAAAATAAGAAAGAGGAAGAGCGCAAGATGCGTAAAAAGGCTGATATGCTAGCGGTAGCAATCGCAGGCGTAGATAAACGGGGCCCAGATAGAGGCAATAATAGATGGAGTAGGGAGCCTTTGAGTAGGGATCAGTGCGCGTATTGCAAGGAAGAAGGGCATTGGAGGAACGAATGTCCGCAAAGAGAGCAGTACGAGAGAGACCAACCCAGGGCAGGCTACGGAAACTTTAGAGGCAGAGCGAGAGGTAGAGGAGGTCCCGGAGGGAGTAATGGTTATAGAGGGAGTAATGGGAACAGAGGAAGTGTTAGGGAAGACAGGTATATTCCAGCAGCGCAAAGGTCCCGCGATAGAGAAGGTAGGGACTTCGTAGGATTGGCTGACACGGTCATGGAGGACTATTGATACCGACCGGGCTCCATCCCCCTTGGTCGAGCGGAGCCTATGGTCGATGTATCAATAGGGGGGAAAAGGAGTGCATTCATGATCGACACTGGTGCTGAACATTCAGTGGTGACTAATCTAGTTGCTCCTCCATCTGGAAGGACTATTACTGTGATAGGAGCAACTGGAAGAAGTGCTGAAAGACCGGTTCTTAAAAGTCGACTCTGTACATTGGGAGGCCACGTAGTAAAACACCAATTCCTTTATATGCCTGAATGTCCAGTCCAATTGCTGGGACGTGATATGCTATCAAAATTACAAGCGCAGATTACGTTCCTACCAAATGGAACAACATCTTTGAAGTTTAATGGACCTTCAGGTATTATGACTTTATCCGTACCAAAGGAAGAAGAGTGGCGACTTTATACAGTGTTGACTAGCCAAAACCCTAGGAGTGATGAGACATTGTTTAACATACCAGGAGTTTGGGCAGAGAACAACCCACCAGGACTGGCCCGCAATATTCCACCAATAAAAATTGAACTGAAACATGGGGTTTATCCAGTGAGCCTAAGACAATATCACATTCCGCAGAAGGCTAAGAAGAACATCCAATCCTATCTGGATAAGTTCATACGGTATGGTATCCTAAAATTCTGTACTTCCCCCTGGAACACCCCATTGCTGCCTGTTCAAAAGCCCGGTACAGATGAGTATCGACCTGTGCAGGACTTAAGAGCAGTCAATGATGCGGTTGTTAGTATACATCCAGTTGTACCCAATCCATATAACCTGCTCGCTTTAATTCCGGGCGGGGCTACTTACTTCACAGTCTTAGATCTCAAAGATGCCTTCTTTTGCCTCCGAATTGCCGCAGAAAGTCAATGTATTTTCGCTTTCCAATGGGAGAACGCTGTAACGGGCTCAAAACGCCAAATGACTTGGACAAGACTGCCCCAAGGGTTTAAAAATTCACCTACCCTATTTGGCTCAGCCCTAAGTCAAGATCTACTGGATTTCGAGTCCATCCCAGGAGAGTGTGTCTTGTTACAATATGTAGATGACTTGTTGATAGCAGCAGTTACAAAAGAAATTTGTCAGCAAGCAACGCACGATCTACTACACATTCTCTGGAAGGCAGGATACAAGGTGTCTAGAAAGAAGGCTCAGTTGTGTTTGCCAACTGTCAAGTATCTGGGATTCCATATCTCTGAAGGTCAAAGGATTATGGGGCCAGAGAGAAAAGAAGCTGTCTGCCAAATACCAATACCCAAGAATAGAAGACAAGTGCGAGAATTCTTGGGGGCAGCAGGCTTCTGTAGGATATGGATTCCCAGCTATGCGATACTAGCAAAACCTCTGTACGCAGCTATCAAAGGTACAGAGCACGACCCCTTCTTATGGACCCAAGAACAGCAAACGGCATTTGAAGATGTGAAGAAGGCTTTGATGAGTGCCCCAGCATTAGGTCTACCTGATCACACACGACCATTCTACTTATATGTACACGAGCAAAGAAGAATGGCTGTGGGAGTATTGACACAGTACTTGGGATCATGGCAAAGACCTGTTGCCTACATGTCTAAGCAATTGGATGCAGTGGCCAGCGGACTTCCACCTTGTCTAAGAGCCGTAGCTGCAGCCGCCCTGCTAGTAGCTGAAGCCGATAAACTCACTCTGGGTCAAGAACTTTATGTACGAGTCCCACATGCAGTACAGACGTTGTTGGATTACAAAGGAAATCATTGGTTTAGTAACAGCCGTATGACCAAGTATCAAGCAATGTTGTGTGAAAACCCAAGAGTGCATTTAGAGACTGTAAACACCTTAAATCCAGCTACCCTTTTGCCACAACCTACTGAAAGTCAACATGATTGTTTGGAAGTAATGGATGAAGTATTCTCAAGTAGACCAGATCTTCGTGATTTTCCCATCCAGAACCCCGATGTTCAATATTATACCGACGGCAGTAGTTATGTAAAAGAAGGGATCCGCTATGCAGGATATGCAGTGACAACAATAGACAAGGTGATAGAAGCTCGGCCACTGGCGAAAGGAACATCAGCACAAAAGGCAGAATTAATAGCACTAACACGAGCGTTACAATTGGCTGAAGGTTTAAGAGTGAATATCTATACGGACTCTAAGTATGCGTTCTTAACCACTCATGCCCACGGAGCTTTGTATAAAGAAAGAGGACTACTGAATTCAGAAGGCAAAGAAATCAAATACGCAGCTGAAATCCTACAACTATTGGAAGCAGTGTGGGAGCCGAAAGAAGTCGGTATCATACATTGTCGAGCGCATCTGAGAGGAGATGGTGATGTAACCAAGGGAAATCGGATGGCAGATAGTGCAGCTAAGCGTGCTGCTGAATCAGGAAGACAGGAGTATGTGGGGCATATAGCTGCTCTAATACCAACCCCACTGTCTCAATGGACTCCAGTTTATACAGCTCAAGAAGAGGAGTGGTTAAAGACTGAACCGGGAAAGTATCTGGAGAACAAGTGGTATCAGCTAGAAGATGGAAGAATAGTTATACCAGCATCGCTAGCGGTAGAAATTGTCCAAAATTATCACAACGGGACACATTCTGGGAGAGACAGTACTGAAGAATCTCTTAGAAAACATTTCTACATACCAAGATTGTCCAACTTGACTCAGGCCATTGTACGTAGATGTGTAACGTGTGCTAAGAATAATACAAGACAAGGACCAGTAAAGCCACCAGGAGTCCAGTTTATGGGGGGACTCCCCATGTCCGATCTACAAATAGACTTTACAGTGATGCCTAAATCGGGTGGACATCGTTACCTGCTGGTAATTGTGTGCACCTATTCAGGCTGGGTAGAAGCATGTCCTACTCGTACAGAGAAAGCAGGAGAAGTTGTGAGATTCCTGCTACGAGAAATAATACCCCGATATGGACTACCCTGTTCTATAGGATCGGACAATGGTCCAGCTTTTGTTCACCAGTGCCTACAACAACTGACTCATATGCTTGGTATAAAGTGGAGGCTTCATACTGCATATAGACCCCAGAGTTCTGGTAAGGTAGAGAGAATGAATAGAACTATAAAGAACCAGTTGGCTAAAATGTGTCAGGAAACCCAACTTAAGTGGAACGTTCTCTTACCTATAGCTCTATTGCGAATCCGCAGTACCCCTACCAGAAGGATGGGCCTCTCTCCTTTTGAAATTATGTATGGGCGACCACCTCCCGTACTTGGTAACTTAAGGGGGGACTTGAGTCAGTTGGGAGAAGGAATTACCCGGCAGCAGGTTGTAGAGTTGGGTAAGACTATGGAGGAGGTACAGAAATGGGTACAAGATAGATTACCTGTGAATATTTATCCCCCTGTTCATAGTTATCATCCAGGAGACCAAGTGTGGATTAAAGAGTGGAATAATGTACCGTTAGGGCCCAAGTGGAGAGGTCCTTATGTTGTTCTTTTGTCTACCCCTACAGCGATAAAAGTAGCAGAAGTGACTCCGTGGATACATCACTCCAGGGTTAAACCAGCAGCAGTCGATTCTTGGCAAGTTACAGCAGATCCAGAGAATCCCTGCAAGATCCGGTTGAAACGCACTACTCAGTCGGAGTAACGAGGAATTATTGTGGATTACAAATTTTATTGTTACAGGTGTGAGTGAGAAGGCCATAATAAAGCCTGTCCGCTTACCATCACATAGTGTATAAGCCAGGAAAGTCTCGAAGGGACACCTGTGAAGACGAGCAGAACTCCATTCCCTGCAGCCCTCACATCCTGGAAGCTGAGGTTCCATCGCACGGACGAAGACTGAGGATGACGGCGAAAGATGTGCTTTTGATTGTGTTTATTTACATGTGTTTTTATATTCAGGAAGGTAGAGGTACCGACACTCCTAGCTGTGAGGTATGCATTAAGACTACGAGAACAGGTAACCATATTTCCCAAACCCTAATCTGGCATTCACAATACGAGTGTAAAGGAGATGTATCGAGATGTAGATACTTAAATATAGATTATAGTGTGTGCCATTTAGGAGTAGGAGAACCTAAGTGCTTCAGTCCGGAGTATCAGCCTCGTACAATTTGGTTGACTCTCAGGAATGGAGATCCTCAGGGGACCCTAATTAATAAGACGGTGTTAGAATCCGTACATTCTTCGGGTGTTCTGCTATTTGATGCGTGTAAAGCGATATCGAGTGGTAGAAAGCCGTGGAATGTATGTGGGGATCTTAGATGGGAGAGGACGTATGGGTCTAACGATAAATACATTTGTCCCAGTAGCAAAAATAAATATGTGAGTCCTAGATGCCCAAATAAAGACTATAACTTCTGTCCATATTGGTCTTGTGTGGGGTGGGCGACTTGGGGACAGACAGTAGACAAAGACATGATAGTGACTAAGTTGCCGACTAGCCCATATTGTAAGTCTATGGAATGTAACCCAGTCCATATACTTATTAATAACCCCGACAAGTTCTTAGATAAGTATGGCAATTTATTTGGGTTTCAGATATACGGGACGGGTTTAGATCCTGGGACATTATTGTTTATAGGGATAGAGACTGATACGGTATCCTCCCAGACTCATCAAGTATACCATTCCTTTTATGAAGAGATGAGCATAGATAATAAGATCCCCCATAATGCTAAAAACCTGTTCATCGATTTAGCTGAAAGTATTGCCGGTAGTCTTAATGTTACCAACTGCTATGTGTGTGGAGGTACTAACATGGGAGACCAATGGCCTTGGGAAGCAAAGGAGGTAATGTCCGGTTCTGAGGCAGTTGACCAACTAATATCTACACAAGCCGATTATCATATGAGTGTTAGAGGTAAATCTGAGTGGAGATTAAAGACCTCCATCATAGGTTATGTTTGCATAGCAAGGAAAGGAATAATGTATAATACTTCTGTAGGAGAATTAACTTGTCTAGGGCAAAAAGCTTATGATGATGATACAAAGAATACAACTTGGTGGTCGGCTTCAAATGTCTCAGAACCATCTAACCCGTTTGCTAGATATGCCAATTTAAAGGATGTGTGGTTTGATCTATTCATCACATCTACCTGGAGAGCCCCAGCAAATTTGTACTGGATCTGTGGTAAGAAAGCCTACTCGGAGCTGCCACAGGACTGGGAAGGGGCATGTGTGTTGGGTATGCTCAAACCATCCTTCTTCTTGTTACCGATTGAAACAGGTGAGACTTTAGGTGTTAAAGTGTATGATGTGAATCATAGGAAGAAAAGGGGACCCATAGAGATAGGCACCTGGGAAGATAATGAATGGCCTCCCCAGCGTATCATAGACTATTATGGGCCAGCCACGTGGGCTGAGGATGGTACTTTTGGTTATAGAACCCCTATTTATATGCTCAACCGTATTATAAGATTACAGGCGGTGGTTGAGATTATCACTAATGAGACATCACAAGCGCTCAATCTTCTAGCGAAGCATAACACCAGGATGAGGACAGCAGTCTACCAAAATAGATTAGCCTTGGATTACCTTTTGGCAGTAGAGGGAGGTGTATGTGGGAAGTTTAACCTAAGCAATTGCTGTCTTCAAATAGACGACGAAGGGCAAGCAATAGCTGAGCTTACTAGCCATATGGTTAAACTAGCGCATGTGCCTACTCAGGTATGGAAAGGGTACAATCCAAGTAGTTGGTTTGGTAGCTGGTATGAATGGTTTGGAGGGCTTAAGGCAGTGGTAGGTGGAGTCCTACTGATTTTACTGTTGTGTCTACTCCTACCGTGTCTTATACCCTTAGTAGTTAGGTCTGTGCAAAGCCTGATAGGAAGTATAGCAGAGAGGAAGGCTGCTGCACAGATAATGGCGATATATAAGTATAAGGCTTTAGATCAGGGAGAACCAATGCAGGAAGATGAGTGTTAAAAGATTCACATCATAAGATAAGTCTGGTCTGGTTCAAGGTAACTTGCGGTGTAAGCAAAACTAAGGTTATGTGATGCCTCAAGTAATTGTAAAATATCAAGAGGCATCAAAGGGGGGAATGTGGTGGAATCTCGGTAAAAATAAATTTAGTAGGCCGAGATTACCACGTGGCATGTGTACGTACATATGCTGACGTATCGCTCAGTTGGTTGCACGAGGCAAGATACGATCAGTAGTGTACGGAGCATGTGCAAGAATACAGGATATAGTATTCCCCCTCCTCCATTGTGCTGGACAAGCCATGCGGTCAAACAGGAAGTTAATTCTTATTTGTGTTGATTGGTCAAGGGAATGTGCGGGTGGAGCTTAATATGGGAGGAGTTATATGCCTATATAAGGAGCCTGCACTATTGTCCGGGGCTCAGACTTTGCTGTATTTTGGTGACGCTAGTCCCGATCGGTGATCCAATAAAGAATCTCTTCCTTCCTGAAGAAACCTGTGTCCATCTCTCTGTGCTTGGCTTCCGTCAGTTTCTCCGGTATCAATAGTTTAGGTGATAAAAAAATTGCGAGTTGGCTAGAACGTAATGAGAGATGATGAATTCAAATGGCATGGGTATTGAATATACTATAAATCATTACACTTGAAATTGTTTAATTTTACAGACCAACTCCTTTAAATGTGAGGTGGATGGTACTTGTATGTAATTGTATGCAACCACTTGAAAACATTTTATTTTGTTTACATATTTGACCCAGAATTATTAATATTATTCTGTGTTTAAAATGTGCTGAGTAACTGGAGTTAGCGGAACTCAAAATAACGAGCATTGTTGCTGAGGGGAATGTTAAACGTGAGGGACTGACATTCCATCATAGTACCATGTGTTCGAGCGACTCATCGAATTTGGGAAGCTGTGTATTCTAATCGAACGTGGTGAGTGCTGTTATGAATTGATTTAGGAGGCGGTGGTCTATAGTGGTTGTAATGATGAGTTTACCAATCTGGCAAATAAGTGATTTAAAAAAAATAAATGTATCCATTCCCTTCGTGCCCTGCAACTCCATGAGAATTTTACTAGCGATTATAACAATCTCTATAGTGGCTTTATTTAATATGCTTTTCAGGACAATTACATTGATTTCACCTTCCCTTGGTAACTCTTTGATTTTGGGAAGTTGGTCATTTAATGGTTATCATTCAGGCAAAATGCCAAATAATCGTCAGCTCATCACAGTTTAGCTGTTTTTTGCTATTCAAACTTTAATTCCCTGCAATTTGAAGGTTAGTTAATAAAGCTTACAGTTTTTAATATTTGGATTAAGGTAGTGGTTTGGTGCATAGGTGTTTTTCCCTTACTTACATAATGTAAAACATTGCCATTCCTGAGAAACGACAATGTTTACATTTGTGTTGTGAACACTCCTGTAATGACAGACTGACAGCCACAAGCTGCAATTTCTCTTTTAGGTATCGGAAATCAAATGTTTTAAGTTCATCAGGGGTTCTAAACACCAATAAAACACCACTAAACACCACTTCTCATAGTGAAGCAGTGAATTTAGTGGTTTCTACTGAGAAGCACCGGATTCTTAGCGCACAGTGAAGGCTGCACTTGCACTTACTGGATGTCCCCAATGCTTCTCAATGAGAAGCATTGGATTTAACAGTCATGATGGCAGGATACCAATATCACTTTATGTTAAGTGATTTTAGGGCTTAGATGCTGCCCCTGCAGCCATATGGTATAAATCAGTGCTGTTTCTGAGAAAAGTCAACCTTTGTGCTCCATTTCTTCATCCCCCATAAGCATGTAAATGTACCCAATACTTCTCCTAGAGAAGCACTATATTGACAGATCAAAGTTGCAACACTGAGGTACCCATTTTGGTGCAGAGCCTAGCTGAGCATGCACAACTGATGCTCTCAGCCAATAAACTAATCCTACAGTGCACGGCTCAGGGGAGCTAACTGATCGTGGCTGGGCTGTAGTTGTTTTTGCATTTGGCCCTTTAGTACAGTTCATTAGAAAGTAGATTTTTTTTTTTTGACCATTGAACACTGGAATAGGGATCGACCGATATTGATTTTTTTTTTTATTGCCGATACCGATAATCTGTCAATCTGTGAACTTTCAGGCCGATAATTTACTAATACCGATATTCTGTACATTTACCGTTTAAAAAAAAAAAAAAAAAAACTATTTCTACACAAAACTACTATTAACTGAACATGTTTATTTTAACTTTTTGCAAATCTTTTTTTATTAAGGTAAATGCACAAAATAGGCATGCCAGTCAGAATTGTTTATGTTTTCAAGAATATATATGTGTGTGTGTGTGTGTGTGTGTGTGTGTGTGTGTGTGTGTGTAGTGGATACAGTGAGAGTATTTGATTAGTGAATGCAGTGTGTGTGTGTGTTTTTGTGTCAGGGGCACTATGCCGGATGGGGAGTAGGGGCACTGGGGTAGATAGGCGAGTAGGGGCACTGGAGTAGATAGGCGAGTAGGGGCACTGGGGTAGATAGGCGAGTAGGGGCACTGGGGTAGATAGGCGAGTAGGGGCACTGGGGTAGATAGGCGAGCAGGGGCACTGGGGTAGATAGGCGAGCAGGGGCACTGGGGTAGATAGGCGAGCAGGGGCACTGGGGTAGATAGGCGAGCAGGGGCACTGGGGTGGATGGGGTCGTAGGGGCAGCTTGGGAGCAGGGACACTGGGCAGTAGGGGCACTATGGTAAATGGGGTTGGAAGGGCACTGGGGTAGATGGGGTTGGAAGGGCACTGGGGTAGATGGGGTTGGAAGGGCACTGGGGTAGATGGGGTTGGAAGGGCACTGGGGTAGATGGGGTAGTAGTGGCACTGGAGTAGATCAATGGGGAGCATGGACTCCTTCTAGCTTACCCTACACTTAACAGTTCGGGCCACATTTAGCCCTGCTGTATGCTAAGCTCCGCCCCATCGCCCTGTCGGCAATATCAGTATCTTTATAGGCCGATACCGATATTGCTGAACATTCAGAACATCGGCCGATAATATCGGCCGGACCGATAATCAGTCAATCCCTAGAATGTGTGTGTATTTATGATGAACTATGTTGGAATTAGTATCTTGGGAGTGTAAATACAACCAACTTAAATATGCTTGAATTCTGTTAAGAACATGTAAGGTCACTAAATATATTTTCCCTTGGAAACCTTAACCTTACCCAAGAGTGGTGCTTGAGGGCTTGAAAATTGGATTGGGAGGACTGCTTTTATGCTCACTACTTGCCTCATTCCCTGGGCTTTGGGATGAGGAACAAATATTAAAAAATAGGCAATATGGTAGTTCCTCCTCATGTATCTTTGTATCAGAACTTTCCCTCTGTTTCCATACATGCTGCACATTTCCTTTTCCCATCACGCATGTTAATTTTGGGGACAGTTTAAAAAGCATAAGGGTTATATTGTATATGTTTAGTGAGCAACTTCTCAGGTGCACATTTGAAAGCTAAATGATGTTTGTAAATCTGAAATAAAATGATATAATACTTGCTATAGTGTTAAAAGATTTGGGTTTTGTAATGCCTTTTTTTTTTTTTTTTTTTTTTAATTCAGGTATTATTTAAACATGCGAGAACAATCAAATGTACCAGAGCCTTCCAGCTATGAGCGGGTAGTGATGAAAAATTTTTCAGAGTACCACTACATGAAGATCCAGCTGTAAGTGTCACTGAACTTACCTACAGCACCAAAGTCCATACCAGGTACTAATAGCATTGTTTGTTCTGCAGTGTGTTCCAAGAAGAAAGGATCCAGTTGAATGCTGCACAGTTTAAGTTATTGATTGTTACAGCTTTAAAGACACTGCATGGAGAGGTATTTATGACTTTCATTACTCACTTGTCAGATTTCAACAATATCTACTGTATTCATTTTTGTGAAAAAATAGGGATCTATCGCCGGAGTAGTGCATAGCACGCTGACAACAGGTTACCAATGGTGCCTCCCTCTGCAGTGAGAGATTGTATTACAAGTAGAACTTAGCTTCAGTGAGAAATCACAAGTTCATTTACCCTCTTTTTTTCTTTTTCACCGAGGGCCATGCCAGCAAGGATTACGCCAACTAAATCCGAGGTTTATTAAACCACTTATATTGGTTGGTGTAATTCTTTAATGTTTCAGACTGAATAGCAGTTCGACACGCAGGGTGAATATATAAAACTCACAAAATATCAGTGACTATCAGGCCCATCATCCTTAATCAGAAGTGGTCTTCAGGGTAAACTAGGACGTCTTCTTTAACACTTGTAAGGTAAAGAAACCACATAATAGTGCAGATGGAAATAAAACTTCAAATAATTTATTATATAGTGCACTTACAAAAAGGTCCAGGTAAAACAGCATATAATCCACTACAAGGTGGTGTTAAAAGCATAACAAGCAAGTCCCCCAGTTTTATTACACTATGTGCGATTTATATATTTTTCTATAGATATCGTCCACTACGTTATTATAAGGTTGTATATAATTTTTATTTACACCTTAGAAGTGATCATTTCACCTGTTTTGCATTCCTACTTACCGTATATACTCGAGTATAAGACGAGTTTTTCAGCACATTTTTTGTGCTGAAAAACACTAACTCGTCTTATACTCGAGTCAGTTGTCTGTATTATGGCAATTTACATTGCCATAATACAGACATGGACCGGGGGCTGTCAGGAAGCTGTTACTTACCTTCACCGCAGCTCCTGTCAGCTCCCTTCTCTCTTCTCCGGTGCGTGCAGCTCCCAGGTCAGCTCCCTCTGCAACTCTCGCGAGAGCCGCGGGGTCAGAGCGTTGCCACGGGTTACCGTGGCAACGCTCCGCGCGGCCGCGAGAGTTGCAGAGGGAGCTGACCTGGGAGCTGCACGCACCGGAGAAGAGAGAAGGGAGCTGACAGGAGCTGCGGTGAAGGTAAGTAACAGCTTCCTGACAGCCCCCTCCTACAGCCCATCCACTGGACCACCAGGGAGTGAGAGCCCCCCTCCCTGGCCAGCTAACAAGCAGGGAGGGGGGACGAAAAAATACAAATATTAATAATAAAACAAAAAATAATTAAAATAATAACATAAAAATAATAATACAAATAATAACAAAATTAAAAAAAATAGTTACCTAAAAAAAAATAACATTTAAAAAAAATATTAAAATAATAATTAAATAATAATTAATAAAATGCCCACCCCCCACCAATGCTCTGCATTCATACACACTGCACTCACACACACTGCACTCATATACACACACTGCACTGCATTCATTATACACACACTGCATACACACTGCACTCATACACACACTGCACTGCATTCATTATATACACACTGCATTCATACACACACACACTGCACTCATATACACACTGCACTCATATACACACACTGCACTGCATTCATTATACACACACTGCATACACACTGCACTCATATACACACTGCACTGCATTCATTATACACACATTGCACTCATACACACACTGCACTCATACACACACACTGCATTCATACACACACACACTGCATTCATACACACACACACTGCATTCATACACACTGCACTCATACACACACACACTGCACTCATGCACACACACTGCACTCATGCACACACACTGCACTCATGCACACACACTGCACTCATGCATACACACTGCACTGCATTCATTATACACACACTGCACTCATACACACACACACTGCACTCCATTCATTATATACACACTGCACTCATACACACTGCATACACACACACTGCATACACACACACTGCATACACACACACAGCACTCACACACACACACTGCATTAATTATATACACACACTGTAAATAAATATTCAGTTAATATAATTTTTTTAGGATCTAATTTTATTTAGAAATTTACCAGTAGCTGCTGCATTTCCCACCCTAGTCTTATACTCGAGTCAATAAGTTTTCCCAGTTTTTTGGGGTAAAATTAGGGGCCTCGGCTTATATTCGGGTCGGCTTATACTCGAGTATATACGGTATTTCTTTTTGTTGTACTATTGTATTGGTGTTTCAGAGGGCACACTATTCAGTAGGTTTGCTGTTTTATGTATTTTTAGTAGTTTGGTACCTTTTTCTGCTTGAATAGCAGTTCCACTACTAAAGTCTATGGACAAACTGATATTCATAAACCTATCTCTGGTACTAGGCTTTAGGCCTGTTGTCTTATACCAGTGCAGTCAGAGCACAAATAAATAATACTTACTTAAAAATATTCTGTGATTCCTAAAAAAAAAAAGTTTTTTCTTCTACAAAATAAGTTATTTGTAAAATGCACCACATCTCTAACTTGCAATGCTTTGTCAATCATTTACTTGTTTTTATTGGTATACTTTTGTTCAGATTACGTTAAATTCAATTATGTTTGAACACTGTTCCATTTATTTATGTTTACAAGATTAGGTCACGGTTACTCATTTTTCACTTCTTTTTAGTTATTTCAAGCCTTCTCATATTTGCCAGTACGCTACTTGCAACAGAATTAAAAAAAAAAAAACAAAACTTTAATTTTTCTTTTCTACTAGTTTATGAGAATTTGTTCCTAACTTTGTTGTTTATGCTGTTTTGTGGCTGCTTCTTTTCAGGTGGGAGCATCTTTTCCTTTGGACCTGTTGAAATATGATGAAAAGACACTCTGTGCTATACTAAGAATAAGTAGCAGGTATAAAAAAAATCTTCTTAATGCCCAAGGGTAGAGTTTTGGAGCAAAGTAAAACCTAGAAAGGGAAACTCTATCTGCAGGTATAATATATATATATTTCATTTATGGAACTAAACACAGAATAAGTGGCATAAATATTGTTGGCCCCAGAATGTTTGTCTGGTGTTGGAAGCGGTTTTGAATTACTGGTCATCTATATTTTGGAAACATTTGATGGGGTATTGAAATATAGCTTACATGCTGGAGTGGGTTCAGGTGCCTAGAGATGTCATATGACCATTGCAAAATGACTCCCCTCCACCCCCAAACAATTCATTTTGAAGATATTTTTTTTTGCCCAATTTGTTCCTGTGTAGTGATTTTTAACTGTGTTCTTATTTATTCTTAATTAGTGGACTGGTGAAACTGTGGACTGCACTAACACTGTTGGGGCAGTATCAGAGCCGAGAGTGTGCAGTTCGAGTGATACAGGTAATGGTTCTCCTAGAAGCCCACTATACTGTTGTGTCTGGCCTGTATTATTCTTTGTGAAGGCATTGGTTTTCCCAAATGGTTGGCTTTAAACAAATGCAAATCAAGGATCCTACCCAGTCCAAAGAACCTATATAGATTTAATGGAACACTCCGGCACCTTAACAACTTAATTGAAATAGTTGTTATGGTGCCTGGAGATCGCTTGCATTACATGAACTGTTTAACCCCAAAATTTTCTCCCCAGCACCGGTCTTTGTTCTCCCTGCCCACATCCGGTCTGTAAAGTGCAGCATCAGAAAGCACAGAATGTTGCCATGCAGAGGGCACCACTGATTGGCTTAGAGCAGCCAGCTGATGATCTGATCTAAGCCAATCAGTAGTTACCTATTCATAAAGAAATGTACATTAAAAATTAGAGTTGTACAGATAACAGTAGGGTCTATTCATTGAAATCTAAATGGTACAATGTAGGCAGAAATTGCATATTTGAACTCCGAGGGGAGGGAAGGAAGCAAATGTTGGATATTTTTGCTTAGATTAATTTAGCTTTTAATTTACTACAATGTATTTTGAGTATAGTGAATAAACCCCAAAGTATATATTTATCCTTAAAGAAATCCCTAAAAACCACTATATTTAGAGAGGCTCTCCCCTCATCCCTTAAGGCTTATTTCCTTCCTCTGCTGTCTCCCACGTACTGTGCTCCTTCCTTCCAAACACCCCCACATCTCACAGTACATAATGATCACTTAATTCCCTTTGTGCAGCTCTCCCTCATCCTTTTAGATTGTAAGTTTGTTTGGACAGGGCCCTCTTCACTTACTGTTCCAGTATGTCAATCATGTTTTGTTAGAATGCATTGTGAGTATTTTTTTTCGCTTTTTCTTATCATTTAGACCTCCCCTTTCTTGTTGGCATTAGCTGGTAACAGCAGAGAACTGGATCTTGGATAATTTCGTATTAATCTCCAGTAACCATGCTAACAATCGGGATGTTCAAATCGATGCTGACTCCAAACGTGGCTTCCCAATGGCCAACACTCAAAGCTCTCACAAAGCCACCAATATCTAATTGTTTTCAGAGCCTGGTTCCACACCGTCTTTTACACCTTCAAGTCGGGGACTCTGCAGAGCTGTCCAAAATCTTTACTCAAAACGATATTGAAATCTTCTCTCAGTTGACTGGTGACACAAACCCACTGCACCTGGATGAGACTTTTGCTAAAAACACAAGATTCGGGAGAACTGTCGTCCATGGAGTTTTGCTCAATGGTCTAATATCAGCAGTCTTGGGAACTAAAATGCCTGGTCACGGTTGTGTACTCATATCACAAGAAATCTGCTTCCCTGCACCACTGTATGCTGGGGAAGAAGTTGTTGCTAGAGCACAAGTTAAAACTTTAAAGCGATCCCTGGCTTTTATTACTGTATCTTGTGTTGTCCCTCAATATCAGCGCACCGTCATGGAAGGGACTGTTAAAGTCTTGGTTTCTGATCACCAATGATTCTAATTCTCTTATTGTATATATGCTTTACAAATGGAATATTATAAGTTTTCCAAAATCAGGTGGAAAGTCCCATTAAGAGAAAAAAAAGAACTTATCTAAAGGAATAATGTAGATGGTTCTCCTTGGCGAATGCTGTTACATTTTAGTGCAGCTACTCAGGAGGGAGAACCATCTATGTATTGCTTTAGATACGTATTTTTTTTATTATTATCTATGTGAAAGGGTTAAGCTCTGGTGCTATCCCACTGGTACAGGTGAACATTAGGGTGCAATTTAGGATTACCTTGATATTTAAATCTGTGTTTATTGTAAAGTCCTATTAGTCTGTGACATCAAGTCAATGTTTACAGGCTATATAAAATG
The DNA here is from genome assembly GCF_036172605.1 of Pelobates fuscus. Lineage (NCBI taxonomy): Eukaryota > Metazoa > Chordata > Amphibia > Anura > Pelobatidae > Pelobates > Pelobates fuscus. Next base: position 161,914,263 of record NC_086323.1, on the reverse strand, counting down.
TATATTTTTCAATAATAAACACTTGTGAATATATCATAGAAAATGTTTGAGTTTTTTTTTTTAAATGCTATAAAAAAAAAGCCAACTTTAGCATGCTCCTAGCTCTTTAAAAGCTATAGATTGTTTGTTTTTGACCAAAACAACTTCCTGTTGAATGTTTTTTTTTTTTTCCCCCCTTAGAATGTGCACTGTTTACATTTTGCCTAAGCCATGCTGTGTTGACAGTCCCTTGAAAATTTGAGGTCTTCAGATATGGCATCATCACGCACAGTATGATGACTTTGAGTCTGTCCTGTATGGGATGTTACCAAATTAGAAATGTTATACTATGTTTAGCATGGGCTTGAAAAATCTTTTTTCTAAAAGCACAAATGAAATTTTTGTAGGATTCGTTGCCTCCATCTGTTATTTGATTATTTCCATATTATCTGTAGAAAATGTTACTTATTGTGAGAGATATATATATTATCTTATAATTTTTTTTTACGTCTTTGTCAAGAAAAAAATATTATAAATTGCGTCTTACGTGAAAAAATATTCTTAACACAGTAGCAATAGTTGCAGTATCAAATGCTTCTTCCAGAATGTGAAATGGAGATTGTATCCATTATTGTTGATTATTATATTATTATTGTTGGGGGGTGGTTTTAAATGGTTACAATTAACATTTTTAATTTTCTGTATCAGGAGCAATTACCTCGATTTTATGCTGTTCTGAGGTTCTGTTCCCCCAATAGCTGTTGGCCGCGGTTTTAAAATTTCACTCTCAGGTAAGAGAGTGCGATTATCCAGCACTCCATATAGACAAATATAAAATAGTTTTATCTTCTGTACATTCAAAGGATTTCTGTTTGGTTTTATAAAAGTTTGTTCTGAAAGCCAATATGATAAATTTAAACTTAAAGGGCCACTCTAGAGTGGTGTTTATGTTGCCTAGAGTACCTTACTGCTCTCCCTTGAGTTAGAATAAAGCAGCATATGAATGGTTATATATGAATTGTGGCTCTTCTTGGTGCCCAAAGACTGCACCACCATTAATAATTAGCAACTGCATTATCATGATGAGTTTTACCAACATGAACGACCTTGCCTGTGAGCGCTGGGCTAACACCCTCCAGCACGCTCAGACAATCTACATTACTTGGCCATGACTGACTGAAGTGTTATGTATTACCAGTGGCATTCTTAAACATTCTGATATTAAAGAAGGGAATGGCGCCAGGGCACTGTAGGCAACGTATCATAGCAAAAGACAAATACAAAAAAAATAGAAAACCGTGCCTTAAAACACAGTAATGTACAAAAATATAAATCATATGTACATACTTTTTTGTTAAAAGTCTGTGAAGTCTTTGGCTGTTACACAGTGCATGGTATCTCAAAGAAAAAGGAAAAAGACCATAATAGTGCAGTATGACTTTAACACAGTGAAGTAGACTGTTATAGCAAAAACTGAATCACAATTTAGAGCTCTGCTGTGTAGGGCGTAGACGGTACAATCCCTGTCACTCGATATATTTTCAGCTACAGTGGTGGTAGACTTTATCTGTGTCTCGAATATGTGAAGACAAAAATTGGAATATCCAGTAGTGCAATATGTATATCAAAGTGGTAGTGCATATATGAAGAGGTAGGTATCTTACTCACATGAACTAGAGCATAGACCTGTTCTAGTATAAAGCGCTTTCGTGGTATGATCCCCACCTGGGATATATGTTGATTAGGAAGCCAAAAAAAATAAAAAGAATTTTTAAATAGATAAAATTTATATTTAAAATGATTAATTTTATTATGCTAAACAAGAGAATTTTCACCCTGGAGGTTTCATCAGTGGTGGTTCTGTTGTGGTTCAGTTTGGTGTATGGTTCTGTAATGCTCCCACAGTGCTCTGTGTTGTTTTCTAGGTATCGTATTGTCTTTGCAATGGATGTTAAATTGTCCTGGATGTTGTTCTTTTCATTTATTTTGGAGCAGTAAATAGTAGTGAAAATTAGTGTTTTTTTTTTTTTATATATATACAGTTGGACCTCAGTTTACAACCTCTGTTAACATAATTTTCGGTTTACAAATGAAAATCCATTGAAAATAATGCCTCGGTTTAAGTATTTTTTTTTGCAATACAGAGCAAGTTTCCCCAGGATGCACCTGGGAGGCTTATAACACTGTCCCATGCGTGCTGGAGCCTGTGGGTAGCACGTGGCGTCGAGTGTGGAGGTGTTAGAGCGGCTTTTGCATTGAGTTTTGCAGCCATTCTGGAAATTGTTTGCAGTTGTTTTGGGACTTTTTGGTGCATTTCTCAAGCTGTGGAAAGGTAGGGAGCTGAGCTTCTTCATTTGCATGCCTTTTATTGTGTGTTTTGCATTGTGGGTTGGTTTCCATGCCAGCTCATTTTGACTTTTTTTTCTGACCTCCAGAACGGATTAATTGGTTTTCAATGTATTCCTATGGGAAGCCGCATTTTGGTTTACAAATTTTTTGCAATAAGAAACGTCCCGGAGAACGCATTATATTCGTAAACCGAGGTCCCACTGTATATTTATAACTGTTGTGGGTGACATTAGTAGCAGCTTCTTTCAGTCCTGGAAGTTGCGATGTGGGGCATTCATGGATTGGAGTTGTTGTTTCAGCACATCCCACAGATTTTATATCAAATTGAGATCTTGGAAATTTGGAGGCGAAGGCCCCTTGTGTAACAACCAATATTACTGAAATCTACAAAGAACCCAACCCTTTAACCCCTTAAGGACCAAACTTCTGGAATAAAAGGGAATCATGACATGTCATACATGTCATGTGTCCTTAAGGGGTTAAATAAGAACCAGTGACAGGGAGCCGAAACAACAAGCAGAGTTGCATACATACCTGATTACCCCAACTACTGGCAACAAAATAAAGGAAGGATGAAACAATGGGAGGGAAATACTCGCCTCCTGTCATTAATAAAATTAAGATTATAGGTACACTAAAGATAGCAAAATATACAATTTTTAAACATGACAGTAGGCTTCGTATTTTTAATGCTGAGGCAACAACTAGAACGATGCTTGTGTCACTGGCAAATATGGGAGATAAATCCCGAATGGACTTACAACCACGAGATATGGCTGTAGATTGGTTGAAGAAGCTGGCAGTGGTTGATGATCCTCAAAGTGCGGACAAAACTCAATCCGTAGTTAGATTCGCTGTACTTGTGAAACTGTGACCCGGTTCCGTCAAAACGGTCAATGTCGAGTAATGTAGTCCATACACAGCCTGATGCAATAGTTTGAAGTGCACTGGCGGGCTTAGGCTTGCGAAAGAAACTGCCATCCGTACTTGATTCTCGATGTAGAAGGAGGCTTCTCCGATCATCCAAGGGTCGCGTCTGTAGTTCTCTAACCTCAAGATTCATGTCCACGATAAATTTTGGGGCAGGACCAAATGGAGTCCATCCGTTCCCCCTTGATCTACGCGGTGATTGGTCTTCATCCGAAAAAAGATCTACCATGCAAGCTAGTGTGCTAAGGGGCACCTGGTCACACCCCAGATGTCTCCAGTACTCGAAGCGGATTGAGGAACCCGTGACAATGGTAGACAAAGAACTCGTAAGGGCGCCTCAATCAAAAACCCAAGAACCCCACTTGAGGGTAGGAAGAGGCTGTTTCTTGGTTCTACTGATGATCATTAGAGCCAATGTTTAGCATATTTCTGATAATTGGTATCAGTCTTTTAAATTACTGATATTACCGATAACTTACCACTCAGTCACTACGTACTGTCTTTCGCATCTGGAAACTCCAGCTACCAGCCAATGAGGCTCCATGTTGCACCTCTCCCTCTGTGACCCTGCATGCAGAGCTCAGCTGAAGGCGGGGAGTTGGGATTGTGAATAATCTACTGCACAATTTAACAATCGGGATTCCGCCCAAAATTCTAAAAACAAAATGGCTGCAGGTGGCGAGGGAACAGTGGGAAGTGATCTCCCTGCTCAGCTCCCTCGCGCGCACAGCAGTGATGCCGGAGCTGGAATATGACGTCACTCCGGCATCACTAAAAGGTGCGCGAAGGAGCTGAGCAGGGAGATCACTGCTCCCTCCCTTGCCCGCCCGCATGCCAGCCGCTCAGCAGCCCCACTGGACCCCAGGTTCAGCCCAGAAGCCCCACTAGACCACAGGGACATAGAGACTCTATGCCAACACTCCAAAAAGTAGGGGGGCTGGGTGGAGTAAAATAAATTAAATAAAAAATTGTATATGTGTCTGTTAGGGAGTTTGTATGTGTTTGTGTATCTGTCAAATTATGTTTTTGTGTGTCAAAGAATATATATGTGTGTGTGTGTGTTTGTCAGTGAGAGTGTATGTGTTTGTATGTGTCTGTCAAAGAGTATGTGTGTCTGAGTGTGTCAGTGTGTAGATCTGTGTGTGTCAAGGTTTGTGTATGTCACTATGTGTGTGTATGTGCCAGTGACCGGAGCCGCCCTTCTACGTTTATCAGCGTGTTTCTTGACCAACATAGAGTTGTGCACAAGGATTTGTCGAGTTTGATCCCACAACTTCCTCAAATTGGCAACATGAACATCAACCGACGGCACCCCCTGGGAAGGGGAATCCGAAGGAAGAATAGACGGATGAAAACCATAATTCATGAAGAAGGGGCTTGAATGAGTAGAATCGCAAACGAGATTGTTGTGTGCAAACTCCGCCCAAGGAATCAAACCGACCCAATCATCCTGGTGTTCAGAAACAAAGCATCGTAAATATTGTTCAATTTTCTGGTTGGTACGTTCAGCAGCTCCGTTAGACTGAGGATGATAGGCAGAAGAAAAGTTTAATTTAATACCAAGTTGAGAGCAGAAGGACCTCCAAAAGCGGGAAACAAATTGGGAGCCTCTGTCCGATACAATTTGAGAGGGTATCCCATGTAGGCGAAAAAACTCCTTAGCGAATATCTCTGCCAATTCGGGAGAAGACGGGAGTTTAGGCAGGGGAATGAAGTGGGCCATCTTGGTAAACCTGTCAACCACGGTGAGGATAACAGTCTGTCTTTTAGAGATAGGTAGATCGACAATAAAGTCCATGGCCAAACAGGACCATGGTTTTTCTGGAACCTCCAAGGGTTGCAGGAATCCACATGGAAGCGTATGGGGTTGTTTGGTTTTAGTACAAACTTCACATGCAGCGATGAACTCCTCAATATCCCTCCGTAAAGCAGGCCACCAGAAGTCCTTAGAGATCAACGCGTAAGTTTTGCGAATACCAGGATGTCCCGCCATCTTGCTATTATGTAAACACTGTAAAAGTTCCAGTTGAAGAGCAGGAGGAACGAAATGACGGCCCGCAGGAGTCTGTTTAGGTGCTAGATGTTGCAACTTAATGATCTCGGCCAGTAATGGAGAATGAATCCTGAGATTCGTATTAGCAATGATATTGCATTTCGGAACTATAGAAGAAAGAACTGGTTCAGGTACAGTAGAAGGTTCATATTGGCGAGATAATGCATCGGCTTTAGAGTTTTTAGAACCAGGTCTGTAAGTCAGTACATAATTGAAGTGAGTCAGGAATAAGGACCAACGAGCTTGTCTAGAGGATGTGTGTACTCTCCCCCGGGAGATTCGAGAATCAATAATAGAGTTAACCTCATACTCCTCCTGACCCTCCACCTGAACGGGGCGAGGAGGGGCTATTGTGGAGGAAAATCTGTTACATGTGAGTGGTTTCAGCAATGAAACGTGAAACGAGTTCGGGATGCGTAAGGTATTAGGAAGAGCTAAACGATACGCAACTGGATTGATACGGGCCAGCACCCTGTAGGGTCCAATATAACGAGGAGCGAACTTCATGGAGGGCACTTTTAAACGGATGTTCCTCGTGCTCAGCCATACCCTATCACCTGGAACAAAGACCGGAGCCGCCCTTCTACGTTTATCAGCGTGTTTCTTGACCAACATAGAGTTGTGCACAAGGATTTGTCGAGTTTGATCCCACAACTTCCTCAAATTGGCAACATGAACATCAACCGACGGCACCCCCTGGGAAGGGGAATCCGAAGGAAGAATAGACGGATGAAAACCATAATTCATGAAGAAGGGGCTTGAATGAGTAGAATCGCAAACGAGATTGTTGTGTGCAAACTCCGCCCAAGGAATCAAACCGACCCAATCATCCTGGTGTTCAGAAACAAAGCATCGTAAATATTGTTCAATTTTCTGGTTGGTACGTTCAGCAGCTCCGTTAGACTGAGGATGATAGGCAGAAGAAAAGTTTAATTTAATACCAAGTTGAGAGCAGAAGGACCTCCAAAAGCGGGAAACAAATTGGGAGCCTCTGTCCGATACAATTTGAGAGGGTATCCCATGTAGGCGAAAAAACTCCTTAGCGAATATCTCTGCCAATTCGGGAGAAGACGGGAGTTTAGGCAGGGGAATGAAGTGGGCCATCTTAGTAAACCTGTCAACCACGGTGAGGATAACAGTCTGTCTTTTAGAGATAGGTAGATCGACAATAAAGTCCATGGCCAAACAGGACCATGGTTTTTCTGGAACCTCCAAGGGTTGCAGGAATCCACATGGAAGCGTATGGGGTTGTTTGGTTTTAGTACAAACTTCACATGCAGCGATGAACTCCTCAATATCCCTCCGTAAAGCAGGCCACCAGAAGTCCTTAGAGATCAACGCGTAAGTTTTGCGAATACCAGGATGTCCCGCCATCTTGCTATTATGTAAACACTGTAAAAGTTCCAGTTGAAGAGCAGGAGGAACGAAATGACGGCCCGCAGGAGTCTGTTTAGGTGCTAGATGTTGCAACTTAATGATCTCGGCCAGTAATGGAGAATGAATCCTGAGATTCGTATTAGCAATGATATTGCATTTCGGAACTATAGAAGAAAGAACTGGTTCAGGTACAGTAGAAGGTTCATATTGGCGAGATAATGCATCGGCTTTAGAGTTTTTAGAACCAGGTCTGTAAGTCAGTACATAATTGAAGTGAGTCAGGAATAAGGACCAACGAGCTTGTCTAGAGGATAAGCGCTTAGCCTCCCCAATATAGGACAAGTTTTTGTGGTCCGTCAAAATCGTAATAGGGTGTAGGGTCCCCTCCAACAAATGTCTCCACTCCTTTAAGGCTTTAATGACTGCTAACAGTTCCCTTTCCCCGATGTCATATCTGCTCTCAGGCCCAGAAAATTTCTTAGAGAAGAAACCACAAGGGTGTAACGGTTTATCCACCCCTAACCTTTGAGACAGAACAGCCCCAACTGCTGTCTCAGAGGCATCGACCTCGAGCAAGAAAGGCAGAGTCGTATCAGGATGGACTAGAATGGGAGCCGAGGCAAAAAGTTCCTTGAGAGTCTTGAAAGCACCCAGAGCTTCCTTAGACCAGAACTTAGTATCAGCCCCTTGTTTGGTCATATTGGTAATAGGCGCAATGATAGAGGAGTATCCTTTAATGAAGCGCCTATAGTAGTTGGAAAAACCAATAAACCTTTGGATAGCCTTGAGTCCTTTGGGCAAGGGCCAGTCTAAAATAGATTGAAGTTTTACAGGATCCATTTTAAAACCCTCCCCAGAAATCACGTATCCAAGAAAGTCTACCTGAGACTGATCAAAACTGCACTTCTCCAATTTGCAATATAGACCATGTTGCAGCAGCTTGTGTAATACCTTTCTGACCTGTCTATGGTGAGTCTCAATCTCCTTAGAGTGTATTAGTATGTCGTCCAGGTAAACAATAACACAATCATGCTGAAACTCCCTAAGTACCTCATTAATCAAATCTTGAAATACTGCAGGAGCATTGCATAGTCCAAATGGCATAACAGTGTATTCGTAATGGCCATACCGGGTATTGAATGCCGTCATCCACTCGTGACCTTGCTGGATTCTCACCAAATTGTAAGCCCCTCTGAGATCTAACTTGGTGAAGATTTTGGAGCCCTTAAGACGATCAAATAACTCGGTAATCAGTGGGATAGGATAGGCATTTCTGACAGTTATTTTATTCAAGCCTCGGTAATCGATACAAGGTCTCAGCGTGCCATCCTTCTTCTTAATGAAAAAGAACCCAGCCCCGGCCGGAGAAGAAGACCTCCTGATGAATCCCTTTTCTAAATTCTCCCGAATATACTCCTCTAGAACCGAGTTTTCCTGAACAGACAAAGGATATACATGGCCCCTCGGAGGCATAGTGCCGGGTAGAAGCTTAATCTTACAGTCAAATGACCTGTGTGGAGGCAAAGAATCGGCATTCTTCTTGTCAAACACTGCCCTTAAGTCTAGGTAAAGGTCTGGTATTTGTCTTTCTGTGGACTGAGTAGGATTCTCCGGTATGTTAATATTAGCTAATGGAGAAACCTTGCACAAACACCGATCCTGGCAGCCCTGGCCCCACGAGAGTATCTCTCCTAACTCCCAATCGATAATAGGGTTATGTTTTTTCAACCATGGGTACCCCAGAACTATGGGAACGGAAGGAGACGAAATGAGCAAAAGAGATAAATTCTCCACGTGTAGGATACCCACATTTAAATTAATGGGTATGGTCTCACGAAAGATAACAGGGTCTAGTAGTGGTCTACCATCTATGGCCTCAACGGCCAAAGGTGTCTCCCTTAGCTGGGATGGGAAATTGTTCTTACTAGCAAAGGCTTGGTCGATAAAATTCTCAGCAGCACCGGAATCTATCAATGCCATAGCCCTTACTACTTCCTTCCCCCAAGTTAAGGAAACTGGTAGCAGAAGCCTGTGATCTTTATACTCAGGAGTAGAGGACAAAATAGAAACACCCAAGGCCTGTCCTCTAGAGAGACTTAGGTGCGAGCGTTTCCCGGGCGGTTAGAACAGTTCGAGAGTAAATGACCCTTAGCTCCACAATACATACACAAACCCTCTCTTCTCCTGTGCTGTCTTTCCTCCTCAGAGAGGCGGGTATACCCTATCTGCATAGGTTCAGTAAGCAAAGATATCGTGGAGTCAGGACTTGGAACAGCGGGAGCTAACCTAAAAGAAGGTCTCAGGTTCCTCTCTCGAGTGTTCTGTCTCTCTCTTAGACGTTCATCTATACGAGAGATGAACGAAATTAAATCCTCTAAATTCTCAGGGAGTTCTCTGGTAGCAACCTCATCAAGGATTACATCAGATAGGCCATTCAAAAATACATCCATATACGCCTGCTCATTCCACTTGATTTCTGCCGCCAGAGACCTGAACTCTAGTGCATAATCCACCAGTGTTTGGTTCTCCTGTCTCAGGCGCAACAGTAATCTGGCTGCATTAACCTTTCTACCTGGAGGGTCAAATGTTCTTCTAAAAGCAGCTACAAATGCGTTATAGTTATAAACTAATGGATTATCGTTCTCCCATAGTGGGTTGGCCCATCTCAGAGCTTTCTCAATGAGTAGGGTGATAATAAATCCTACTTTTGCCCTATCTGTAGGATAAGAGCGAGGTTGCAATTCAAAGTGGATACTAATTTGGGTTAAAAAACCACGACACTTCTCAGGAGCCCCACCATAGCGTACTGGGGGGGTAATGTGAGAAGAAGCACCCACTGTGGCTACCTCTAGACCTGAACCGACAGGAGAAACAGGGGTATTACGTATCTCCTCTGGTGGGTTATTGGCACAAGCTAATAGAGCCTGTAGCGCAAGCGTCATCTGATCCATTCTGTGATCCATGGCTTCAAACCTAGGATCAGGAGCAGCCAGCTGACTGTTTGTACTTGCAGGATCCATAGGCCCTGTCGTAATGTCAGGATCGGGACAGGGATCCAACACGCAGAGTACAAACAGTAGCCAGATACGTATACCGGACCTTAGAATGGCCGGACTAACGTAAGTAGTACAGTATAGAATGGTCAAAGACAAGCCGAGGTCGAGGGTAACAGAAGACAGGTAAGCGAGAGACAAGCCGAATCAAGGGTAACAGAGATAAGCAGAGTAAGGTAAACAAGCCGGGTCAAAACCAAAAGGGATAATAGAATACACAAGCACTGAGTGACTAGAACAAGCTAGAACCACGACAGGGCAATGAGCTAATGAAAGAAGCTCTGTTAAATACCCTGTTCAGAGCAGTAACCACGCCTCCAAGGCGTCCTGATTGGTCCTGCAGCCATTGACTGACAGGTTGTTCCGGGGGAGTGTCCTGATGACTACTTCCTGCCTAGATGCTGTAAAAGGCAGTCACTCCCTCGCGGCCGGCCTAGCATGACCGGATAGACCGCGGGGAAGGGAGCCATCAGACCGTCTGGATGGAGGAACAGCTAAGTCTCTACCTCTTTCGGAGGTAGAGACCACAGGTACCCTGACAGCATTGTGATTGGCTCAGATCAACACTAATGATAATGTAAGCCAAGCAGGCAGATCAGGGGCAGAGTCAGCAGCTGCAGAATTGAACAAAAGTAAGATTTTACTATATGTAGGAAGGGCAAGAGGTGCCAGGGAGGCCACTATGGGGTCAGGAATACATGTTAGTGTTTTGGACACTATAGTGTTCCTTTATATGTACATAATATCAGCATATCAATGATCTGTATAGGAATAGGTTCTGGAAAAATATAGGTTGATCCCTAATAGAGGGTAATGTAAAGCGCTGACGAATTCGGAATTCGTTGGTGGTAAATACCAATAATAATAAAAATATTAACCCCTTAAGGACTGGCCTATTTTTGCGATGTTGTGCGTTGAGGACCAGAGCAGTTTTGACACTTTTGTGGTGTTTGTGTTTAGCTGTAATTTTCCTCTCTATCATTTACTGTTCTCATACAAGTTATATATTGGTTTTTTTCAGGACAAGAAGGGCTTTCTTTACATACCATTATTTGTATAATGTCATATATTTTATTTAAAAGAAATAATAAAATATGGTGAAAAATTAAAAAAAAAATGTTTTTGGACTTTTACTTGACAAATCTTTTACTTATCTACAAAACCTAATGAAAAAAAATGCTAAATAGATTCAAAATGTTGTCCCGAGTTTAAAACCACCCAGTGTTTACATGCTTTATTGTTTTTTTTTTTGTGCAAGTTATAGGCCTATAAATACAAGTAGGAAATTGCTGTTTCAATATATATATATATTTTAAATGTATCAATAGTGACATTGTAACACCGTTATCTGTCATAAATCCCCGAATCACACCTCACATGTACATATTTTTTTAAAGTAGACAACCCAGGGTATTCAATATGGGGTATGTCCAGTCTTTTTTAGTAGCCATCTAGTCACAAACACTGGCCAAAGTTAGCATTTATATTTGTTTGTGTGTTAAAAATGCAAAAAACGCTAACTTTGGCCAGTGTTTGTGACTAAGTGGCTACTTTAAAAGGCTGAACATACCCCATTTGCAATACCTTTGCAAATGGTATGCCATCATGGGGGTAATTCTCATTCCTGGGCTACCATAAACTCTCAAAGGCAACCTAACCAATCTGACAAATTTCAATAAAAAAAAAAAAGTAAACTCGCCTTATATTTGACCCTGTAACTTTCACAAACACTATAAAACCTCTACATGTGGGGTACTGTTATACTCAGGAGACTTCGCTGAACACAAATATTAGTGTATCAGAACAGTAAAATGTATCACAGCAATAATATCCTCAGTGAAAGAGCTGTTTGTGTGTGAAAAATGCAAAAAACTTCACTTTCACTGACAATATCATCGCTGTGATATGTTTTACTATTTTGAAACACTAATATTTGTGTTCAGCAAAGTCTCCTGAGTAAAACAGTACCCCCATGTACAGGTTTTCGTGTGTCATAGAAAGTTACAGGGTTAAACACAGTGCTAGCAAATTAAATTCTCTGGACTTTCGGCCTGGGTTGTCAGGCAGGTCCCTCAAATTGCAATCATTAAAATTACTTAATTAGGTAAAAATATTACATAAATACGCGCGTAGAATTTTAATATATATACATATTTATATATTTGACGTCTACGTGTATATTTATATAATTTATGTAATTTTGTATATGAACATATGTATATTTCGTATTTTGATTTATTTATACATAGATATATATATATATATATATATATATAATTACATTCTAAGTGTATTTTGATATAAATATATATATTAATATCAAAATACGGTTAGAACAAAATTACATATATATATAATTTTTTTAATTATTAAAAATTATTTTTACTTTTTGTTATTTTTATTAACATTTATAATTTATAATAATATATATATACAATATATAGTTATATCTATTGTGTATATATACGTGTGTAATTTAAATATAAGTGTATTTTTATATTAATATACATATATATATATATATATACACTTAGTATGATATATATACATATATTATATATAGATATAATATGTGTGTGTGTGTGTATATATATATATATATATATATATATACACACATACATATTATTATTTTTTTTACACTTATTGCTTTCTTTTTTTAACTTTATTTTATGATTTTTCACTTGCAGGGAGACTGCCTGTCAGCACAGACAGTCCCCCTGCAGGCAGATACACAGGTACCTATTGCGGCCACGTGAACGAGTGATCACGTTGCCGCGAGGTCCTGATCTGCCGCGGGGAGACTGCCCAGGCAGTCAGGCAGTCCCCCTGGACCAGGAGGAGCGCTGATCGCCGTCGGTCCCCCGGCAGGTAAGTACCCCCAGACCGTTATGACGGTTCAGGACCGTCATCGGTCCCCAAGGGGATGTTTCCGATGACTGACTGTCCTGAACCGTCATCGGTCGTCAAGGGGTTAAGGAATTGCCTTCCTTCTAAAATACTTTAGAACTGCTCATTCGTTGTTAAAGGAAGTTCAACTGTAAATGTCTTAATCCATTACCATGGCTGGAATCACAAGGCCTAGAAGAAATGTACACTATATGGCCAAACTTACTTGGATACCACTACTAAATTTATTACAAGACATGGAGGCTCATATTGCATATCCCTTTCTTTATTGTCCACCAATAGCAGCAAAGAATACAAAACAGAATTAAAAATATAATGCATACATAACATAGTCCACTCCCAGCCAAGTCCCAGTATAATCATAGGCACCACCCTCAGATCTCCATCTTTCATTGCTGCTCCACAGTCAGATAAGTACCTAATTTTCTCTGTTCTCTGCATTTTTTGCTAATTTGGTGATTTGTTAGTATTTGTATTTTCAGTTTGTATTTACTATGTTTATGCTAGATTTGGGGTCCCAGACCAGCTGAAGGCACTTTTCAAAAAAATTGCATTTTATTCTGTTTTGGTACTTGCTGTCTTAGTTTTTTCTGCCTTTGTCTTGTCCTGCTCTGTTTTCTTTTGGTGAGCCTGTGTTTTCCCTCTGAGTCCCGGACCGTTTTTTTGGCCCCCCCTGTTTGGCTTAGTTCGACCAGTGTGGGGCTAGCATTCGGCCGTTTGCTTGAACGAACGCCTGAAAGCTTTTTTCGTGGCCGTGTTCTGTTTGCGAATGCTAGTTCGCAGACTTGTAAACGCACGTTTGGCTGTTTTTACCTGTTTGTGGGTTTTGACTTACTGGACAGGTTCGACCAGCGACCGATCATTCGCGAGCCGAACTCTCCCATTCACTAATCGTTTTTAGCCGCGTTCGCAGGCTATTTGCTTCCCACGAGGCTTCCGAGCTTTGGGGACTGTGTTTTTCCTTCTGGTTTTGTCTCTCCACCCCCTCCTTCGTTTTAACTTGCCTGCATCGTGTAGTTACTGCTGGTCTGGGCCCTGGTGAAATCTCTCCTATTTACCTTTTTTCCTTGGCTTGCTTAGTTTTGGATTAACCCTTACTGAACTGATTACAGCCACGATGAGGGTGTGCAGGCCTCAGAGCTATAGCGCTCAGTTACAGAGGCCATTATGGCGGCCATGGGGTCCATGTCATCAGCCCTGTCTCAAACTATCTCACAGGTCCTACTCAAGCGCCGGCGGGCACTCCATTAACTGGATCCACGGCGCGCTCGCGTCCGGCAGTGGATGCTTCAGCTGTGGCACCCAGGAAGGCTTTATGAAAAGCCAAACATACCTCCCCCTCTGCCTCCAGAACCCCTGTGACAGGCGTACCTTCAGTTGCCCCAGAAAGCGTGTCCAATCCATGCAAGAGAGTCAGGCCAAACTGGCGCAGCGATGGAAATGTGCGAGAGCACAAAAAGAGAGTGACTCCGACTCAGAAATCGGGTCTACTGAGGAGGCTGGTGAGGAGTCTGAGAGCGACTCTGAAAGGGATTCTGCTGAGTTGGGCCTTGACCTCTCTTCCTCAGCTCAGGCGGAGATGTCTGGAGGCGATCTGGGGGCTGCTCCTTCTGCGGACACGGGGACTGCCCTCATGGACCCATTGGGCAAGCCCTTATTCGACCCGGATGAGCTCCACCAACCGAGGTCAGCTGAGTAGCTCCCTGCGGACCATGTGGCCCGATACCTTGAGAACTGGGTACGGCGCCCACTCAGCAAGGCGGCCCGCAACAAACTTATGTTTATAACAAACTATGTGACACCCTGGACCCTAAGATGACCCAGTTTCTGGCTAAATTGGGTTGGAACCCACGCAAAGGACTGGATTCGACACTTAGATTGTGCCAAGACAAACACCTTGATGTATTGAAAACCACTCTGAAAGAGTGTAAACTCCAGGAGCTAGCTAAGTGACTAATGGCTAAAGCAAAATAAATGGGAGATAGATACTGTACCTTTAAATGTACAATAGGTATGATATCCCTTTAAATGTGAAATAATTGGAACGTGGTATAAAAAAATCACAGAGTAAACTTAACTGCAAATAGACTTAGATGCAAATCTGGACCAAAAGTAGAAAAATAAAAGTAAAAAAAAATAAATGTGGATAAAAAATATATGTAAAAAACGAGTATGCAGCATTTTTTTTTTCACTTTTATTTTTCTACTTTTGGTCCAGATTTTCATCTAAGTCTATTTGCAGTTAAGTTTACTCTGTGATTTTTTTTTATACCATGTTCCAATTAGTTCACATTTAAAGAGATATCATACCTATTGTACATTTAAAGGTACATCATCTCCCATTTATTTTGCTTTAGCCATTAGTTATTTAGCTAGCTCCTGGAGTTTACACTCTTTCAGAGTGGTTTAATATACATTTCTTTTAGAGGTTTTTAGTGAATCCCTATTTGTTTCAGTTACTGAGCAGCCTAGTGCTAGTCTATCTCCCTCTCCCCTGTGTGGTACATTAGGTACACCAGAATTATCTCCTTTAAACACCTTGATGTGTTTGGTTTCCTTTGAAATTGTTTGACTTGCAGAGGACGCCAGAGCCGAAAACCATATGGTAAACCTGGAGGAACTCCGTGGTTGTGTCCAGAGCGCGACTTGCATCGCTGGGAGTGTCAATGCCTCCCTGTCCATGGAACGGCAAAGCCATCCTGTTTAAAATAGAGTTCAATCTCGCCCTCACTGAAGTTGATAAAGACGCCCAGGGCTTATTATTTAGCTATTCCTTTATTAAATATCTGGGACGCTTCGTAGGGGCATTTACTGCCCTTGATAAGGCCAAATATTCCATGAGAAGAGTATTCCAGGGGCAGGTCTCTACCAGGGCCGTCTGGCCGACTGCAACTTTTTCTAGCCCCGTGGCTCGGAACGAGGCTCTTTCCAGCACCGCTCCAGTTTCCAGAAGAGGAGGACCGGTCCCCCTTCTTCCCATCATAGGGTGGACCATGGTGGTCGAGAGGTTTCCGTGGACAAACCGGCTCAAGACGGCCATACAGTGAGTTTACATACACCTCAAGTTTTTTCTCTTGTTTGTATAGGAGGCAGACTCTGTGATTTTTTATATTTTTTTTGTTTGGTCAACAATTACCTCAGACACATGGGTACTCGGCACGGTTCGAGGTTTTCATATAGAACTCGTGAACACGCCCTGCGATATTCCAACTCCTCGGCCAATCTGTTTCTCACTCAGAGACCACAGGTTGATCAACGAGGAATTGTCTGCCCTCCGTGAAAAGGAGGCAATCGAGCTCGCCCCTCTGGACCCAGAAGGGGTCTTAGGAAATATATTTCTAGTGGAAAAGAAAGGTGGGCAAAGGCACCCTGTCATAAACTTGCACCCGCTTAATGTTATGGTTCGCTACTGCCATTTCAAGATGGAGGGCACCCATATTCTGAGGGACCTACTCCTGCACGTAGATTGGCTGGCAAAACTAGATTTGAAGGAGGCGTACCTGACGGTGCCGGTAGCTGAAACTTCTCGAGATCTATTTCGATTCCATTGGAAGGACAGAGTTTGGCGCTTTACATGTCTAAATTTTGGTCTCTCCTCGGCGCCCTGGTGTTTCACGAAGCTGCTGTTCCCTGTGATGGTCTGGCTCCGCAGTCGAGGTGTTTGCCTACCTGGACGACATCCTGATCATGGCTCAGGAGCGCTCCATCCTCATGCACCATCTGCAATGGACCGTGGACCTGCTCAGTCATCTGGGGTTCATCATCAACTGGGAAAAATCCTGCCTGTACCCATCCATGCGAATGGAATTTCTGGGTCCTCGTGGATTCGGAGAAGGAATCGTTGAGCGTTCCTTCCTCCAAGATTCGGACGATTCGCAAGGAACTTCGTAGGGCGCTCCTTCGTCCGAGAATCACCCTGCGTCACTTGGCACAGCTTATCGGCCTGCTGGCCTCGTCTATGCAGGCGGTGTTCCCGGCCCTTCTCCATTACAGGGCACTCCAAAGGTTGAAGATAGCTCATCTGCGAGAGGGCGCGTTAATGGTTACCCTGGATGGCGAAACGAGGGATCAACTGCAGTGGTGGATCATGAACCTGTCTGCATGGAACGGCAGGGTGATTTTTGGTTCACAACCGGAGTTCACCATAGACTCGGACATGAGTCTCCACGGCTGGGGTGCCCACTGGGAAGGTGTGTCGATGGGAGGTAGTTGGTCGGACTCCGAATCCCAACTCCACATCAACGCGTTGGAACTTCTGGTGGGTTCTTTCGCAAACTGGAGTTTTGCAAGGGCCCAGGCACAGGCGTGCATTTGCCTCCGCATGGACAACATCTCGGCGGTGAGGTATGTCAACCACATGGGCGGCATCGAGTCAGCGGTCTTGGCCAGATTGGCGACAGAATTTTGGGAGTTCTCCTCTAGCTCGGAATTTGGTGGTCCAAGCGAAATATCTACCGGGCCTACACAATGTCCATGCGGATTGGAATTCACATTAGCTTTCTGAAAACGGCAACTGGAAATTGGACGCAGAGGTGTGCTCAACTGTATAGTCTGAGGTCCTTTTGCTATTGACCTCTTCGCCTCACGGCTCAACCCCCGGCTCCCACAGTTTTTCAGCTGGAGACCAGACCCAGCAGCAGAGGCAGTGGACACATTCCTGCAAGACTGGCAAGGGGTCTCCTGTACGCGTTTCCCCTCTTCTTGATTCCATGCACGCTCCTTCAGGTTCGACCTGTTTATCTGTTTAGAGTTTTGGGATGGGCTGTTGTTCGTTATGGGATGTAGATTAATTCCTACAATGCTTCTGGCCGTGATGTTGGTCTATGGTACAGATTTAACCCTTGGGCTCCTGTTCTTTATGTTTTCACAGCATGATCCGGTCCTCTTCCATCTACTATGGGGGAGCATTATCTTGTTGGAGCTGTTCCTTGGATGTTCCGAATTGGTTTCCTGTTGTGGATTAAATGGTCCTGTGTTCTCAATGATGACCTTCTACGTTTCGTTTGAAGAATTATGTCTGCTGGTTTCCTGTTCTGCTGACTTTTTCTGTTGTGGTGTGTCGCATCTTCAAGAAAGAGAGAGATCTGAGGGTGGTGCCTACTATTATACTAGGACTTTGCTGGGAGTGTTATTATGTATGCATTATTTTTTTTTAATTCTGTTTTGTATTCTTTGCTGCTCTTGGTGGACAGTAAAGAAAGGGATATGCAATACTCGCCTCCGTGTCTTTCATAAAATCATGACTTTATGTTGTGTAATAGGAAAATCATGTAATTATTGGGTCCAGATGTCTCAGCCTCTTGCTAACCGATGCATACAATTCAGTACATACTCATAGAATACAATCTTTTGTTAAAATTCTGTTTCCTGAAGATAATTGTCATAATAGTACCAAAATATTGAATAAATAGACATTCTATGGTTTATAAATGTTTTTTGTATATTTTTACATAATTTTGGTAACTTTAATATTATTTAACATAGTCTTCAAGTGTTGGTGATGGTTGTGAATAATAACTTATGGCATAGATAAGACTTGGGATTTATTCAGGGTAATTTGTGCCATGTGGGGTAATGGGAGCAAGTTAGCTAGAGACCTGGTGCCTTTACCTATTCCATGTATTCTTCTTGCTGTCATGGCTTGGCCTATTGTCCCATATATTTCAGAGTGAGATGGAGATATTGTCAGAGTGCTGTAAACATATTTTAGATTCTTTTACCATCACTTTATCAAGTTTCTTCTTGGCACTGTTCATAAAAGAAGAAAAACTTCATGCAGTTTGGTGTAATTTTAGATACATTCTGAGCTGCATTAAAAATAAATAAATCTCTCTACAGGGCCGAGATTCCTTAAAACTCAGTCTATTCTATCTCTCTATATGTTAAAAAAAAACCTCAGAACCAAGGAAAGTAGGTATTCAGGGCTCGAGTCCTGCAGGAACGCGTGGGAACGGCGTTCCTGCACTTTCTTTTGAGCAGGAACGCCGTTCCCGCTGTTGCTGCAGGACTCATGCCGCTCCCAAATGCCCCCGTGTTCCCCCTGTGGCGGGCGGGCGGCTCTCTGTCTGTCACACGCGGCGAGGGAGCTGTGTCCTCTCTGCTCCCTCTCGCCGCGCGCCATTTGCTGATGCTGGGAGCCGGAATATGACGTCATATTCCGTCTCCCAGCATCAGCAGACAGCCTGCGCGGCGCGATGGAGCAGAGAGGACACAGCTCCCTCGCCGCGTGTGACAGAGAGAGAGACGCCCGCCCCACTGGACCCCAGGAACACGTCTACGCCAGCTCTCCAGGTAGGGAGGCTGGATGGACATTTTCTAGATAAAAAACAAACAAACAATTTCTGAGTGTGTGTGTGTGAGTGTCTGAGTATCTGTGTGTCTGTGAATGTTTGTGTGTGTCTGTGAATGTGAATGTATGTGTGTGTGTGTGTCTGTGAATGTATGTATGTGTGTCTGTCTGTGTATGTGTGTGTGTCTGAGTGTGTGTCTGAGTGTATGTATGTGTTGTGTGTGTCTGAGTGCATGTGTGTGTGTCTGAGTGTATGTGTATGTGAGTGAATGTGTGTGTGTGTGTCTCTGTGAATGTATGTGTGTGTGTGTATGTGCGTGTGTCTGAGTGTGTGTGTGCAGGCGTATATGTATATGTGTGTCTCTGTGTGTGGATATACATGAATACACGAGTGTATTTTATTTTTATTTTTTTGGGGGGGGGAGAGGGAATCTTGGGAGAGTTCACACACTTTATTCCCCAGGACTTGACCCCTGTAGGTATTACACCTAACTGATACATGGCCCTGACCGATATGAGAACTTGTACGCAGCCGAGTGGTGCGACCACTATACCCCTACCATAGATCTTCTCTCAGTACCCAGCGGTCTTGGTTATGCTTCCTAAAGGACCTTATACTGTGTCATTCTCACTCCATGCACAAATAAGTAATATTATGTACATCCTGATGCAATGATGTCAAATAAGATGTACGATTTATTATTCTGATCCAGGACCCCCTACTGAAAATCTCAAAGTTTAAACCAATGTGCCTCGTTACTAACTGTCTGTATCACGGTGTGCAATACATGTTTTATCCTTATTCTGAGAAAAAAATAAAGAATGAAAAAAAAAATAAAGAAATAAATAAATCAATCAATTTAAAACCATACACACTGAGTAGCGGTGGTCATTGTCTGGTAAGAGCTTGGTAGAGTATGGGATATAGCTAAGGTTTGAATCTGTGGTATTATGCTTCTGTTAATATGAGTTTAGCACAGTGTAACGTATCTTGTTGCTTTACATCTGGAAGAGATAAAAGCATGTTTGTTTCTTTACTCATTGAAAAACATTCTTCAAGTTTTTGTGGTTCATACTTGCCATGTCTGTTTTTTTATCCATGATATTAAGCAATATAGATATTTCTTAAAGTGTTTTCAAACTTAAGGAATTACTTGCCTCATACAACCTTGGGTCTGTATGTTTATGTTGGCTACATTTGTCTAGGCAGCAGAGCATCATGGGGATGTACCGTATTTTTCGTTCCATAAGACGCACCACACCATAAGACGCACCTAGTTTTTAGAGGAGGAAACCCAGAAAAAAAATATTTTGAACAAACTATCCCATAGTGTTTTTTTACTATGGGAAAGTTTGTTCAGAATATTTTTTTTCCCCCTGTCCAATAGTGTTCCTTACCACCCACTCCCCTCTCCTGTCCCATAATGATCTTTAACCCCCTCCCCTATCCCATAGTGATTTCTTAATCCCCCTTCCTCTGTCCCATAGTGTTCTTTAACCCCCATCCCCTTGTTCAAGTGTTCTTTAACCCCCTCCTCCCCTTGTCCAATAGTGTTCTCATCCCATAGTGTTCCCCCCTCCCCTCCTCCCATAGTGTTCTCCCCCTCCTCCCATAGTGTTCCCCCCTCCCCTCCTCCCATAGTGTTCTCCCCCTCATCCCATAGTGTTCCCCCCTCCTCTCCAATAGTGTTCCCCCTCCCCTCCAATAGTGTTCTCCCCCTCATCCCATAGTGTTCCCCCCCTCCTCTCCTCCCATAGTGTTCCCCCCTCCCATAGTGTTTTCCCTCCTCCCCTAGTGTTGCCCCCTCCCCTCCTCCCACAGTGTTTCCCCCCCTCTTCCCATAGTGTTCCCCTCTCCCCTCTCCTTGTTCACCCCCTCTCCCCTCCCCTTGTCCCATAATTACTTACCTGTCTTGTAGCGTGGGCCGGCTTCACAGCGCGCACCGCAGTACTGGAACTTCAATTTCAGGTTCCGGTTTCCGGCTGGACTGAAAGGAAGTGTGCACACTGAGTGTGCATTTCCTTTCAGTCCCGCCGGAAACCGGAACCTGAAATTTAAGTTCCTGTACCGCGGTGCGCGCTGTGAAGCCGGCCCACGCTACAAGACAGGTAAGTAAAGCTTCATATTCGCTCCATAAGACGCACAGACATTTCCCCTCACTTTTGAGGGGGAAAAAAAGTGCGTCTTATGGAGCGAAAAATACGGTAGTTCACCTATAACTGCACTGCCCAGGTTAGCCATCAATGAATTGGTGTTAAATAACCAAGTTTTGTATATTTCAATATCTCTTATAATGTGCATTTTTGTCAAGCTACAAAAGTGTATCCTACCCCGGTATGAAGATATGTTTCTCTTGTAGACACTACATGAAGTCAATATCAATAAAGGTAACCAGAGTTCAAAAACACAAAGAATATTATTGGTTCCGGCAAATTTTGGCCTCAATTTTAATATTTTTGTATATGTTTTTGAAATTAGTAATTTTTTTAAAGAAACTTTTAAACTGATTTTTTTTTCAAAATATTAAAATATCAAAAATATCTTATTTAAAAACAAAAAAGTATAAGTATATTTAAACATCCAATTATTTATTGGATGTAGCAAAAACATATCAATATTTCTATAACCCTGACCTATTACTGATTCTATCTTTCTTACATTTCTTACACTCTAATGCCCGGTAATATATCTATTTAGTACCTCTGTACAGTATTTTTCTGTGTATAAGACTATGTATTTTTCTAAAACAAATTTAGTCCAAAATTGGGGGTCATCTTATACATGGAATGTCACTGCAGGGGTTAAGGAGAGAAAAAAGAACTCTGTGCGCGGGGCCTGACAGCACACCAAGCTTGTTGCATGTGGCTGGAGCGCCTTCAAAAATCTAATTATTAAGCCAAATACTTACAGTACTTTTGGCACAAATTGCATGTGGCTACTTGCTGACAGAACACTCAGCTGACTGTTGGGTTTGTTACTGCCAAGTTCCTGCAAGCATAGGTTGTGTTGTGTTGTACACCTCTGCGATCTGCTGACATATTTGAAGCAGAGGAGGCACTTCTTTGTGAATTTGATCGATAGTGTGCATGGGTATTGGAGATCTTGCGCAACCGTAGGCTTGGACAGATAGGCGTGGCAGGGTGAAGCCTGTTTCAGACATCCCCTGTAGGGTATTGTTGGCAGAGGGCATAGTTGCCACCAACAGCAACACAGTAGCCTAGGAAACCAGTATCCAGACATGGCCGGACCTCCGGGAGTGGCTTACCGGAGTGTGAGGGGGTCGGGACCGGTGGGGGATCCTGATCAGCCAAACTGGACTTCAGTTCTATAGATGTTTACAATATGTATTTCTTAATTTTAGGCTTAAAAAAAATAGGGATTGGGCACTTTTATATTTACTGCTTTGTAATAGTGAAGGTTTTCTATGCAAGAGTGATACTAACTTTCTTGAAGTATTCAGGAACTGATATATGATGTAACTGAAATATGCCCTTTAAATCTGAAATAAGATGATAGTAGAAAATCACAGCTTTAAAGGGACATTCCAGACCCTAAGGCACTTCACGTGTAAAGAGTGTGCCCTGTTTGTTTGTTTTTATCTTGCAGATTGCAATAAAAATTGACTTTTTTATATATACCGTATATATATATATATATATATATATATATATAAATTAACCTTGTTACATGCCCCCTGGGTGTCAATCAGACAACAGGTCATGTTACTTCCTGGCGGTCTAGCTCAGTAGAGCTAAACTCAAAAGGCAGGCAATTCTTTAGAGTACCTGCATTGCAATGACGTCTTGATGAGCTTTGATTGCACAGCCACAGAAAATCAGGCCTGGATAAGAAGAGGAGGGCTTGCAAAGGGTGCAGGCAACAGATCTTAAGCTTTTCCAAGTTGTTTCTGGATATACCTCCAATAGAAAAATTCATAATCAAAGGCATGCATGTTTACATTTTTAAGTGTCCCTTTAAGTAGCTTTACGTGGGATTTGGGCAGTGGGAATAGAAAAAAAAATGAGCAATTATGATGATGAGTAAGTGTTTAATGATTGATAAATAGCTGATAAAAAAAGTAATGGTGTAATCCAACTCCTGCATAACTTTAATTAGAGGTGTTTAGGTTTGGGAGACTATGAAAAAGGTCATGTGACAATTCTGTCTATGTGATGAACTATAATGTGGTGTCATATGATTTCAAGATTGGGCAAAATGGAACTAAGAAACAACTAAAGAGCCAAGAATGAAAATAGAGAGAGGAAAGAGGGCGGTCATGTCTAGTGCAATTACAGATGACAAAGAGCTAAAAAAAAGTTACCATTTGTTAAATAATGCAAGTAGTTGGTAGGCTCATGTTTGTGGTAAATTATCTATTTATTGAGGGTATCCCATAGAAGCGACTATATAAACACATGAACTTGGTTTCCCAATCTTGACAGTCTTGCAGGCATTTGGACAACTCACAAGTATGTCTGTGCCTCTTTTTCTGGATCACATTTATTATAGTGTTATAATTATTTCAATCCCATGAGCAGCGGTGGAACTACCGCTGGTGCAGCTAGGACCCACATGCTTAGGGGCGCATCGGGTGGACATAAGTGCATTGCTGGACAGGGACCTGGAATGGTGCTATGGCCCTTTATCAGCGCAAACAGTAATATTGGCAATACTTGGAGCAAGTGACAATGAGAGACCCAGCCCTACACTCCTATCAGCCTCAGCCAGCATGAACCAGGAAGGCCACCCTGTATGTTAACAGGAGGGTGGCTGAAAACATAACAATATGTGGATCTGCGTATCAGTGTGTGTGCATGAGTCAATGTGTCAGTGTGTGTATTTATGGGTCAATGTGTATGTATTGCTTGGAGGAAAGATAAGACGGGGGGGGGGAATATGATAGAAACATTTAAATACATAAAGGGAATCAACACAGTAATGGAGATCTCCCCTCCCCTTCTATAGTATCGTGGGAGTTGTACAACAGATGGGGATCTAACTTATGGCCACCATTGCGCTAGAGGGGGGCCCAATCTATTTATTTCACCAGGGCCCTCACTATATTAGTTCTGTCACTCCCCTTGAGTGCCATGTATGATCATGTTATTGAGATAACCTGTATAATGGAAGCTCCAAGCTCCACAACAACTTCACCTTGTAAAGTGGCAGAGAGCATCAGCTGACGATTGAGCTAAGCCCTGATGAGGTGGTCTGGGTGCATGTAGTGTCTCTTTCATATAGTATTGATAGAACATTGTTATTGGCATTAAAGGATCACTATAGGGTCAGGAACACAAACATGTATTCCTGACCCTATAGTGCTATACCCACCATATAGGTGGCTTGCCCCCTACCCCCTGATAAAACTCACCTTACCACCAGCACCGCGCATGTCTGCCATGCTGGCTCCGCCCCTTTATGACATCATTGAAATGGATGATTTTTTTCCAATCTGGGAAAGCATTGGCTTGGCTTAAATCGGCACGGGGCGGGACCAAATGCTATTTTGGCCAATTAAGACCTCCTCATAGAGATGCATTGAATCAATGCATCTCTATGAGGAAAATTCAGTGTCTCCATGCAGAGCTTGGAGACACTGAACGGCATGGCTGCTTACTGTGCAGCCCTGAGCCATTTGGAGGTGTCCCTAGGGGCAATGGAAACACTGCCTTTTCTCTGAAAATGTAGTGTTCACATGAAAATGCCTGAATGGAGCTATTATACTCACCAGAACAACTACATTAATCTGTAGTTGTTGTGGTGACTATAGTGTCCCTTTAAGTTGGCAAAGTCCAAGAGGTTAGGGACAAAGTTTCCACTGGAGCTAAGTGCCCCACCATCCAAAAACTTTACCAGCCCCCACTGTCCCCTTACAATTCTCACCCATACCAAAATTAATCCTATGCTCCTTCTCTCTGCACAGCTCCAGCTTGAGCCGAGTGATTTAATTTCCGACTCCAAACCCCTACCCCAACTAGAAAAACCTCCAAGCACCATAACTACTTCAGAGTACCTCTCCCCCATGTAACCTCCACTACAGCTCAGCACAGGAAGAGCCTGGCGTTTTGGAGTTTGCAGAGTTCAAATGCTGTAAAGGAAACATGAATCCTACACAGTGCAGGACATTAGATTACTATGTCACCATGAAGCTGTGACCTGTCCAGGACTCCATGGTGGATGTGGGAAGCCCACCTGGGGTGAGTGACCCACCACACACTGCATGCTCCAAGCAGGCACTACTTCTCCCAGCCTGAGCCTGCATAGTCATGCCTGTCACGTAGAACCCCGACTATTCGCCGACGTCAGCTCCAGTGTAGCCCCGCCCACCCGGCGCATTCAATCTCCATGTAACTCCGCCTGCGCCTGGTTAGTTTCTTTCCGTGTAGCCCCGCCCTACTCGAACCGTCATGCTACCAGTAGCCACACCCCCTCCGCGTCGTAGCCCCGCCCCTCAGCCAGCAGGCCCCGCAGTGTCGGTGCGGTCGGTCTGTCCGGTTAGTCATGGCGTTCATGGAGAAGCCGCCGGTAATGAAGGTTCTCCTGGATGACACGGTGCCTCTTACCGCCCTCATAGAGGCCAGCCAGAGCCTTCAATCCCACACGGTGAGACACTGACACTGGGCTGACACTAACTCTCATCACAAGCAATGCATGGTTGGATGTTCTATAACATATATTAGATGTTCTAAAATATATATTGGATGTTCTATAATATTTATATTGGATGTTCTAAAATATATATTGGATGTTCTATAATATTTACATTGGATGTTATGTTTTATAGTAGATATTGTATCTTCTATAATATAAACCTTAGACATTATATCTGTAAATATTCAGAATTGATCAAGATTGTCATACCAAATAAAAAAAAAATCCCCAACATAATATTCTTTAAAACATAGAAACATAGAATGTGACGGCAGATAAGAACCATTCTGCCCATCTTGTCTGCCCAATTTTCTAAATACTTTCATTAGTCCCTGGCCTTATCTTATAGTTAGGATAGCCTTATGCCTATCCCATGCATGCTTAAACTCCTTTACTGTGTTAACCTCTACCACTTCAGCTGGAAGGCTATTCCATGCATCCACTACCCTCTCAGTAAAGTAATACTTCCTGATATTATTTTTTAACCTTTGTCCCTCTAATTTAAGACTGTCCTCTTGTTGTGGTAGTTTTTCTTCTTTTAAATATAGTGTCCTCCTTTACTGTGTTGATTCCCTTTATGTATTTAAATGTTTCTATCATATCCCCCCTGTCTCGTCTTTCCTCCAAGCTATACATGTTAAGATCCTTTAACCTTTCCTGGTAAGTTTTATCCTGCAATCCATGAACCAGTTTAGTAGCCCTTCTCTGAACTCTCTCTAAGGTATCAATATCCTTCTGAAGATACGGTCTCCAGTACTGTGTACAATACTCCAAGTGAGGTCTCACCAGTGTTCTGTACAATGGCATGAGCACTTCCCTCTTTCTACTGCTAATACCTCTCCCTATACAACCAAGCATTCTGCTAGCATTTCCTGCTGCTCTATTACATTGTCTGCCTACCTTTAAGTCATCAGAAATAATCACCCCTAAATCCCTTTCCTCAGATGTTGAGGTTAGGACTCTATCAAATATTCTGTACTCTGCCCTTGGGTTTTTACGTCCAAGATGCATTATCTTGCACTTATCCACATTAAATGTCAGTTGCCACAACTCTGACCATTTTTCTAGTTTACCTAAATCATTAGCCATTTGGCTTATCCCTCCTGGAACATCAACCCTGTTACATATCTTAGTATCAACATAAAAGATAATGTAATCTATGTCAATGTAATTCTTCATGTCTTTCTTTCAATGTATTTATATTGAGATAAAGACTGTATTATAAGTATTGATTGAAGTATTCTATTTCATTGAAATATCTCTGTATGTTATATTTGCATGACTTTATCTTTTGTTGCATGTGACTTGAAACTAACAAGGAACCCACATGCGATTTATATTCTGTGGCTGTTTGACATAAATTTTAATAAATGTACACATTAAATAATACAATCATATGTTGCGTAAGAAATTAGGTCATCGTCTAAAGGTGATATAAAATCATGAACTTACTTTATAAGTACATACATGTAGAGAATTGTTATGTTTCGCCAGTGTAGTATTTTGGATCAAATCTATCTCTGAAACATAGTCTATGTTAAATAAATTTCTCTTCTAACTAAATTTTACTGTGAAAAAAATTTGGTGATAGATCATATGTATTACAGGTTTTGGTAAAGGAAGAGTTAAGCTATACTGGCCTACTCACAGTGGTTTTAGTCAGATTGCAAGACAGGAGGGCTTATATTGTTAAGTTTCATTTCTCGCTGATGTGACATTGTACCATGTTTCACTCTTGAGGTGTGTGCAAGACATTTTTATCATGTTTCACTCTAAGGTTGTGTAACTCTTGGACAATGTCCATACAAAACAACTAATTAAGATCATAAAAGATATTAAGGTTACTGGAAGCTGTTCTGCTAAAGGTTAATAATGTCCTGTGCTTGTAGTTGCAAGGCTTGTTTTGGAAATATAAAACCTTATGCTTTAGCAAACATGTTTTGCATGTCGTACCCCGGCAAAACGATTGCTTGTATGGTAAATTGCACCTTGCGAATATGTTTGGGAAAACAGTCCTTGGTGTTATTATTTGAAGTTCTGGGAATTATTGGCACCAGAATAAAAATTTCAATTCTGATGAAATGTCGCCTTTGTGTGTATGATTGCATCAATACAGAGGCGTTATATATCCGTTACTGTGGAAGTTTCATTCACAAGAAACCTGTTTCCTGTTACATTAGTCAGGTCAGTATTAAGATGACGCAATTACTTTATTTTGTGTAGCTCAGGGATTGAGAAAACGTCTAGAATTTAGGAACTCGCGCCATGTGATAAGACAGGATTTTTCATTCTTTGGTTTTTTTTTTTGCTTGAAATGTAATTAAATGTATAACTGTGCTCACAGCATGTGTGACTGGCGGACTGTTAAAACCATTTATTGTATATTTTTGATTGGAACCAGTGGGGGAAGATTTATCAGTGTTGACGCATTTTTCATCAAACAGAATTTGGCCACTGTAAATTTTGCTTCTAAAAGTTTCTGCCAAAACTTTGTAATGTACGTAAAGGGAACATCACACTTTAAGAAATATGATCAAAATAATAATGAAACAGTCACTTTTCAGAACACATATAAATATCACTATAATATCTCCAATAACAGTGATAGATTTTCTGAATCTAACTAGGAACATGGCTACTACAGTGTTATGTATACATGATGTAGTTAAGCAATACTCTATGTCCATAGAATTCACTAATTAAATCTTTTAGCCTTTGCCACTATTTCAGACACTCTCTGGGGGCATTTCAAAACAGTACTCAGCTTTTTTTGTTGGTCACTTTTCTTTGCATTACGGTAGATGATAAGTAAAAATTTGCCAGGATTTGATCTGGACAAGGATATCTGAAATTGGCCCTATCTTTCCTTAGCCATCTTCCACTATGTCTAAGTATCCCAAGCTTAGTTGCAGTTCTCCTCAGGACCAACTAGTCTTGTCATTCAAACTATGTATTGTGTGCCCATCCTCTGCATTGTCAGCCTACACTGAAACCAAGTGACTTGCTGCAAAAATCAACTAATCATATGGCCAGAGGGAGTTCTAGTATGTAAAATTTGAGGGAAGGATAACAAACGTTTATGCTCAAACGTGCATAACCTAAACTCAGACACATAATCCCAGAAAAGACCATATACATTTGGACACAAATATGCAAACTCCTAATCACACTTTCAGACACACAGATACACACATCTTGACACACAGCGTGTGTCTGTGTGTGTGTATCTGTTTGTGTATGTGCCGGTGTGTGTCAAGGTGTGTATATCTGTGTTTGTATGTGCCAGTGTGTGTTTCTCTGTGTCAGTGTGTATGTGTGTGTATATGTATCTGACACACACACACACACAGGCACATAGTGGCACACAGATACACACTGACCGCATAGGGACACACAGATGCACACTGACACACACACACCTTGACTCACAAATACAGACCGTAACATACACATGCACTTGCATCCACAGATACACACAGGCACATACACAAACCTTGACCCACAGACACACATACACTCTCACTGACAAACACGCATATTCTTTGACAGACACACAGACACACATACCCTCCCCCCCACACCCCCCATAAAAAAAATAGTTTTTTTGTATGTGTCGGTGTGTGTTTGTGTGTCACAATGTGAGTATCTGTGTTTTAATGTGCCCGTGTGTGTGTGAGTGTATGTATCTGACACACACACACAGGCAAGTAGTGGCACACAGATGCGCGCACACACACACACACACACACACACACACACAGTGTCTATCTTTGTATGTGTCGGTGTGTATCTGTGTGTCAGTGTTTATCTGTGTGTGTGTGTGTGTATATATATATATATATATATATATATATATGTATATATATCTATCTCTGGCACACAGATACGCACATTCAGAGGCACACAGTGACACATACACACTTCCTGACTCACAAATACACACACACTCAGATACACACAGTGACATATACACACACTTGCACCCACAGATACAGAGACTGGCACATATACACACATTGACACATACAAACACACTGATATACACTGACATACTCTTTGACAAACATTCTCTTTGACACAGACAAACACATATACACTCTCACTGACAAGCACACATATACTCTTTGACAGACACACAAACCCATACAAACTCCCTAACAGGCACACATTTTACTGGCACTGGCAGTGCGGGCATGGAGTATCTATGTCCCATTGGTCCATTGGGGTGGCTGGGCTGAGGGTGCGGTCTCTGGGGTCCAGTGGGGCTGCTGGGCTGAGCGTGCGTTCCTTGGGGTCCAGTGGGGCTGCTGGGCTGAGTGTGCGTTCCTTGGGGTCCAGTGGGGCTGCTGGACTGAGCGTGCATTCCTTGGGGTCCAGTGGGGCTGCTGGACTGAGCGTGCATTCCTTGGGGTCCAGTGGGGCTGCTGGACTGAGCGTGCATTCCTTGGGGTCCAGTGGGGCTGCTGGACTGAGCGTGCATTCCTTGGGGTCCAGTGGGGCTGCTGGACTGAGCGTGCATTCCTTGGGGTCCAGTGGGGCTGCTGGACTGAGCGTGCATTCCTTGGGGTCCAGTGGGGCTGCTGGACTGAGCGTGCATTCCTTGGGGTCCAGTGGGGCTGCTGGACTGAGCGTGCATTCCTTGGGGTCCAGTGGGGCTGCTGGACTGAGCGTGCGTTCCTTGGGGTCCAGTGGGGCTGCTGGACTGAGCGTGCGTTCCTTGGGGTCCAGTGGGGCTGCTGGACTGAGCGTGCGTTCCTTGGGGTCCAGTGGGGCTGCTGGGCTGAGCGTGCGTTCCTTGGGGTCCAGTGGGGCTGCTGGGCTGAGCATGCGGTCCCTGGGGTCCAGTGTGGCTGCTGAGCGGCTGGCGTGCAGGTGGCGAGGGATCAGTGATCTCCCTGCTCAGCTCCCTCATGCGCTTCTTAGTGATGCCGGAGCTGGAGTGACATCATATTCCGGCTCCAGCATCACTGCTGTGCGCGCAAGGGAGCTGAGCAGGGAGATCACTGCTCTCTCTCTCTGCCCGCGACCATTTTATTTGTAAAAATGTTGGCAGAACCCCAGTTGTGCTCTCGTGGAACACCAATTGGGAAACGCTGCATTAGTGTGTCCTCCTTAATGTCTAGGGGAGCATTCTGTATGCAGTGTTTAAATGCTGGGAAGAAGTGATAACATATTATAGGCTCGCAGTCAGCTGTGGAGCCTTTATAGTCCATTTCAGTTCAGGTCATCATTCTATCTACCTAGATAATATAGCGATTACTGCAGCAGTTGGTAGCACTAGCAGTTGACAATTTGGAAACTAATGATAGCATCACTGTGTCAACAAACAAAGGTACCAGATGTGCAATTGGGAGTGGATAGCATCTCCTGGAAGCCTCGTCAATGGGCGATACCTGCATTCCATTAGACAGACCTGCAGGTTAAATACATAGTTTTTAAAATACTATCTCAAAGCTGAGAGGCAAAATCATAGGTGCCAGGTGCCCTGTTTGCTTATATATGGGAACTGCTGCTATGTCTTTCTAAAGCATAAGTGTTGGAGAGTCTATTGGTTTAAAGGGTATCTAAAATCTTATTATATTTTTTAAAACAATGTACATGCATCCAGTAAATTAGTGACTATCCCTTTGGGGGTCTTTGCATATTTTGGGGTGCCACAGTAGTTATACATGGTTAAATCTTTTCCCTGTGGGTGCTATCAACAATCCTTGTTCCATGTGGGTACTTACCAATAAAATGCCTTATTCCAACAACTGCCGGCAATGATAGCTGTGGGAGCCGACCATAAGACTAAGTAGTCAGCCTCTACTTTGTCTTATGTCTTTATAATGAAATTCCAATGCAGGCCAATATGAGTATTTCATAAAGATTCTATCTTTATGAAATATTCAAAAGCAATTTTGCCATAACAGAGCTACTTTAAATTTTTAAAGCGGCACGGTCATGCCGAACTTACCTTTCCCCAATCGATTCCTCTTCTCTCCCTTTCTCAGGATCTGTTCTTCATTTCTTCCTGTCTGCTCTAGTTTTCTTAAAAAATTAAGACAAAGTAGGAACTATTTCTCTTCTGGAGGTTTCCTACGCCATGACCAGCGGAGGAGCAAAGTGTGCTTCGTTTCCGGTGGTCAGAGCAATTTTCCTATAATTCTTAGCTTTCCTCCTTGTTCCCGCGATGCTTCCTGTCAGTATTGCCGAATGTCCTGTCACTTAGACAGAATGCCGGCAAAACTGCTGAATTGCGTCCTAACAGAATGAGAACAGTTTCTCCATTCGTGTTAGGACGCAATTCGGGACTTTGTTCGGATCGCAATTTTATTCGAATGAATGACTCCGATCCTATTCGTGCTGTGGCTGCATCTTGCAGCCGCTTAGTAGATAACTCCCTAATTCCCACGGTATCAGGGAGCTATCTACCAAAAGGCTGAAAGACCTAAATTGGTCTTTCAGCCACATTTACTGGGAGGAAAGCTAAGGATTATGGGAAAATTGTTCTGACCACCGGAAACAAAGCACACTTTGCTCCTCCGATGGTCATGGCGTAGGAAACCTCCAGAAGAGAAATAGTCCCTACTTTGTCTTAATTTTTAAAGAAAACTAGAGCAGACAGGAAGAAATGAAGAACAGATCCTGAGAGAGGGATAGAAGAGGAATCGATTGGGGAAAGGTAAGTTCGGCATGACAGTGCCGCTTTAAATCAACTGTTACCATTTTTGTTTCATGTTACATCCCTTGAGCCTCGTTAACTTTTAAAGTTTGGAAATACCCTTCTCATGTGGGTTAGTGGTATGACTTCAAAACTAGATTATGGAGGTTTCCTGCACATAGCTTGGACCATTCGGTTACTTTAGTTAAGTCACCACTGATGTCAATGCATACTAAGCTTCCGAGGATGTTTATATGCTTACTCCGTGCCTCATTAGTTGTAATGCGGAGAAATTAGAGCATTTCAGATAATCATATGTTTATTTACAGTAAATTTAGTCTTACATTTGAATTGCTGTACAAGACTGCAAGTAATGTAACATCATTGTGTTATTAAAAGATACATGTTTACCCTTTGATTACTCTTGTTTACTGTTTACACTGAGGGGGTGGACATTTTAGCTATCTTTGACCTAAAACACCACTTATCTGCTAATGCATAAAACCTTTGAGCTTTGGGACAATACCTGAGTTTGTTTATGAGAGAACTTGCACATGCAAAGATCTGATCACACACACAAACCTTTGATTACTTGAATATTTGTTCAGATAAACTATGCTTCTGACCAAAAAGGCATTGTTAGCTGTCCCAAAGACCAAGGTGAAGTCAAAAGATGCACTTAAAGTAGGTATTTACCTTTACAAATTAAGACCGATTTTAATACTGTAAGATTTTATTGTCCATTATAATACAAAATGACGTGGTTTCTCTTTAAGCACTATCACTTGATGTAAATACTATAGTGGAACAGAAAGTGAGAATCTGTGAATCCTAGATCATTCATTGCATGTGGCATGTCTGGAAGGCAGTTTATCTGTCTTTTGAAGTGAAAGCACTCAGAGCGAGGTTGAGAAAAAGTCATGTTGGGGTATTGCGGTGATGGCTAAAATTGTCGCACAGATATTTGTAAACGAAAATGCTTGTGAATCATGACCCAGCAAGAAGGCTGAGACTTCCATAAATCTGGAAGACCAACCTCTGCCTTTTTGCAAGTACTTGCATGATCTTGTGATTTTACAATGATAATTTGCTACTGTGGTTGAAATTTGGCAACAGAGAGTGTTTCTTAATTTTAATTTCCTCTTTACTCCTGGGTTTTTGAGAACACCAGACTTTGACTGTAATAACATATAATTTTCCATACTTCTTCAAATCTACATTCCAAATATTTGACAATATAAAAATATAAGTGGAACTGGTGATTCTCAGACCGTGTCTGTGTATTTGCATGTGTTTCAGAGTTTGTGTGTATGTATCACAGTGTATGTGTGGCAGTGGTGTGCATACATCTCCGCATTCTAACACTACACACAAATACACCCCTGCATTCAAACTTCAACACTACACACAAGCACACGCCTTCATTGAAACGTCAACACTACATACAAACACACCTCTGTGTTAAACACCAAAATTATATATAAACACACCCTTGCAATAAAAGAAGCACTACTTGTAAATGCATGCTTGCATTCAAACACCAATACCACATACAAGCACACCCAGACATTCACACAGACATACTCCATACAAATACATGCTTACATTTAAACACACAAACCCTGCTCAGTGCTAAATCCAACCCTACAAATATGGGAAAATGGTAGAGCCCCAGCTGTTAAAGCATTGTTGGAGTTGCACGACAGATGACGATCTCCCTTTGCGATCAGGGGCCCAAAAAATTCTTGCATCAAGGCTATCACTCCTTTAGTTCCGCCACTTGTTGGAATGGTGGGAGGGGGGCAAGCTTGCTTCCGTTCCATTCAATATTAAAAATGTCCGTGGCACTGGCACACCTTTAGGGGTTAAACCATTTACAAACGTTTTAACAAAAAAAGTATGTGCTCCAGGGAATTGCACTGCTCCCCGTCCTTTCTTTTTATGAAATCCTAGATAGTGGATGGCAGGGGCACTGCTGATATGGTTTAGAGAGGTCAGCTGACACTCTTAACCAATCAGTAGCTTTCCTTTAATAAACAAGGTACTTTAGTTTTTTTAAATAGCACTTGTTTTTACCTTGATAAATCTCCCCTAGTATACTGTTTAATTGTGCCCAATGCAGCCATTTTATTTCAACCTCCATAGCTATGACAATGTCTGTGTATATAAATATCGAAATGTGTTTTTTTGTGTTTCCCTCTCAGATGACGTTATTCACAAAACTTACAATTAAAGTGAATTAAAAATATGTATAGCATTATTTTAGTCTAAAATAGCCAAACGTTCCACAAAGTAATAGCACACCAATCGGGAACAATCCGCACGTTTCGGTATATTACGGTCTATGTAGTGTAAAAACTGTGGGAGGAGTTATGGTGGTAAATTTGGCTATAAAAGGAATAATAATATATGTGTGAGATAACATTAAATGGTCTTGCTATGCAAGAACACTTAATGATGTGAGTGCAAGAATGTTTAAATGTGTGTCTGTATGTGTGTGTCTGTCTGTGAGTGTGTGTGTTGGTCAATGTTGCATTGGCTTCGACTGGACCGTGAAGTATGTGGAGGTGCATGGAGGCACGCAACGCCACGTTACATTGACGTGCTCCACCTTCACAGGGTTTCAAGAAGTAGCGGGAGGATTAGATATGGCACATGGAGGTAGAGGGGGGTGCTGTGATTTAGTAGAGGGGGGGGACTGGGATTTAGTAAAGGGGAGTGCTGTGGTTTAGTAGAGGTGGATGCTGTTTTTTTTTTTTATACTGTACTTTTTAAAATAAATCTACCGTATATACTAGAGTATAAGTCGAGTTTTTCAGCAAATATTTTGTGCTGAAAAACCCCAACTCGACTTATACTCGAGTCAATGTCTGTATTATGGCAATTTACATTGCCATAATACAGACTGGGGTCTGGCAGGAAGCACTTACCTCTCCTGCAGCTCCTGTCAGCTCCCTTCTCCTCCGCATCGGTCCGGTCAGCTCCCAGTGTAAGTCTCACGAGAGCCGCGGGGTCATAGTGCGGCTCTCGCGAGACTTACACTGGGACTTGCAGAGGGAGCTGACCGGACCGGCGCGGAGGAGCAGGGAGCTGACAGGAGTTGCAGGAGAGGTAAGTGCTTCCTGCCAGCCCCCCTCCACTGAACTGCCAATGCCACTGGACTACCAGGGAGGGAGAGCCCCCCTCCCTGCCATGTATCAAGCAGGGAGGGGGGACGAAAAAAAATAAAAATAATAAAATAATAATATTAAAAAAATAATAATTAAAAAAAAATTAATATAACAAAAAAACTATTAATATTAAAATAATAATAAAAATGCCCGCATCACACTCTGCATCACACTCTGCATCACACTCTGCATCACACTCTGCATCACACTCTGCATCACACACTCACACTGCACATAAACTTAAACCTTGTTTATGTGGCATGTGCCAGACTTTGAGTTTGACATGCTTGACGTAGGGGTTTCCTACCCATTCCCTTTGGTTTTGGTTTTTGTTTGATTTTACATTTACCAAAGTTTGCCAAAACTTATAAGGGATTTGTTGCTGGATGAACATGTTGCGCACACATATATTCTAAAGTTTTTGTCTTAAGTAAGGAGCAGAAATCATTATTGTTGCATTCTCCGTGCCCTTACACAGGTATGTATATTGAGATAAGCAGAATATCTTTTCAATATAAGTCAATCTGCTATATGCTAAATTTGGTTTATTTAGCTGCCACAGTTTGACCTGTAAAAATTTTTTTGCATTGGCCTCCTCAACCAACTTTCTCTAATTGAATTAGATAGAAAAATGCGTATGTAAATAGTTTATATGTCTTATGCCATTACAAACATAACTAAGCTTATATCTCACATCGAAACCCCATGAATGTGTATTTCTATATTAAAACAGAATTCTGTATGCAATTTGTAAAATGAGTTTTAATTACTGTGGAGCCTTAGTTCTCTCCCCCCACCCCACACTCTCTTTCTCCATTAATAGGAAATAGTATATGTATCCATCCATTCATCCACAGGTCTTCATAGCAATATTATTTTGCTATAATAAACCCACGGAACAAAAATTTATGATTTTTCAACTTGAAAAAGATCTGGCATGGTTGAAACATTTTTTGTTGTTGTTTGTTTGTTTTCTTGTCACATGGATTTATTATAGTAAAAGATCTATCTATCTATCTATCTTTAATTTTCTACATGTGCAAAATAAACATTTCCGTACTAATTTACTTGCACCATTTTGTGACATGTCATGCATTATAAAATCAAAGATCCTGTCATTTTAGGCTCTTTGGGTTTATATCTAGTAGACAGAAGTATGCTTTTACATTCGCTCTGTTTTGACAACCTGCTATGGCCTAAATTAATTTTCTAAATTTTTTATTAAAAACAGCAGACTTGAAAATCAGTTTTAAATTCAAACCATAGATTACCTGGGGAAAAAGAAAAATAGGAATGCAATAAGAGTTGAGTAAATAGCATGGTACAATAGCGAATTAATTGTTAAAAGAAATAGCCTGATTGGTGATTTATTCTTTTTTTTAAGGTTTTAAAACTTGTCTTAGAATTGCAATGGAATATGAATATGAACCTGTTTTGTTATTAGTTGGGGTGATAATTATCACAAAGCTTGAAAGAGTATGTTATATCTATTTTTCAATGTGTGGTGTGTGTATACGTCTGTCTATCTATTTATCTGTAAAATTATACAAATACATGCGTATAATGCACTTTTACCTAAGGAAGAAGCCTTCTGGAGTTTCACCTTGGGGACTCACAGAAAATCCATTGCTTTATTTCTAAGCAACACATTTTGAGCCTTTCCTTTAACCTTGAATGATATAGAATATGGCACATAACATTTATGCATCATGTGCTTAAGACATACTTTGTTTATAGTTGTTACCATGACACTTCCACTAATCTCATTTACACAATCTTGCTTTAGGTACTTGCTAATAGTGGATGCTTTTTACTTTGTATATCCTCACTGTATTGAACTGTTTCATTGTATCCCCAGAGGTAACTTTTGCCTCGTTTCCACTGAGCGGATCGGTTCGGTTCAATTCGGTACGGTTCGCTATTTTGGGTGTTTACATTATGAAAGTGGTCCATACAAGCGAACCGTACCAATCCATTCAGGGTCCTGCTTCAGATGTAGGGCCATAGAAAATGGAACGGTTCGGTTAGGGCGGAACTACTATACAATCCATTGATTGGTGGACAGGAAGAGCATTTTTTCTAAACCCTGTATGGCCCTGAAGGTCTGACTTGCAGTGGAGACGCTCACCAGAATGGGCTGGTCCATTCTAAACCTTCCAAACTTTACCAACCCGAACCGATACGCTCAGTGGAAACGAGGCATTTGTGACAGTGTGTGTTTCTTCCCCTTTGTTTTTGCTTGGGAAATGAAATTGGGTTTCTCTGATTACTTTGCTGTACAGCACATATGTGAAAATTACGGAAATCCCAATATGTCCTTGCTGGTAAAATGAAATACAATCTATGTATATGCAAGTAATGCAAAACACTCATCTTCCCCACGGGTAAATAGGGGTACTTCATGGTCCCTTGTTGCCTTTTATTTTAATGTTTATAATTTTTTTTAATGTAATTTTAATCTGCTGCACAATAGCCAGCAGAAAAAATAAATGTTTTGGCTTTTGCATGTAATACAGCATGCACATTCACATGTCTGAACTAATATTTTAGCCTTTAGTGACTGGCTAAATCCCTATTCTTCACTAAAACATAGATAAAAAATATCCATATTCTACATAGACACTGAATTACTGTAAAAAATTTTTTTTAAATTCTTTATTTTTTGCTGTGCATAATATGACAATAGGCTCACTCAGCCATGACAGTAGTAACAAGCGTTAACAGGTATAACAAGTCAAGCATGGTCTATGCATAGACGGCACAGTTTTTAAATTTTATGGAGAGAAAACACAAACAGTAGGTATAGATATCATGTAACATACGAGCTTTCTTGTCTGTCTCGCCTCTTGTGAGATTCAATATTTTGCAGCTAGACAGAGTTGGCAAACATAAGCTTAGGGACATGTCATTAGCAAAAGTCACTGTCTGTGTTGATCAAAATGGTAGTTTAGTATACTAACAAGTAATTAACGGTTTTATAACAATGCGTAATCTTTACATATGCAAACACAATCTGGCTAGCTGACCGGTTGTCTGGCAGTAATTATACCTGGGCCCCCCCCACCGGGACCGCTGGCATACAGCCCTATGTTCAGGCGTAGCTCTCCAGATTTGTAGTGCGGTACACAGCGTAAGGATGGAGCAGTGTCCCCGGTTTAGGGGTATCCTCATATAGCTCTAATATTTGTGCCCCAGGTAAGTCCTGTGCCAGATATCAAGGTAGTGTCAGCCGTGTCCCGGGTTGGGCTAGGAATGAGAGGAAGAAAACAGAGAGAGAGAAAGAGGGGACGATTTTGGGGTTGGGACCTGTTTTAAGCAGTTAAGAGAGGGTGGTCGTTATTCATTAATCTTAGTAAAAAAAGGGGGGGGGGAGGAGGCCGGGGCTAGGGCGGGGACGAGGTCCAAGCTGTCAATGTGTCGGCGTCACTCCCTCCCCATGTCGGTACAATCCCAAGGTTCCCATATTTTGGTAAATTTTTGTGTGGAACCTCGCATGCTAGCCGTCAGTTTATCCATCAAGTGGATCTCCCTGATTCTTGCTATAACCTCCGGCATCTTTGGGGTATCTTGTTGCAGCCATGTGGCTGCTACTGCTTTTCTGGCTGCTAGGGTGAGTTTGTGTATGAGTTTCTGCTCTGCCCTAGTCCATCCCTCGACCGTACGGGTCAAGGGTTCTGGATAGTACTGCCCGTATCAGTTGCTTAACCGCGGACCAGAAGAGGACCATTTTTGGGCATTCCCACCACATGTGTAGGTAGGTGCCTCGTTCCCCACAGCCTCTCCAACACGTGTCAGTGTTGGTTTTGCGCATTCTGCATAGCGTCACGGGGCTGGTGTACCACCGAAGCAGTGTTTTAAAGGATTGCTCCTGTAGTGTTACGCACACCGACGTGGTGCTACTCACCTCCCATATTTCCTGCCATTCTATACCCTCGAGAACTTCCCCTAAGTCCCGTTCCCATAGGTCAGTGTACCTCAGCGGTCCCCAGTCCCCGTTCGCAGAGCAAAGGTGGGCGCATAGCTCCGTTATCATCCCCTTGGGTATCGATTCTGCGAGGCAGCGTTTTTCAAAGAACGTCTTTTGTTGCAGTGCCGCCCTTTGTATAAGGGGTTGTTTCGCGAAATCCCTCAATTGAATATAGCGAAAGTAGTCAGCGGGAGTGAAGTGCCTCCCCTGTGCGAGGTCATTAAAGCCAATAAACTCAGTGCCCTGATACAGTTGGTATATTCTCTGGATACCTGTCCTTTCTATATTCCTAAACTCCCTGGGGGCCATGCCTGGGGGAAAGGCTCTATTTCACAAATAGGGCATGAGGGGGGAAGGAGAAGAGGCCAGTTTGTATTTAGAGTAGGTAGAATCCCATATTCGTAAGGAGGTGAGGATTGTTGGGCATGTAACTCTCAGTATGGATCTATTTTCTTTAGGTATCCACATCGCAAACTGTGGTAAATCGGTCCCTACCATGAGTGATTCTATATCCACCCATTTTCTGTCGCCTGGGGGGGGAGTGCCACATTATAACCTGAGCTAGTTGGGCTGCTACGTAGTAATAATAGAGGCAGGGAAGGCCCAATCCGCCTCTATTTTTGGGTCTATAGAGCACCTGCCTCGAGATCCTATGCCTTTTATTCTGCCATATGAAAGCACATATTGCTCTCTGGAGCGGGAGGAGTTGGGATTTGGTGATGTATACGGGTAGTGCCTGGAACAGAAATAGGATACGCGGCAGGACATTCATCTTTGCTGCATGAATTCTTCCTATCCATGATATGGGTTTGTCCTGCCACTTGTCCAGATCCGTCATAAGGGATTTAATCAGGGGGGTATAATTGTGCTGAAAAAGTCTGTCCGGGTCAGCTGTTAGACGTATCCCTAGGTATTTGAGGGATGAGTGCTCTATATGTATGTTGTGCCTATCCCTAATCGCCGCCGTGTCCGCCACCGTCAATCCCAATGGAAGAGCGCTAGTCTTAGTCATGTTTACCATGTACCCTGAGAGTATTCCGTACCTCGTAAGATCTCACTAACGGCAATCATTGATTCTGTCGGGGTCGTCGGCGTAAGCAGTACGTCGTCCGCATAAGCAGACACGAGAAACTCCTGTCCGCCAACAGGCACACCTCTCACTCCCGGGTGTCGTCGCAGAGTTTGCAGTAGTGGCTCTAGAGCTAAAACAAAAAGGAGTGGGGATAACGGGCACCCTTGTCTCGTTCCGTTGTGTAAGCTAAAAGGTTGGAGGGGGGCTCCCGTAACTTGTATCTGTGCCCGGACGTCCCTGTACATGGCTCTAACGAGTGTAATGTATTCCTGTGGTAGCCCGAAGTGCTCCAGTACAGAGAATAGGAATGGCCATTTCACTCTGTCGAAAGCTTTTTCCGCGTCCAGGGAGACCACTAGCGTGGGTGTGCGTGCTGTCGCCTGACGCCAGATCAGGGCGATGTTACGGCGTGTGTTTTCAAACAACTGTCTCCCCGGTATAAATCCGACCTGGTCGGCATCTATCAGGGTCGTGAGGAAAGGGTTTAGTCTGGTCGCTTGGAGTTTCGCTAATATTTTCATGTCGTGGTTAATTAATGAGATTGGTCTATAGTTTGCTGGTGTTAGCAGGTCTTTCTCGGGCTTACGTAGGAGCACAATGGTGGCCAGGGACATATCTCTATCAGGTGTACCCCCGTCTCTCAATTCCTTAAATAAATTAAGTAGGTGGGGAGTGAGGGTTTCCCGGAACGCTTTATAATATCCACCATCAAAGCCGTCCGGCCTGGGGGCCTTATTTCCCTTAAGGGCCGTAATGGCGTGGTCTATTTCGTCTTCTGTGATGTCTGCTGCTAGTGTGTCTATAGCTTCTTGGGATAGCTTGGGCAGTCCTAGGTCGTTTAAGTAGTTCTGTATCTGACTCTCTTCCCTGTCTCTGTCTCCCTGTGCGGTGGGTGAGTGGTTATAGAGCTTTTTATAAAAGTTCGTGAATACGGAGGCCACTTCTGTCGGGGTGGTTTTTATAGTGCCGTCGGGGTGCCGAATCGAGGTAATGTGTGTGCGTCGTTGTCTGGGGTTCAGAGTCCTAGCAAGGAAAATGTCAATTTTATTGGCCTTTTCATAAAATGTCCGTCTCGTGTACGTCATGGCCCTGGCCGTGTCTTCTACCAGTAGGGTTCGGATGTTATGTCTCGCCGTCGCAAGGCGTTGGAACGATTCCATGTCTGGGGCGGTTTTATGTTACTGCTCTAAATCCCTCAACTCTGTCAAAAGTCGTTCCAGGGTTTGGAATTTAAATTTTTTCTTTCTGGTTGCAAGGCGAATGAAAGCCCCCCTTATGACGGCCTTATGGGCCGCCCAGGTGGTAGTCGCTTTTAGTTCCGGGCTGGTGTTAAGCGTAAAGTACTCTTGGAGCTCTTTACCGATTTGTGTAGTAATGTCCTTGTCTCTAAGCAGGGACGTGTTCAGTTTCCATGTCCATGGGGTCGCGGTGCAAAGGTTTCCCAACGTCAACGTGATATCCGCATGGTCGGACCACGTTATAGATCCCACTGATGATTTCTGGACTCGGGCCAAACTGCAGTCATTAACTAGGAACAGGTCTATCCTGGAGTACGTGTCGTGTGGGGCAGAGTGAAAGGTGTAGTCGACCTCCCCTGGATGGTGTGCCCTCCATATGTCTATCAGGCCCATATTCCTTATAAACTCGTGTAGGAGTTTGTCCTGTCCCCCTCTACCCTGGGATCTCGGGATCCCTCTGTGCGCGCTTCTGTCTACGGCGGGGCACGGCACCGCGTTAAAGTCCCCCCCATTATCACCATGCCACGTGACAGGGCTCGCAGCATGTTCTGGAGGTGATCCCAGAATCCCTGTTCCGGTTGGTTAGGTGCGTAGATGTTGATGAGGTGGTCCGAGTGCGAGTGGAGGGTGCCAGTCCGGGTCTATTACAGTATTCGAGACTTGGAAGGGACAACTATGTCGTATCAGAATCGCTACCCCGTTACGCTTCCTATGTGTCCTGGCTTCAAATGAGATACCGAATGTGTGATCTCGCAGTTTAAATTGGACATGTTTCGGGAGGTGGGTCTCCTGCAAAAAAGCGATATCTGACTTAATTCGCTTCAGCTCACGGAACATTTGACGTCGCTTTCTAGGGGCATTCATACTGTAAAGTTTTTATTGCACGGTTTCAACTTATCCCTAAATGTAAATCACTTTGCCATCTTACATGCTTGAATTTTTGTGCTGTTTGCAAATAGTAGCATATTTGGACCTTCGCACATGGTTGCCCAAAAGGTCCAGATGTTTTAGAACCAAAACTTCAATTTTAAAGGCTAGCAAAGTATCATTAATTGTAGTTTTTAATCATCTGGGGATTTACCGATGTGGGACCCCTTTTTGTGAAAACTTGAACTATTGTATATAGGCTATATGCTTTTTATAGACTGTATTAAAAGAAGTCATCATCTAGGTTTGATAACAAATCCACTTCATGTTCAAACTCGGCATATCTTACTCTCTTATATCAGAAAAGAGAATAGAATCTGGAAAGACTGTTAATAATTACCTTAATTAAAAAAATAAAAAAAATACTATAAATGTCTGCAATTTGTGTACAATAAAGTATCTCCAGTTGAACTCCATTTCTAAAAAAAAAAATGTTTATGGTTTAGCATTTTGCGTAAACATTAATAGTTTCTACAGGAACTATTACATAGATTACATGTCATTTTGTTGCAATAACAAATATAGCGCCTTTGTGTTTTTTTTTGGATACTATAAAATTTTTGAATTATATGTGTCTGGAAAAGATTTTTGAAAACGATTTTCAATGGAATCTGGCTATGCCACAAAACCAACACCTGAAATACACAAATCTTTCCAGGTTTCTAGCAGAATCTGTATATTCTGAAGAGTCTGATATTTGGTCCAATGTTTGCCCCCTGAATATATAGTTACATTGTACCTGGATTTTGACTAAACCGCCAATGTGTTCACTTAGAATGCACCAGTTTTACATGGAATTTGGTCACTCCTTAATGCTTTTACCATGACCAGACCCAAAATAAAACCAGGAAGGCACCTCTGTGGAGAATGTAGTCCAGGACTAAGGTAATTCTGGCCTCTGCCTGCATGCTGACTGAGCAAGTATATAGAAGATGTGTAAAATCCCTGTTCTAATGTTTTAGACATGTTAAATGAGAGTTCCTAGCAGCCATTTCTGTTCTGTGCTGTTTGGGCTAACGAGGAAGCATTAGCCTAAGCAGAGATGCGTGGCAGTGATTAGCTGAAAATGACAGCTGTCTGCATTCGGCCTATCAGACCTGGCCATAGTAGTATGGATATAGAAATGTGTCATCTCTGCCTAGCCATACCTCCAGAGACCGTCATTCAATGTCAAAATGCTCAAAAATGGTTTAACACTAAATGGAGAGACAGTGCCGGAGGAACTATAACCAATCACCAAAACCTATTCACAGAAATTGTGACTCCGGAAAGGACTTATATAATTTTAGTAGATGCAAATGCATGTGTTACCTTAACACACCTGTCACATGCATATAAACACTTTCCTCAGTCTGTGTTAAATCCTTTGGCAGTATTACAGTTGCACTCTGTGCACTATACTCACAACAATTCAGTGTAGCTATTCTGTGCAAGGATTGTTAGTGTCTATGTCAATTGTATCCATCCAGGATGTCACTGATTGGCTGAATGCCAAGCAGGGGCAGTGCCGAAGACTCCTGTTTATTGTCAAACTGCTGCCAAAAGTTTTAACAAAAATGGGATTGCACCCACAGCCTGAGCCATTAGAGATGGCTGTAGTAGTTATGGTGCATAGTGCTTCCTTTAAATTCCAATACCTGCTATGTGACTGAAAACCATACTTCAAATGTTACGTTAAACTATAAAGGAATGTCAGTTTTTTTTGTTTTTTTTTTAATTCTTTATTTTTGTTCATATCGCATGTTCACAGCTTTTAACGGCATTATATGGCCATATGTAGGAAACATGGCGTAAAAACATTATATAGGTAAAATCACATTAGCCATAGATGCGTAACCGCCTAACATCAGGCTTGTATATGCAACATGAGGTTTTTGATAGGAAAAGTGTAGGTTTAAGTAAAACTAGACGGAATGGATATCAGTACACATATACTCTGTACATCCTCTACATTTACAGTGTTACGTGTTGTCGAGCATCGTTAGAAGAATGTATGTTACGCTGTGTGTGTC
Source organism: Pelobates fuscus (assembly GCF_036172605.1). Lineage (NCBI taxonomy): Eukaryota > Metazoa > Chordata > Amphibia > Anura > Pelobatidae > Pelobates > Pelobates fuscus. The sequence goes on along the minus strand of NC_086323.1, from coordinate 161,869,642 downwards.
AGGAGCTTATACAAGGCTAGTTCAGGCGATACCAGTCCCTGTAGGGAGCGATGCGTACAAAGATATGTAGGGGGGGGGGGGGGGGTGAATCTTGGCGTTGTTACAGCTTTGTAAGTGTGCCTACGGAGCCAAAGAAATAATAATAACAAGACTTCTTAACTTAAAAATTATGAAACTAAAAAACTTATGACACAAGGAAAATCTACAGTTAGTTCAGACGGTGTCAAGCTGGAGGGTCCGCCGACCCAGCTATGCCTCTCCTCGGGACAAATGGGGGGATCTCTTCTACCGACTGTGTTCTTCTCTCATGTGGTGGAGGAGCTTCTGCCGAGATTCCTAAAGCTTGGAGGAATGCAGGTGCGTCTTGGAGGGTGGAGAGAGGGAACTTCTTGCTGCTCTTTTCTGCCACTAGGTGGTGTGGGCCCCATTTGTACGGGATCTCCACCTCTCTCAGTATCTTTGTGGTGGAGCGGAGTGATTGCCTCCAGTGCATGGTTGCTCTTGAAAGATCCTTATAAAAGGATAGCTGGGAGCCCTCAAAAGATAGCGAGGGAGATACTCTCGTGGCACTGAGGACTGCGGATTTATCACAGTCTCTTTGAAATTGCAGGAGCACGTCCCATTTTATAGCCATTTTGATTTCTTTTTTTTTTTTTAATTCTTTATTTATGTTGTGCATGAGTTAACAAGCAGATTCGCACTGCCACAATAGCTAGTGCAAACAAGGCAATAAACAATGAAAAAACATCAGTGTGGCTTCATATACATTGCACATTTTCTTTTTTATGAGAGAAATATTCAGTAAGCTAGAGACCAAGGTCTAGGCTAAGCTTTTCATACATTGTTACGTGGGGCTTTGCTATCTAGACTGATAATAGGTTAGTACGAGCATAAAAGTAGAAATACAACATGCTTTGGTTTGATCTATATAGCATATGACACATGGGTGCAGATAGTATTTAGTGGACTAACATCTAGTGATGTCCCCTCTGCGCTCCCTGGATAGTCTAAGATAAGATCATATATTCACTTCAACATATGCCACAGCAGCGTGGTTCAAGAGGAGCAAAAGGTTAGATAGAAGCATGAGAGTGCGCACGTTTGTGTATATATCTGTATACTTAAAGCTTAACTGAACAGTGTTTGCGTGAAGGTAGAGTAGGGTTAAATAGGTGTTGCTCATCGACTCTGGGTTAGGTAAATTAGTGTGTTTGAGGAGTGGTAGCTTGTGTTACAGTGTGGCAGAGGTAGGTCTGTGTGTGGAGCCTGGACATGGTATGCTGTATATACATAGGCAGTAAGGTGCTAATGAACATACAAAAACATTGCTTCGTCTTGCCAATACGTCACGGTAGCGTCCCTGCATAATCTAAGCACACGTATTTTCTGCGTTATCAAGGGTTAACTGTTCACTGGTCTGGTTCAAATAACTGTCAACACAACTGCTTTTCGGTGGCATGGTTGTGGAGTAACTAGGGCATCCTATCAATAATGTAGGCATTAGAAACAGAACTAATAACAATTATAAACATGCTGAAATAGAATGGCAGACTATACTGCGACTGTGACTCTGGGTCTCAATGGCAGCTTCCTATGTGGAAGTAACAACATTATGTCCTAAGAGCAGAGTAGTCGGTGGAAGTCCAGGCAAACGCATTAAAGAAGGAACATAAGATCAGTCTCAAAATACCACTGGTTGAGGCCAATATGGGGTTTTTGATTTCTTTTTCACCTGACTATACATATACTATCTACCTGACGAGAAGCCTAAAGAATCCTTAGGTGGGGATGATACCACCCAAGCGCCTACATTGAGCAGTACAAGCCTGCTCTATATACTGTGAGTAGTATATTTATTCTCTTTTTATACCTTTTAATTACTATACAGAGAGCACTATATACTTTATTTTATCTCCCTGGGTCGAATAATACCAACTTGGACGTTGAATCTGAGCCAGATACTCGCCAATCAATATTACTCCGCATATCCTTGAGTGGGGATTATTCCACTTCACGTGCGTTATATCAGAGCTAGGTTCTAGCTCTGAAAAGTGTGAGTAAGACTACTTTTATTTTATTTACCATTTTATTCATCTATATACTGTGCCATTGGAGTTCCTCTTGTTTTTTCTCCACATATTACTTCACTGGATTTCAAGGACACCTTTGTGAAGACACACCCCATTTTACGCCTCAGGATCCCTGTTCTTATACATGGCATCTACCATTATGGACTTATGATAAGTGTTTTGGACTATTGCCAATTATCCATTTATATTTAATTTAATATTAAATTGTATTATTTTATATTATTTATTATATACACTCTTATGTTTTACTGTATATTTTAGGCGCAACCTTTTTTTGTTCTATTTTGCATCGTTTCTTAACATTAGGGGATTATAGGGGACTCCCCTTTAAGGATTGCAGCCTTACTATTATTTTCTTGTGTGGCAATCTAGCGCTGATTTTTTTCTCTTTCCAATTAGCGGGACCTGCCTGACAACCCATGCCGAAAGTAAAGGGAATTTAATTTGCTAGCACTATATTTAACCCTATAACTTTCCAAGACACCATAAAACCTGTACATGGGGGGTACTGTTTTACTCGGGACACTTCGCTGAACTCAAATATTAGTGTTTCAAAACAGTAAAATGTATTACAACGATGATATCGCCAGTAAAAGTGACGTTTTTTTGCATTTTTCACGCACAAACAGCACTTACACGGACGATATTATTGCTGCAATACTGTTTACTGTTTTGAAACACAAATATTTGTGTTCAGCGAAGTCTCCCGAGTACAACAGTACCCCTCATGTACAGGTTTTATGGTGTTTTCAAAAATTACAGCGTCAAATATAAGGCTTGTTTCATTTTTTTCACATTAAAATTCGCCAGATTGCTTACGTTGCCTTTATGACCCTATGGTAGCCCAAGAATGAAAATTACCCCTATGATGGCATACCATTTGCAATAGTAGACAACCCAAGGTATTGCAAATGGGGTATGTCCAGTCTTTTTTAGTAGCCACTTAGTCACAAACACTGGCCAAAATTGGCGTTTTTTGCATTTTTCAACACAAACAAATACTAACGCTAACTTTGGCCAGTGTTTGTGACCAAATGGCTACTAAAAAAGACTGGACATACCCCATTTGCAATACCTTGGGTCGTCTACTATTGCAAATGGTATGCCATTATGGGTGTACATTTATTTCCTGGGCTACTATACAGTCTCAAAGGCAACGTAACCAATCTGGCGAATTTCAATTTCAAATGTAACACGCTATATTTGACCCTGTAACTTCCCAAAACACCATAAAACCTGTACATAGGGGGTACTGTTTTACACGTGAGACTTTGCTGAATACAAATATGTGTATTTTATTGCAGTAAAAGCAAACAGTATTATGACATTGACAGTTAAAATGTCATGTAGAACTAAAAAAATAAAAAAAATCTTATTTTCTCCCATTTTTTTCATATTAAATTATGTTTCATAGCTAAATATTTGATATTAAATGAAAGCCCTGTTTCCCCTGAATAAAATGATATATAATAAGGGGGGGTGCATTTAATATGAAAGAGGTGAATTACGGTTGGACAGACATATAGCGCAAATACCAGGTTTTGTTTACATTTTGTTTCGTTCACAACTTGTACATTTGGCCGCGGTGTTAAGGGGTTAATCACTAAAATCCCTCCTCCGGCCCAGCTTCTCACATTCTGCATTAACTGGGCTTTAGTGAGGGAGCTGGATCTGTGCAATCTGTGTGGAACATTCAGTGTATCATATAAATGGAATATACTAACACAATGCACATCTAGCATATAACTCAGAATATTATAAGAAATCACACAAATATTTTCAAGCACCCCAAAATGCACTGCATATTAGAGCCCCTCACTCATGCACCCCAGAATATATATCAGTTTCTTCATTCACCCTAGAATATATTGTATATCAGACACCCCTCACACATTTATATTATATATGTGAACCCTATCATCAACCCAATAAATGTTGTATATCAGAGCCCCCTCACATATTTACACTAGAAAAGCTACAATTTCTGGGGAAGTTGTGTGAAGTGTTCTTGCCTCCACCAGTAGTCTACAACTGGAGAGGGCGGAGTAACTGGGTGGAGTGGCTTGAGTAACTGTTGTGTGGTTGGAGTGGCTGGAGTAACTGTGGAAAGGTTGGAGTGTGGTTCACTCACTCTACAGCAAGGGCAGAGAAGAACTTTCAAATCTTATAAATCCCTCAAACATTCCACCAACTGCCAACAGGAACTAATAGATTTCCAATAGGGCAGAGAAGAGCGATTAAAAACAAACTGCTCCAAATTGCTCACTTCACTGGCGGTTGCCATCTTCAAACAGTCGTATTTTAAAAACTATAATTCGTACAGCGAAGAGCTTTATATTGTGAGAATCACAAAACCCAGGCCTACATTTTGATGCATAGTATGTCTCTGAAGTATTAAAAATGAAGGCACAGTCGCAGTTTAGAAATTGACCTTCAAATTTGAGCTGGCTAGAGTGGAGTTTCAATGAATGTCAATGGACGGCGTGAGTTGCAAACAAATGGTCATATTGTGAAAACAATCAGGACTATGGCTTAGCCATGGGCAATTCTAGTGGCAGCAGGGATAGCTGAACGTTTTGATATAATATTTGTGTAGGTGGGCTTGAAAATGAGGGAGTGGTGGCAGTTTAGAAATCATGTCCTGATTTTTCTGCTTTTGCCAGCTCCCACTCTAGTTTTGAGCCTTTCGCCATTCATTCCTATGGGACAATTTCACCACAAGAACGACTATATTCCGTGAACTATTCGGCGAAACGTTCCACAAAGAAATAACAATCCAATCGGGAACAATCCGCACGTTTCGGTATATTACTGTCAATGTAGTGTAAAAACTGTGGGAGGAGTTAGGGTGGTACATTTGGCTATAATAAGAATAATAATATATATGTGAGATAACATTAAGTGGTCTTGCTATGCAAGAACACTTAATAAATAAATTGTGGGATGTCACCTGTGGGGCTGTGTAAAGGTGTGTCTATAACAGAGTTCAATAATGTTTACAAACAGTTGTTTTTTTACTAAATTTTGCTATTTTTTTTTACAAAACATGTTTTTTTTAAATAAACAAATCTCACAGCGTTTTCTGTTAGAATAGTTTTAAAGTTTTAAATAGAAAACGTTTGAAATGTTGACATGTGTTTTATGATTGCTGTCTCTTTGAAATAGTTTTATTTCAGCGACAGTGATGATTGAATCATTTTCCAGAAGGCTTTGTCTTTCCATAATGTCCTGGAATAGGTTTATGTAGATGTCAGTTCGCAAACAAGTCTTTTGTTTATTGTTCTGCTTTAGTGTTTTTGTGAGCATGGTATCAGAAGATGTGGCTGGACTGCATTTTTTTTTTTAGGCTGTTTGTTATTTTGATCTAGTGTTGTGACTTTTAGCAAAACTATCATACAGGTAACCTCTTCCCACCATCTAACAAAAACAAAATTTTGTTGCATTAACTAGTCACTTAGATGTATTATAACTAAATTAAAGGGACAATGTAGGCACACGGACCACTTTATCTCAATGAAGGGGTCTTTGTGCCATGCCCATCTCTTTTTAACCATGCAAGTGAAAACATTGCCATTCTGCAGGAACAGCAATTGATACCGGAGAAACTGACGGAAGCCAAGCACAGAGAGATGGACACAGGTTTCTTCAGGAAGGAAGAGATTCTTTATTGGATCACCGATCGGGACTCAGAGGGACTAGCGTCACCAAAATACAGCAAAGTCTGAGTACTGAATACATAGAGTACATTCCTTATATAGCACTGTAGCTCCTCCCACAATTAACTACACCCACACATACCCTTAACCTATTTAATAAATAGAGTCTAAACTCATCCATCCGGTCTAACCACGTGGCTCATCTGATACAAAGGAGAGGGACGCGTAATTCCAGTTCTTACATTCCTGCACCTGGTCAGTACAGTGATAACAGTATCTTAGCTACGTGTAATTAACTACATCACATTCCCCCCTTTGATGCCTCTGATATTTCACAATTACTTGAGGCATCACTTAACCTTGGTTTGCATATACCTCAGGTTACCATGAACCAGACCAGACTTATCTTATGATGTGAATCTTTTAACACTCATCTTCCTGCATTGGTTCTCCTTGATCTAGAGCCTTATACTTATATATCGCCATTATCTGTGCAGCAGCCTTCCTCTCTGCTATACTTCCTATCAGGCTTTGCACAGACCTAACTACTAAGGGTATAAGACACGGTAGGAGTAGACACAACAGTAAAATCAGTAGGACTCCACCTACCACTGCCTTAAGCCCTCCAAACCACTCATACCAGCTACCAAACCAACTACTTGGATTGTACCCTTTCCATACCTGAGTAGGCACATGCACTAGTTTAACCATATGGCTAGTAAGCTCAGCTATTGCTTGCCCTTCGTCATCTATTTGAAGACAGCAATTGCTCAGGTTAAACTTCCCACATACACCTCCCTCTACTGCCAAAAGGTAATCCAAGGCTAATCTATTTTGGTACACTGCTGTCCTCATCCTGGTATTATGCTTCGCTAGAAGATTGAGTGCTTGTGAGGTCTCATTAGTAATAATCTCAACCACCGCCTGTAATCTTATAATACGGTTGAGCATATAAATTGGGGTTCTATAACCAAAGGTACCATCTTCTGCCCACGTGGCTGGCCCATAATAATCTATGATACGCTGGGGAGGCCATTCATTATCTTCCCAGGTGCCTATCTCTAAGGGTCCCCTTTTCTTCCTATGATTCACATCATACACTTTAACACCTAAAGTCTCACCTGTTTCAATCGGTAACAAGAAGAAGGATGGTTTGAGCATACCCAACACACATGCCCCTTCCCAGTCCTGTGGCAACTCCGAATAGGCTTTCTTACCACAGATCCAGTACAAATTTGCTGGGGCTCTCCAGGTAGATGTGATGGATAAATCAAACCACACATCCTTTAAACTGGCATATCTAGCAAACGGGTTAGATGGTTCTGAGACATTTGAAGCCGACCACCAAGTTGTATTTTTAGTATCATCATCATAAGCTTTTTGCCCTAGACAAGTTAATTCTCCTACAGAAGTATTATACATTATTCCTTTCCTTGCTATGCAAACATAACCTATGATGGAGGTCTTTAATCTCCACTCAGATTTACCTCTAACACTCAAATGATAATCGGCTTGTGTAGATATTAGTTGGTCAACTGCCTCAGAACCGGACATTACCTCCTTTGCTTCCCAAGGCCATTGGTCTCCCATGTTAGTACCTCCACACACATAGCAGTTGGTAACATTAAGACTACCGGCAATACTTTCAGCTAGGTCAATGAACAGGTTTTTAGCGTTATGGGGGATCTTATTATCTATACTCATCTCTTCATAAAAGGAATGGTATACTTGATGAGTCTGGGAGGATACCGTATCAGTCTCTATTCCTATAAACAATAATGTCCCAGGATCTAAACCCGTCCCGTATATCTGAAACCCAAATAAATTTCCATACTTATCTAGGAACTTGTCGGGGTTATTAATAAGTATATGGACTGGGTTGCATTCCATAGACTTACAATAAGGGCTAGTCGGCAACTTAGTCACTATCATGTCTTTATCTACTGTCTGTCCCCAAGTCGCCCACCCCACACAAGACCAATATGGACAAAAGTTATAGTCTTTATTTGGGCATCTAGGACTCACATATTTATTTTTACTACTGGGACAAATATATTTATCATTAGACCCATACGTCCTCTCCCATCTAAGATCCCCACATACATTCCACGGTTTTCTACCACTTGATATCGCCTTACATGCATCAAATAGCAGAACACCCGAAGAATGTACGGATTCTAACACCGTCTTATTAATTAGGGTCCCCTGAGGATCTCCATTCCTGAGAGTCAACCAAATTGTACGAGGTTGATACTCTGGACTGAAGCACTTAGGTTCTCCTACTCCTAAATGGCACACACTATAGTCTATATTTAGGTATCTACATCTTGATACCTCTCCTTTACATTCGTATTGTGAATGCCAAATTAGGGTTTGGGAAATATGGTTACCTGTTCTCGTAGTCTTAATGCATACCTCACAGCTAGGAGTGTCGGTACCTCTACCTTCCTGAATATAAAAACACATATAAATAAACACAATCAAAAGCACATCTTTCGCCGTCATCCTCAGTCTTCGTCCGTGCGATGGAACCTCAGCTTCCAGGATGTGAGGGCTGCAGGGAATGGAGTTCTGCTCGTCTTCACAGGTGTCCCTTCGAGACTTTCCTGGCTTATACACTATGTGTTGGTAAGCGGACAGGCTTTATTATGGCCTTCTCACTCACACCTGTAACAATAAAATTTGTAATCCACAATAATTCCTCGTTACTCCGACTGAGTAGTGCGTTTCAACCGGATCTTGCAGGGATTCTCTGGATCTGCTGTAATTTGCCAAGAATCGACTGCTGCTGGTTTAACCCTGGAGTGATGTATCCACGGAGTTACTTCGGCTACTTTTATCGCTGTAGGGGTAGACAAAAGAACAACATAAGGACCTCTCCACTTGGGCCCTAACGGTACATTATTCCACTCTTTAATCCACACTTGGTCTCCTGGATGATAACTATGAACAGGGGGATAAATATTCACAGGTAATCTATCTTGTACCCATTTCTGTACCTCCTCCATAGTCTTACCCAACTCTACAACCTGCTGCCGGGTAATTCCTTCTCCCAACTGACTCAAGTCCCCCCTTAAGTTACCAAGTACGGGAGGTGGTCGCCCATACATGATTTCAAAAGGAGAGAGGCCCATCCTTCTGGTAGGGGTACTGCGGATTCGCAATAAAGCTATGGGTAAGAGAACGTTCCACTTAAGTTGGGTTTCCTGACACATTTTAGCCAACTGGTTCTTTATAGTTCTATTCATTCTCTCTACCTTACCAGAACTCTGGGGTCTATATGCAGTATGAAGCCTCCACTTTATACCAAGCATATGAGTCAGTTGTTGTAGGCACTGATGAACAAAAGCTGGACCATTGTCCGATCCTATAGAACAGGGTAGTCCATATCGGGGTATTATTTCTCGTAGCAGGAATCTTACAACTTCTCCTGCTTTCTCTGTACGAGTAGGACATGCTTCTACCCAGCCTGAATAGGTGCACACAATTACCAACAGGTAACGATGTCCACCCGATTTAGGCATTACTGTAAAGTCTATTTGTAGATCGGACATGGGGAGTCCCCCCATAAACTGGACTCCTGGTGGCTTTACTGGTCCTTGTCTTGCATTATTCTTAGCACACGTTACACATCTGCGTACAATGGCCTGAGTCAAGTTGGACAATCTTGGTATGTAGAAATGTTTCCTGAGAGATTCTTCAGTACTGTCTCTCCCAGAATGTGTCCCGTTGTGATAATTTTGGACAATTTCTACCGCTAGTGATGCTGGTATGACTATTCTTCCATCTTCTAGCTGATACCACTTGTTCTCCAAATACTTTCCCGGTTCAGTCTTTAACCACTCCTCTTCTTGAGCTGTATAAACTGGAGTCCATTGGGACAGTGGAGTTGGTATAAGAGCAGCTATATGCCCCACATACTCCTGTCTTCCTGATTCAGCAGCACGCTTAGCTGCACTATCTGCCATCCGATTTCCCTTGGTTACATCACCATCTCCTCTCAGATGCGCTCGACAATGTATGATACCGACTTCTTTCGGCTCCCACACTGCTTCCAATAGTTGTAGGATTTCAGCTGCGTACTTGATTTCTTTGCCTTCTGAATTCAGTAGTCCTCTTTCTTTATACAAAGCTCCGTGGGCATGAGTGGTTAAAAACGCATACTTAGAGTCCGTATAGATATTTACTCTTAAACCTTCAGCCAATTGTAACGCTCGTGTTAGTGCTATTAATTCTGCCTTTTGTGCTGATGTTCCTTTCGCCAGTGGCCGAGCTTCTATCACCTTGTCTATTGTTGTCACTGCATATCCTGCATAGCGGATCCCTTCTTTCACATAACTACTGCCGTCGGTGTAATATTGAACATCGGGGTTCTGGATGGGAAAATCACGAAGATCTGGTCTACTTGAAAATACTTCATCCATTACTTCCAAACAATCATGTTGACTTTCAGTAGGTTGCGGCAAAAGGGTAGCTGGATTTAAGGTGTTTACAGTCTCTAAATGCACTCTTGGGTTTTCACACAACATTGCTTGATACTTGGTCATACGGCTGTTACTAAACCAATGATTTCCTTTGTAATCCAACAACGTCTGTACTGCATGTGGGACTCGTACATAAAGTTCTTGACCCAGAGTGAGTTTATCGGCTTCAGCTACTAGCAGGGCGGCTGCAGCTACGGCTCTTAGACAAGGTGGAAGTCCGCTGGCCACTGCATCCAGTTGCTTAGACATGTAGGCAACAGGTCTTTGCCATGATCCCAAGTACTGTGTCAATACTCCCACAGCCATTCTTCTTTGCTCGTGTACATATAAGTAGAATGGTCGTGTGTGATCAGGTAGACCTAATGCTGGGGCACTCATCAAAGCCTTCTTCACATCTTCAAATGCCGTTTGCTGTTCTTGGGTCCATAAGAAGGGGTCGTGCTCTGTACCTTTGATGGCTGCGTACAGAGGTTTTGCCAGTATCGCATAGCTGGGAATCCATATCCTACAGAAGCCTGCTGCCCCCAAGAATTCTCGCACTTGTCTTCTATTCTTGGGTATTGGTATTTGGCAGACAGCTTCTTTTCTCTCTGGCCCCATAATCCTTTGACCTTCAGAGATATGGAATCCCAGATACTTGACAGTTGGCAAACACAACTGAGCCTTCTTCCTGGACACCTTGTATCCTGCCTTCCAGAGAATATGTAGTAGATCGTGCGTTGCTTGCTGACATTTTTCTTTTGTAACTGCTGCTATCAACAAGTCATCTACATATTGTAACAATACACATTCTCCTGGGATAGACTCGAAATCCAGTAGATCTTGACTTAGAGCTGAACCAAATAGGGTAGGTGAATTTTTAAACCCTTGGGGCAGTCTTGTCCAAGTCATTTGGCGTTTTGAGCCCGTTACAGCGTTCTCCCATTGGAAAGCGAAAATACATTGGCTTTCTGCGGCAATTCGGAGGCAAAAGAAGGCATCTTTGAGATCTAAGACTGTGAAGTAAGTAGCCCCGCCCGGAATTAAAGCAAGCAGGTTATATGGATTGGGTACAACTGGATGTATGCTAACAACCGCATCATTGACTGCTCTTAAGTCCTGTACAGGTCGATACTCATCTGTACCGGGCTTTTGAACAGGCAGCAATGGGGTGTTCCAGGGGGAAGTACAGAATTTTAGGATACCATACCGTATGAACTTATCCAGATAGGATTGGATGTTCTTCTTAGCCTTCTGCGGAATGTGATATTGTCTTAGGCTCACTGGATAAACCCCATGTTTCAGTTCAATTTTTATTGGTGGAATATTGCGGGCCAGTCCTGGTGGGTTGTTCTCTGCCCAAACTCCTGGTATGTTAAACAATGTCTCATCACTCCTAGGGTTTTGGCTAGTCAACACTGTATAAAGTCGCCACTCTTCTTCCTTTGGTACGGATAAAGTCATAATACCTGAAGGTCCATTAAACTTTAAGGATGTTGTTCCATTTGGTAGGAACGTAATCTGCGCTTGTAATTTTGATAGCATATCACGTCCCAGCAATTGGACTGGACATTCAGGCATATAAAGGAATTGGTGTTTTACTACGTGGCCTCCCAATGTACAGAGTCGACTTTTAAGAACCGGTTTTTCAGCACTTCTTCCAGTTGCTCCTATCACAGTAATAGTCCTTCCAGATGGAGGAGCAACTAGATTAGTCACCACTGAATGTTCAGCACCAGTGTCGATCATGAACGCACTCCTTTTCCCCCCTATTGATACATCGACCATAGGCTCCGCTCGACCAAGGGGGATGGAGCCCGGTCGGTATCAATAGTCCTCCATGACAGTGTCAGCCAATCCTACAAAGTCCCTACCTTCTCTATCGCGGGACCTTTGCGCTGCTGGAATATACCTGTCTTCCCTAACACTTCCTCTGTTCCCATTACTCCCTCTATAACCATTACTCCCTCCGGGGCCTCCTCTACCTCTCGCTCTACCTCTAAAGTTTCCGTAGCCTGCCCTGGGTTGGTCTCTCTCGTACTGCTCTCTTTGCGGACATTCGTTCCTCCAATGCCCTTCTTCCTTGCAATACGCGCATTGATCCCTACTCAAAGGCTCCCTACTCCATCTATTATTGCCTCTATCTGGGCCCCGTTTATCTACGCCTGCGATCGCTACCGCTAGCATATCAGCCTTTTTACGCATCTTGCGCTCTTCCTCTTTCTTACTTTCTGTATCCCTGTTCATATAGACCTTATTTGCTACCTCCATTAGTTGGGTGATGGACATACCTGCAAACCCTTCTAACTTTTGTAGCTTGCGCTTAATATCTCCGTATGCTTGGCTGACAAAGGCGGAGTTAACCATTCGGGAATTGTCTGCGTCTTCCGGATTAAAGGGGGTATACAAGCGGTATGCCTCCAATAATCGGTCATAAAAGACACTGGGCGCTTCATCGCTTTTCTGGATCACCTCAACTGTCTTCGACATGTTAATGGCTTTCTTTCCTCCGGCTTTCATGCCAGCAATTATAGCGTCTCTATAGGCTCTGAGTTGAACCATATCAGCACCATTTACGTTCCAATCGGGATCGGTGTTGGGATAGTGTGTCGCGGCCCATGCTGCTGGATTGGCTTGGTTCAAAGCACGGGCTCTATCCTCTAATGCTTTAATGGCTGCTTGATTTATTCTTGTCCTTTCCTCATTGTTAAATAAAGTCATTAGTAACTGCTGGCAATCAGCCCATGTCGGATTATGCGTCTGTACTATTGAGGTGAACAGATCAGTCATAGCTTGTGGTTTCTCAGTATACGAGGAATTATGGGTCTTCCAGTTTAAAAGATCGGTTGTGGTAAATGGGACATATACGAAGACTGGGTCAGCGTGTGCCATTTGACCTGCGGCATCGATATAAGCTGACCCGGGATTCAGACGAAGAGGCATCTGATAGTGCTTTAATTGTTGGGCACCAGTCAACTGTCGGGTTTGGATGGGGCTACGTAGAGAGGCGTCAGTCATGGGTTCCGGTCGGGGAGAGATAGGGTATGGGGATGTGGGAGGTCGGTTTTGGGAAAAGGTCGTAAATAAAACACTTCGAGCCGAGCTAGATGAAGCTTGACCGGAAGTCTGAAGTGGCGCCAAATCAGGATATTCGTTTCTAATGGGGGTGGATTCTGGTTCCGGAAGGGGAGATTTAGTACGAGGGGGGGTGGATCCTGTACTGGAGGAGGAAGCGGAAGTGGATGAGGGTAATGAGGGGAGGGGTGCAGGACTTCCTGCGTTTGCGTCACTTCTTCTTAACGGAAAGTAAGGGGGCGGCAAAGGGATCTCGGACTCAGGGGGCGTGTCCAAAATGGGCCTAACACCAGTCCTAGTGGACGAGCAAGTCCTAGCTACCATGAGGCGACACTGCTCCTCGTGGCATGTCTGGAGCCATTTTGGCGAGTCATTTACGGCCTGTCTCCAACAGTCAATATAAGGAAACTGGCCGTAAAGTTCAGGCCTACCCGATACAGCCACGTGTAAGCGCTGTACCAGAGTTGGATCCAAACTGCCACGTGGCGGCCATGCCGCAACCAAAGTAGGCCACTCCCTAGTACACAAAGTGACCAAACGTACAGGAGACATCTTTACCCCAAAATCACAAACTTTGAATCCCTTTTTAAAATTCTTAACCATACATCCTAAGGGATCCGGAATCGTTGACTGCGACGCACCCATACTTAACAATGGAACGTCGTCGACAACGAATACTATACACGCGTACTATTCAACAGTCACACCCGTTTCCTCTGGCAACAGCACCACGTGGTACGGTTACCAAGTGAAACGTACACAATAACAATAAACACTCAGGGAATTCCCGTACACACACAGCTGTTACACCAGTCACTATATAATCAATATTATGCCCTTTGGCGTAACTATACAGTCACCCACGCTATAATTCTCTATATACGAATTACCCGTCTATAACACACCCCAGTAACATCGTCTTTTACAAATAGCGGTTACAGTACGGTTAGCATAGGTCAAAGCACAAGTTAAGGTCACAATACAATTATTAGTGGTTATGGTGTTAAACATGCAATGGACGACAATGATTAGTACTTATTATATAATGTCAGTAAATATACAGGGTTATGGTACCGTGCACTATAATACAGCAACACACTATTAACACTCTCGCTAGACGGCTGAGCTCGCGCTATCTAACAAGATATACACTTTACTAAAACAATCGTTAACACATTTACAATTCCCAACTAAACTATTGGCCAGTACCTTGAATGGACTACCTAAAACTATATACACCCGTTTTGGTTAGCCACACTGCCCAATCACCACATATATAGCGAGCTAGAGAACCGAATTTACACAGGCGCCTCTTAGTCGCACTATCAAAAGTCTAGTGGGTTCCAAATTTACACGCCTTCCCACTTAGCCCAGATAGGATGAGAACTAGCGAACCGAATTTACACAGGCGCCGCTTAGTCTCCCGGTCCCTCCGACCTAGCGAACGTAATATACACCCTAGAACGCTAGTCTAGACAAGACACCGGTGTCCGGCTAGGGCTATTTACACCAGGACCCCGCCTGACTAACCAAATCAAACGGTCTGACTAAAGAGCGTTCGATCGAGCGGTGCGCCTTCGCTCCTTCCCTCCGACAGAGGGGGCAGATACACTGATTCAAAACCCCTTTGGGCCTACCGCACAATCGGTATACCCCTAGTGGGTCCTGCCGTCTAAAACAGCAGTTGTCTTACCTCCTCGTTCCTGAACCTGAGTTCACACTCATCGACGGGGACACCCCAGCACTTCTCACGTAGAGGCCGATGATCTCCTGGACAACAGACCAGTGGCGCCGAGACGAAGGGAGGTCCACGCAGAAGTTCAGGGGTGCAGCCGTAGAGAACGTGGGCAAAGATAGACCGTCTCACGCCTCTGCCTCTCAGCTACCGTTGAACGATGAGCTTCCCGGCCAATGCACCAAATGATACCGGAGAAACTGACGGAAGCCAAGCACAGAGAGATGGACACAGGTTTCTTCAGGAAGGAAGAGATTCTTTATTGGATCACCGATCGGGACTCAGAGGGACTAGCGTCACCAAAATACAGCAAAGTCTGAGTACTGAATACATAGAGTACATTCCTTATATAGCACTGTAGCTCCTCCCACAATTAACTACACCCACACATACCCTTAACCTATTTAATAAATAGAGTCTAAACTCATCCATCCGGTCTAACCACGTGGCTCATCTGATACAAAGGAGAGGGACGCGTAATTCCAGTTCTTACATTCCTGCACCTGGTCAGTACAGTGATAACAGTATCTTAGCTACGTGTAATTAACTACATCACACAATGTTTACCTTGCAGGGTTTAAATACCTCACAGAGACCACTTTATTGGGCCAGCTTGATGTTTTTCAGCTTCCCAATATTTTCATTTGGGATTATCAAGCTTGATGACCTCAGCCATGGTGGCGGGGTCAGCTGCAGTGACTTGGACACTATAGAACCTCTTCCCCAGCTTGCAAGTGATTCACTTGATATTTTCTTCTACATTTGTTATGGTGTCCTGAAATGTTTGATGCACTACACCATTTTCCAAATGTCATATGCAGGCCTGGATTGGCCATTGGGCAAATCGGGCAATTGCCCAGACAGCCATAATGGCCATGAGCTTATAATGCTGGAAATAAAGTGCTGATTTAATTGGTGACCATATCAGAGGGGTGTGTAGTCCAGCTAGGGTGAATAGACTGTCTGGAATGTATTCCACTGTAATTATTTGCATGCGCCTTCATAATCATGGTGTTCTTGCTGCAACAATTTAGAATAATGCATACCTTCTCAATCTGAATATGGTCCAGTATTGCCATTGGCAAAAAGCAGTAGAGCCCTGGTGCACCCATCCATCTGTGGAAAATTCTGGCCAGATGTGGTCTTCATGGAAAACCTGTGACCAAAAAGCCATCCTTCTGAGTTGAAAAGGAACGACTCACCTATGCTTCAAAACATGATCTTGGTAGCAGATAATTGTAGTAGATCCTCAGACTGATGAGTTAGAATTTTAGAATATATGGCTGTATCAAAAGGCAGTTTGTTAGCTGGAGAGTGGTGGAAGAATGACAGCCTGCAATGTTTGCAAATTTTGGGGCTGCGTTTCTGCATATGGCTATATGGCTATATGATTAGGGAGACATTTGTTCTGCAGATTGGCAACAACCCTGAACATAATTCCTGAAAATGATGGCGTTTCCCTCACATAGCATTGATCTCAACATCATCAAGCATGTCAATTACGTGAAGAGACAGGAAGCCACTGTGATTAGTTCTCCTAGATGCCTGGAGCAACTTACCGGTACCTACGAAGTTCCTTACAAAATTGTGTGCAAGTGTACATTGAAGAACTGATGCTGTTTTGAAGGCAAAGGATGGTCACACCAAACATAGATTTGATTTAGATTTTTCTTCTGTGAACTCACTTTGCATCTGTTTAAAAAAAAAAAAAAAAATGAAACTATTACCACTTCTGTATGGAAGTATTTTTAGTTTGCAGCGTTTTTCACACCTTCCTAAAACTTTTGCACACTAGTGTATTTGTATAATATGTATAGACACATATACACAACTATAACAAGTCCACTTTGAGACTATAAAAACAGAGAATTGTATAGATTTCCTCTTTGCTGCTATTCCAGTCCAAGTAGTAGTATATAATGTGGAACCCAATACTCTTTTACATGGAACAGATTTTTTCATTGCAAAAAAGTGAAGTTGTGGTGTATTTCGGGGTATCTGAACAGAATCTGTAAATATCACAATGACGTAGTTCTTTGCTGTCTTCTGGAAACTGGCCAAACAAACTAGTCTGTGAAATCTAGGAAATATGCTAATGAATTTGAATATTTAAAGAACACTCTGAACTTGTCTGAATTCTATGAAATATCTTACGACTTTTGAATATTTAAAGGAACATTCCAGCTTTAGAAAATTTCAAATTAATAGTTAATGGTGTTATACAGTCTAATTACCGTATATACTCGAGTATAAGCCGACCCGAATATAAGCCGAGGCACCTAATTTTACCCCAAAAAACTGGGAAAACTTATTGACAAGAGTATAAGACTAGGGTGGAAAATGCAGCAGACACTGGTAATTTTTTTAATAAAATTAGATCCTAAAAAAGTTATATTAACTGAATATTTATTTACAGTGTGTGTATATAATGAATGCAGTGTGTGTGTGTATGAATGCAGTGTGTATATGAATGCTGTGTGTGTATGAATGCAGTGTGTATATAATGAATGGAGTGCAGTGTGTGTATATGAGTGCAGTGTTTGTATAATGAATGCAGTGCAGTGTGTATATAATGAATGCAGTGTGTGAGTGCAGTGTGTATATAATTAATGAATGCAGTGTGTGAGTGCAGTGTGTATATAATTAATGAATGCAGTGTGTGAGTGCAGTGTGTATATAATGAATGCAGTGTGTGAGTGCAGTGTGTATATAATGAATGCAGTGTGTGAGTGCAGTGTGTATATAATGAATGCAGTGTGTGAGTGCAGTGTGTATATAATGAATGCAGTGTGTGAGTGCAGTGTGTATATAATGAATGCAGTGTGTGAGTGCAGTGTGTATATAATGAATGCAGTGTGTGAGTGCAGTGTGTATATAATGAATGCAGTGTGTGAGTGCAGTGTGTATATAATGAATGCAGTGTGTGAGTGCAGTGTGTATATAATGAATGCAGTGTGTGAGTGCAGTGTGTATATAATGAATGCAGTGTGTGAGTGCAGTGTGTATATAATGAATGCAGTGTGTGAGTGCAGTGTGTATATAATTAATGAATGCAGTGTGTGAGTGCAGTGTGTATATAATGAATGCAGTGTGTGAGTGCAGTGTGTATATAATGAATGCAGTGTGTGAGTGCAGTGTGTATATAATGAATGCAGTGTGTGAGTGCAGTGTGTATATAATGAATGCAGTGTGTGAGTGCAGTGTGTATATAATGAATGCAGTGTGTGAGTGCAGTGTGTATATAATGAATGCAGTGTGTGAGTGCAGTGTGTATATAATGAATGCAGTGTGTGAGTGCAGTGTGTATATAATGAATGCAGTGTGTGAGTGCAGTGTGTATATAATGAATGCAGTGTGTGAGTGCAGTGTGTATATAATGAATGCAGTGTGTGAGTGCAGTGTGTATATAATGAATGCAGTGTGTGAGTGCAGTGTGTATATAATGAATGCAGTGTGTGAGTGCAGTGTGTATATAATGAATGCAGTGTGTGAGTGCAGTGTGTATATAATGAATGCAGTGTGTGAGTGCAGTGTGTGTATAATGAATGCAGTGCAGTGTGTGTATGAGTGCAGTGTGTGAGTGCAGTGTGTGTGTGAGTGCAGTGTGTGAGTGCAGTGTGTGTGTGTGAGAGTGCAGAGCATTGGTGGGGTGGGCATTTTATTAATTATTATTATTTAATTATTATTGTAATATATATTTTTTTTATGTTATTATTTTTTGTATTATTATTATTTTTTTATTTTATTGTTATTTTTTTTATTTTTATTTTCGTCCCCCCTCCCTGCTTGTTAGCTGGCCAGGGAGGGGGGCTCTCACTCCCTGGTGGTCCAGTGGATGGGCTGTAGGAGGGGGGCTGTTAGGAAGCTGTAACTTACCTTCACAGCAGCTCCTGTCAGCTCCCTTCTCTCTCCTCCGTCCTTGCAGCTCCCAGGTCAGCTCCCTCTGCAACTCTCGCGGCCGCGCGGAGTGTTGCCACGGTAACCCGTGGCAACGCTCTGACCCTGCGGCTCTCGCGAGAATTGCAGAGCAACTGAGAATTACAGACAACTGACTCGAGAGAATTACAGACAACTGACTCGAGTATAAGACGAGTGAGTGTTTTTCAGCACAAAAAATGTGCTGAAAAACTCGTCTTATACTCGAGTATATACGGTAGATTTAAAAAAACAAACCTTGGGTCTAATTCACTAGTGGTGATCTCTCAGCCAATCCATTTCATAGGAATGTTAGTCTTACAGCATATGCACAGTATTCGCTATGCTGAGCCAGTAGGATGTTTCTCACACACTTTACCTTTCGAGTTGAGTGTATCAGTGTGTCTGTCAGTGTTGCATTGGCTGCGACTGGACAGTGGAGTACCCTGAGGTGCATGGAGGCACGCAACGCAACATTGACGTGCTCCACCTTCACAGGGTTTCAAGAAATAGCGGGAGGATCAGATTTGGCACAGGTTGCAGACAGCGCCATTTGGGGACTCTGGAGTCGCATACTGGCAGCGGCAATGTGAGTGGAGTCTGCTTGTTGGATAGAGGGGGGTGCTGGGATTTAGTATATGTGGGATGCTGGGGTTTAGTAGAGGGGGATGCTGTTTTTTTTTTTTTTTTTTTTAATACTGTACTTTTCAAAATAAACCTACCGTATATACTCGAGTATAAGCCGAGTTTTTCAGCACATTTTTTGTGCTGAAAAACCCCAACTCGGCTTATACTCGAGTCAGAGTCTGTATTATGGCAATTTACATTGCCATAATACAGACTGGGGGGAGATGGGTGCTGGCAGAGCTGTACTTACCTTTCCTGCAGCTCCTGTCAGCTCCCTCCTCCTCCGCGCCGTCCGTTCAGCACCTCGGTCAGCTCCCAGTGTAAGTCTCGCGAGAGCCGCGGCTCTCGCGAGACTTACACTGGGAGCTGACAGAGGGAGCTGCACAGACCGAGGAGGAGGAGAGAGCTGACAGGAGCTGCAGGAAAGGTAAGTACAGCTCTGCCAGCACCC
Organism: Pelobates fuscus; assembly: GCF_036172605.1. Taxonomy (NCBI): domain Eukaryota; kingdom Metazoa; phylum Chordata; class Amphibia; order Anura; family Pelobatidae; genus Pelobates; species Pelobates fuscus. Next base: position 161,849,630 of record NC_086323.1, on the reverse strand, counting down.
CTCTCCCCCCACTGAACTACCAATGACACTGGACCACCAGGGAAGGAGCCCCCCTCCCTGGCCAGCTAGCAAGCAGGGAGGGGGGACGAAAAAAAAAAGATAATTAAAAAAAAAAAAAGAATAATAATTAAATAATAAATAATAATAATAAAAAAATAATATAAAAAAAATAATAATTAATAATATATCAAATGCCCACCCCCACCAACACATACACAAACACACACTGCATCACACACTCACACTTCATTCATATACACACACTGCACTCACACACACTCTGCACTCACACACACTCTGCACTCATACACACACTGCACTCATACACACACTGCACTCACACACACTCTGCACTCATACACACACTGCACTCATACACACACTGCACTCATACACACACTGCACTCATACACACACTGCACTCATACACACACTGCACTCATACACACACTGCACTCATACACACACTGCACTCATACACACACTGCACTCATACACACACTGCACTCATACACACACACTGCATTCATTATATACACACACTGGAAATAAATATTCAATTAATGTATATGCACACACACTGCACTCATACGCACACACACTGCACTCATACGCACACGCACTGCACTCATCCGCGCACTGCACTCATCCGCGCACTGCACTCATCCGCGCACTGCACTCATCCGCGCACTGCACTCATCCGCGCACTGCACTCATCCGCGGCACTGCACTCGTCCGCGCACTGCACTCGTCCGCGCACTGCACTCGTCCGCGCACTGCACTCGTCCGCGCACTGCACTCGTCCGCGCACTGCACTCGTCCGCGCACTGCACTCGTCCGCGCAATGCACTCGTCCGCGCAATGCACTCGTCCGCGCACTGCACTCATACGCACGCACTGCACTCATACGCACGCACTGCACTCATACGCACGCACTGCACTCATACGCACGCACTGCACTCATACGCACGCACTGCACTCATACGCACGCACTGCACTCATCCGCACGCACTGCACTCATCCGCACGCACTGCACTCATCCGCACGCACTGCACTCATCCGCACGCACTGCACTCATCCGCACACACTGCACTCATCCGCACACACTGCATTCATATACGCACACACTGCATTCATATACACACACACTGCATTCATTATATACACACACTGTAAATAAATATTCAATTAATATAATTTTTTTAGGATCTAATTTTATTTAGAAATTTACCAGTAGCTGCTGCATTTCCCACCCTAGTCTTATACTCGAGTCAATACGTTTTCCCAGTTTTTTGGGGTAAAATTAGGGGCCTCGGCTTATATTCGGGTCGGCTTATACTCGAGTATATACGGTATGTTTCTATGAAAATTTAAGTTTTTTTTTTTGTGGCTCACATAAACTTAAACCTTAAAACTTAAACCTTGTTTATGTGACCCGTGCTAGACTTTGAGTTTGACATGCTTGTCTGTAACTATTATTATTGGCAACTTATACTGCAGCTCTTTAAAATATTATGAAGGGGGGATTTAACTATAAATGAGACAATTAAAACATGTTATAGGAACAATAGATTGGTGAGGACCCTGCTCAAGCGAACGTGCAATTTATCACTCTTAGCAAGAGGCTCTAGCCTCATGACAGATTCAGGTTACTACACAGTATAGAAGTGAATCACGGGACAGTTAAAGGGAGCATCCCTAAAACTAATGCCGTAATTGCACAGCCCTCCTAGACCCAGCGCCAATGTAGGTTACACATCCTTGTGGTAACCCAGTATAGCACTGAAGTGTACAGGTGGGTTTGTTGGAGATGTGGAAAGCCATCATTACCTGATTATTTTACCCATACTGATGGAATCTACTAGTTCAGGGTTAGGCAACCGCTGACATTCTAGATGTTATGGACTACATCTTGTATAAAGCTCTTACAGCCATAATGCTGCCAAAGCTTCAGGGGAGATGTAGTCCGCAACATCAAGAGTGCTGAAGATTGCTTTACCTGGTATTAGATCCATGTTTGTTTTGTGGTTTTATCTAATGTTTGCTCACTTGAAAAATAGATATTGCCCCAATTGTTCTAGTCTAGAAGTTTAATTTAGATGTGACAACAGAGTCAAATGCACCACACGGGATGCTTACAAAGAACAGAGAAATGGGTGAGAGTGGATATCTTGTGATGTCTTATGATGTTGGTCAGGCTGGCATGAATACAAGTAACTGACTAACTTTTTTTTTTTTTTTTTAAATAAGAAATAAATAACATATATAGTGGTTTTTTTGTTTTGTTTTTTTTTTATTAAAAAAAATAATTTGAGTCTTCACAGCCTCTGTCTCGATAGGCACAGTTCTGGAGAAAGATGGATAAATGATATTATGAATTCCACATTTTGAACTGCTTTGAAGAATAAGAAGACTTGGATTTTTTTTAAAAAAAGTTATCGTTCTCAGAAAATTGGCAACTTTAAATACCACATACTAATTTCAGGCTAAATAGTGATTTGTGTAGTATTACAGCGAAGTAAAAATGTAAAGGTTTATTAAGACCATTGGATAGGTAATGCCATGTTGTGGACTAGTTTGTATAGCATGCAAACTGCCTTGCCATAGCTAAAGGTGTGTTTAAAGGTTAATCAGAACTATATTTTTTAACAATGGGTTCTAAGTTGGCTTAGTTTAAACTTAGAAATAATTATTTGTTCTTTTCAATTCATCAATGACATTGTTGTTTGCTTCCATGGGGCTAATGAATACAAATCCTGCTTTAATGAATAATAAATCCTGCTGTTTGTGAGCCATGAGAGTCTTTTTACCCTACCATTTGGAGACAGATGTTACACAGTCGAAATTCTGTTTATTAATCACAAACATGTTGCAGAAGGCATACCAGTCGTGTGTTGCTGCAGGAGTGATTCTGTACTTCTTTTTTGTGCGTGTTACATATAATTCCTTTTGCGCACAGCAAAATTCTTCGTCCTTAAGTTGTGGACAACCAGTAGAGAGGCAACAGACCCCATGTCAGCTTGTTGAGAGATACCCCAATGTCTTGCTTGTGATTTGCAAGTTCCCTTAGATTTAAAGGAGGACTGTAGGCACCCAGACCACTTGATTGCAATGCAGTGGTTTTGGTGTCATGTCACCCCACCCCATTTTTATTTTTTTTGTAAATATAATTTTTATTATTGTAGCCAATATAGAAGAAAGTAGAGGCATGTAACACATAGACTCGCAGGTCTACCATTTGTCAATAAAACTCAAACTACAATTGTATCGTAGGCACGCAGGCCCTTCCGTAGACTGGACACGCAGGTCCCTTATATCATTAAACATCCAAATCTCGTGTGTGTGAGCTCCCTAGCCCCTCTAGTCAGTACGTACTCAGTGATCCCTTGCTTCCTTGCTATCTAGTTATTGGGGCCTCCCACCTTCGCTCTTCCGGTCCATCAGGCCAGGTATGATCTCCCAGGCCACCTATCCCTGTCGCCTGGTTCTCTCCCCTCTGTCTCCCCCCTGGTGTTTGAGGGGGTGTGTGTTCGTTTCCTACATGTGTGGTTGAGGTGAGTCCGCTTCGACTATTCTGCGATTTCATGGTAACATGATTGTGCAGGACCTCTGTTACCTTCTGTCTACGGTATCAGAGTGGGTAGGTATCACATTCGGTAAGGGGATATGAGTGGAAGGATGTTGTATTCACACTGTTTATTTAGCCTTCGTGACACTTGTTCGGTGTCGCTTGCTGTAAGGGGTTAGGGTGAGGGATTAGGTAAGTACCAGGAAAGAGGAGGAGGGTCTGTCGTCGGTCTGTGTGGCAGTCCGGTCTGTGTCCCTTACTGTCATCAGTTATGTAGGAGCTTCAAAAAGTCGGGTTTTTGTCGTGGTCAGTAACCAGTGTGTCCAGATGTCTAAGTACGTCTGGTGTTGCTTTTCGTTTGCTAGCATGGTAAGCTCTTCGATCGCTCGCAGCTCCTCCATTTGATTGAACCATTTAAGCATGGAGGGAGACTCATTTTCACCCCACCCCATTTTAACCCTGCAGCTGAAATCATTGTATTTTCTTGCAGATTGGTATTCCAGATGCTTAGAGTTCCTATAAGCAGCATTTTAAAAATGTAAACAAAACTGGCTACAATAATAATAAATGAAAACAAACAGAATCGTCAGCTACATAAAACAATTTAATTGCAGCAACATGTTTTTAACCCCTTAAGGACACATGACATGTGTGACATGTCATGATTCCCTTTTATTCCAGAAGTTTGGTCCTTAAGGGGTTAAACTAAGTAACATACTGTAATAAATTTGAAACCTTTGTCAGGACATTGTGAGACTGTCGCCCAGCAGTTTGTGTCTGTCTCCCTTCAGTTTCAGGAAACAAAGGCTGGACAGGAGAGAAAGTAGCTTGTAATGTGTATACGCTGCTTTTAAAATATATATATGACTTTTTATAAAACAATACATTTATTTTAATGTTTAATGTGTTTTCTTTATTTTTGTCATATTTTATAATGTTTTCAGTGTCATTGGGGTGGGGGTACAGAAAAGAACAAGGGAATAAAATTATTGTTACAGAGGTCAAAAAGCTTATTTACCATTGCTTATTTACATAATATACTTGCAAGGTAAGGTCTTTCATTGGTTGCAATATCATACGTATGTTGGTACTTTTGTGCTATCCATGCAACATTTGTTGCTGTGCTGATTCTAAGGGTTAGGGAGGGGTACAAAAATAGAAAGGGGAGGGGGTACGGGTACCCTGTTTGCTTATTTTTAGTTTTTTAACATCGTTATTTTTAAGAAAGGTTATTTTCATTGTCGTTGGTAGAGGGTACAGGGGAGGATGAGGCAACAGGGTAGGTGGTTCAAACAGTGCCAAGCGTAACATTGTTGGCATTAACAGTCATACTGTATAAGCATGTTAGGTACAATTCGTCTTTGGTTACATTAATTGCTGTGTATCCGGGTACCAGTACTTTGTGTGTAATCTTTAATATTGTTCTGAATCTAAGGGGGAGGGGGGGTACAAAAGTAGCAGAGGGAGGGGGTACGGGTGCCCTATCTAGTTTGTTCACGTTCTAGTTCAATATTTTCCGCTATTTGATATGTGTGTCGGGTTGTGTACCTTGAGAGGTATAGGTGGTAGAACAGGTGAGGGGTTGTATAGGGTTGAAGGGGGGTGTCGGGTCCCTAATCTGACCTGTTTTACCGTTCGGTTTGTTTCCCCGTATAGATATGTGTTCTTATGTAGTCATGGTCGGTATGTTTGTCTGTGGCAGATTCGGTGATCATAGCTTATGTCTAGGTGTGTCCGAGTTTGCGTATCATGTGAGGCGGATTTGTCGGGGAATGTGTTTTTTTTAAAGTGGGACTTGCTCTAAATAGAAATGGACAACAGTTACGGACCAAATGACCAAACATGCACTAAGCCAGCGTTTCCCAATTGGGGTTCCGCCAAAAGTAAAAAAAAAATTAAATGGCCCTGGGCGGGGAGGGAGCAGTGAGCAGTGATCTCCCTGCTCAGCTCCCTCTCGCACGCAGCAGTGGTGCTGGGGCTGGAATATGACGTCACTCCGGCTCTGGCATCACTAAGAGGCGCGCGCGAGGGAGCTGAGCAGGGAGATCACTGCTCTCTCGCCGTCCACACGCCAGCCGCTTAGCAGCCCCACTGGACCCCAGGGACTCCATGCCATCACTCCTAAAGGTAGGAGGGCTGGGTGGAGTAAAATGTAAAAAAAAAATTAAAAAATTGTATGTGTGTCTGTTAGGGAGTTTGTATGTGTTTGTGTGTCTGTCAAAGAGTAAATGTGTCTGAGTGTGTTAATGTGTGTATCTGTGTGGCAAGGTTTGTGTATGTGTCACTGTGTGTATTTAACTGTGTATGTGTGTGTATGTGCTAGTGTGCATGTGTGGGTGCAAGTGTGCGTATATGTCAGTGTGTGTATCTGTGTGTCAAGGTGTGCATCTGTGTGCCACTATGTTCCAGTGTGTGTGTGTGTATCTGGTTGTACATACATACATACATACATACATACACACACAGATATACACACCTTGACACACACCGGCACATACAAACATAGATACACACACTTTGAAACATAGATACACACCTTGACTCACAGATACATACACACTGTGTGTCAAGGTGTGTATCTGTGTGCCACGATCTGCCAGTGTGTGTGTATCTGTGTGTCAGATTCCTACACACTGGCACATACAAACACAGATACACACACCTTGATACACAGACACATACAAACACAGGTATACATACACACAAACATACATACACACACACAAATACACACTGTGTGTCAAGGTGTGTGTATTTGTGTGTCAGTGTGTGTATCTGTGTCCCACTGTGCCAGTGTGTATCTGTGGGTGCAAGTGTGTGTATATGCCAGTGTGTGTATTTGTGAGTCAAGATGTGTGTATCTGTGTGTCAAGGTGTGTGCTACTATGTTCCAGTGTGTGTATCTGGGTGACGGATACACACGCACATGCACACGCGCACACACACACACTGGCACAAACAAGCACAGATATACACACCTTGACACACACCGTCGTAATTAATTTTAAAGAGCATAGCAACCTTCGAGAAATTTTCCATTCGGCTATTTTAAATTAACTTTGAATTCTCACTTTGGTAATTATGGCCTGTGAGGCCAAAATAGCTGAATTAGAGACATTTTCTTATTTAGTCATGTTTTCAGCTCTGCCACGATTTCCACAATTTCCAAAATCTCTGCAGTTTGTAGTTTAGTTAATGACCCTCCACAGCTGCTTTCACTAGAGCAGAGGTAGGCAACCTTCAGAACTCCAGATGTTTAGCTCAGGGAGACCCTATATTCTCCTATGCTGTGTTTTTGTTGCATATGAGGCTCTCCCTAAGTTAAAAGGGAAATCCAAACATGGACCCTGTGCTCACTAGAGGGGTATCTGCTGTACCTTGTTGACGAGGCCCAATGAAGGCCAAATCGCTCATCTGGGTTTGCTCAACGGATTTGACTGCCCTTATGGGCGGGATTAGTCTGATATGCAAATTATATAGGTTCTATCTGTAATGGCGCACGTGAGCAAACACATTTATGAGACCTGATGGGACTGCTCATCGGAGGGCAAGCTACTGAGCGTTTTTTTAAGCTTTTGCCTGTTCTCATCGCTCTCCTATTCTGTTTTTGTAAAAATAAAAAAATGCAAAGACCCCATAAGCTGACAGAACTGCTTTAACAAAATATATTCATTTAAAGTGCACGTTTTCAAGACTCACCTCGGACATGTTATACAATTATGAAACATTGAAATGAAATACAATAAACAATTACTCAGATTATTTAGCTAGCTGTCTCATTAAGACAGAACCACAAGAAATGCTCCTTTTGATGATCATTAATAACGGTGTGAACTAAAAATATCTATTTCATGAAGTCCATCTCTTGAAGGATTAGCTAGGGATGTTCCACATTCAGAAGCAGGTAGAATGGAGTGATATAAATTAAAACTGACCTAATATTTATTATTACTGAAAATACCATGTGTAGCATAGCATGTCTGTGCATTAGTTTGTAATTAATTTATATAATTTAATAACACTTTTTAAATGCATTTCTGGCCATCTCTGGTGGCAGCCATCTTTCAACCTTTTTGGCTGAACATTTACAAAGTCTCACATTTTTTTATAGTGCACTCGTAAGATTTCAGGGTTCATGCATGTGCATGAACGCTTGATTAAAGACATGGATTTTGGTCTGATAAGCTGTACTTCTGAAAATACAGAAGTAAAGGTGGCTTCCTCCAAAAAAATGGTTTCTCTGAAACAAGGTATTTACTCATATCTTTGCACAAAAAAATAAATAAATATACAAATAGCTTTCCTTTCATACCGGCGTGTATCATGACATGAATGACCACCTCACCATTGTGTGGCACTGGAGTTCTAGCTAATACGCATGACATCCTTATTACCATTATATATGTGGAAGACTTTTCACGTCCCTAAGACGGGTTTCATGAATTAAAGGAACACTATAGTGTACGTTGTATTCCTAACACTACAGTGTTCCACTGGACCCCTTCTCTGCCACACTGAAAGAGTTTATTCCACTGCCATAGGGAAGCATTGAGAGGCTAGTGCAAACGTCGCACTGCGCCAATCTCAGATATTTAAGCTACAGCAGAGGTTAGCTGCGGAAGTGCCTCTATTATTTTTGGTGACCGAACCACTTTAACTGCTGTTTGTATTCTGGCTATCACTGCCAGTTCTTTATCTCATTTACTTTGAGTGTTCTGTTTCAACTCTATAAAAAAAAAAATTGAGATTAGATTGACATTCGATATTAGATTGTAGATATTTTTAAGTTTTTCACTTTTTTTTTTTTTTTTTTTTTTTAAACTCCTTGGCTATCAGAGCCATAATGAGTCATAACAGGGATGACCAAAAAGGAGTTGAAAAAAGAGCTACAAGTCCATGAAGCTTTGCCAGCCTAAAGGCAAGCAATGCATCATGGGAGTAGTAGTTTTGTAACCTTATGGCTACTCCATGCCTTATGGCTACTCCATGACTGGTTAAACTATGAGGAGTAGGATAAAATGCTGGTTGAGGATTAAACAGCCTATAAAGAGAGTGTGAGACTTTCTGCTTTGATCTGCGGCCTGCATTTAATCATTAAGTGTATTTCTAAAGATTCCTGAAGCTTCAAACGGCATTCCTTTGCAGCTGGGGGTCAAATTATTTTTGGAAGACCCCAGAGTGCATATGGCTTGGTTTCGTTTTCGTGTAAAAGAAACCTTGAATAATCCACTCAACCGTATTGCAACATGTTGAGCACATCTGAAACAAGGACAGGACAAGATCAGTATGAGCATTCCAGAAGCACCATGGCGTTCGCTTCTCTTTGCTGATGAAGACGAATTACATTTAAATTTGGATATTATATAGAACCAAAGAATGTATAATCGTTGGTGTACTGGTAGGTCTTTCCAGATAATTTGGGATCACAAGTTCTACGTAGCTGACAGCATTCAGTGACTTCCAATACATCATTGTCTATAGAGCTGCTGTTCAAATGCATTGTTTAACATCTTGGGTTCATTCAGCTTTATTTCAGAAAGGGATATAAGCTGTATGACCTAGTCATTCAAATATACATATTTGCATGTCTGCTCTGAATAAAGTTTTTCGTGAACCTCTGTTGTTTTTTTTTTTGTTTGTTTGTTTGTTTGTTTTTCCCCCAAAAAAGTGTTGATGACAATAATCATCACTTGCAGCAATGTCACTGCAGTCTGGTATATGATGTCAATACATAAAAACATGCACATATAAAATCAGTGAACGTGCATGCGCAGCATAACCTAAAAAATGAAAGTTGCTCTCCGCTTTATAAGGCAGAACCTCAAGGCATCATTGGAAGATGCACTCACTAGTACTCAGAAGCCCGGCAAAGGTCCTAAACTCCTTTCTCCAGTTAACTCTACAATAGGTTTTTGGTGGTAAAAGGGGGGATTGAACGGTCACCAAATCGGGTGACAGTTCCTCTTTCTGTCAAACATATTGACACTATGTTTCACAATCACGATAAATTGGGTCAGTAGCTGCATACACGTCTTTATTCAAGGATTCTACGTATACATCTCTTTTTTTTTTTTTTTTTTTTAAAAGCATCATTAGAGCTGTTCCTGGTGAAGCCCTATTGACATTTAAAAAATTTAAAATGTTTTTTCCACTTTCCCACTCTTGTCATTGAGTGACTGGACATTTTCCGCTAGTATCCGAACTCTATTTTCCGTGATTCCAAGAAACTTGAAATTCCACAATTGTTATATCCTGGATATTTTTTGTCTTTCTTTATTTTTGCTGTTTTCCAACTAAGTCAGCATTTCGGTTTCCCGATCGTAGTGTTGAATCAGCATTTACACCTCCGGGAAGCTGACTGTAGTAAGTATAGGTAGAGAGTTAGTATGTATTTTTGGACTCAAGCTTTCAAGCAAGCTGCAAAATGATATTTCACGGTTTGGTTTTTTAAATCCTCTGACGTATGTTGTTTATCAAACAGGCAGCTGCAAGTTTTTACAGGAGAATAGAGCTGCTTATAATACTACATTTAGACATATAGATTAACAGGAAATGTGATCTGTTTGTTAAAAAGCTTGGTTTCTGGGATTCCTGTTGGATTATAAAATAATCCCTGATTAGTGATTGCTTCTCCTGGTAGTCTGTCACATTTATATGAGGGAATAATGTGCCCCCTCACCAAAGTGCAGTTAATATCACCTCCGCAGGGTCAATTCACTGTTTTTCATATTGTGTTTATTGTTTATGTACAATAAACCTATTCATTAGGGTAATACAATGTGTAAACAGGATCTACCAGTAATAGTGAAAAAACAAACCCAAAAAAAACATTTTAGGATGGTCAGAGGTTCTACGGTCTACTATGAACCAGCAGCTGCCATAAACACTGTATAATCTTACCTGGGCACTTTGACATTTCTGACATGTATAGATCACCTTACACTATCATCCTCAACCTAACCCCCGTCAACTAAGAAGAAATCTGAATTATATTGACCTCCAGCAGCTATCAGCTAATATTGATTCCCAACTTCTATCCATCCCTACTTTCTCCTGACCCTCACTGACTATTTCCTCATATAACACTACCCTAACCACTGCCCTGGACGCTGAAGCCCTGCTCCAAACATGCACTTCGAGAACATGCCCCCAACCGTGGCACACTAAATCAACACTCTACCTGCAGAGATGCTCCCGTTTTGCTGAACGCTGCTGGAGGAAGTCATGCACCCAGTCTGACTTCCTCCACTACAAATTCATGTTGCGTTCATACAGCACAGCCCTTGCCCTTGCCAAACAGTCATACTTTTCCTCCCTCATTGGCTCATGCTCCCGCAATCCCAGGTGTATTTTTAATACCTTTAACTCTCTTCTTTGCCCTGCTGTGGCCACCCCCCAAACTAACCTTACAGCCGATAGCTTTGCATGCTACTTTACCGACAAGATTGAACAGCTAAGGAAATAATTCTCACCACCTTGCCCCTCCCTCTCTCTCTCTCTCTCAACCACACCTGGGTCATGCCTTTCCTATCCTTAAGGCATTCTTCCATGCTACTGAACAAGAGGTGACTGTGCTTCTCCTTTCCTCTCGCCCCACCACTTGCCCACTTGATCCTGTCCTATCTCACCTTATCAGATCTCTCTCCTCTTGTCTTGTGTCTTCCTTAGCACACATCTTCAACTGCTCTTCTGGTGTTGTCCCTGCTGCCATTAAACATGCTGCCGTAGTACCCATCTTAAAAAAATAAATAAATAAAAAACCAAAACATCTCTAGACCCATCCTCTCCTTCTAACTATCTTCCCATATCCCTGCTCCCTTTTTCCTCAAAGCTTCTGGAAAGACTTGGCTTTACCCATCTGACTTGCTCCCTCAATTCCAACTCTCTCCTTGACCCTCTTCAGTCTGGCTCCCGCCCCCTCCCCTCCGAGACTTATTAAACTCACTAACGACCTAATCGCAGCTCAATCCAAAGGGCACTACTCTATACTAATTCTTCTTGACCTCTCTGCTGCCTTTGACACTGTTGACCATGTTCTCCTTCTCCAAACTCTTCAATCACTCGGTATCTGTGACACTGTCCTCTCTTGGTTTTCCTCCTCTCTCTCCCAATGCTCATTCAGTGTCTCCTTTGCTAATGATACCTCCTCCCTTCGTCCTGTCTCTGTTGGGAGTCCCCCAAGGCTCTGTACTTGGTCCCCTTCTATTTTCGCTTTATACTGCCTCTCTTGGCAAACTTATTAACTCATTTGGATTCCAATACCACCTGCACATACAGATATACCTCTCCCCTGCCGTCCTGCAACGTGTCACTGCTTGCCTTTCTTCCATCTCTGATTGGATGTCCTCCCGGTTTTTGAAACTCAATCTCTCTAAAAGTGAACTCCTTGTCTTTCCTCCTCCTAATACTGATTCCCCTCTTTTGCTCTCCCTTCATGTGAGTGGTACCCACATCAGTCCATTCTTGCAAGCGCGCTGTCTTTGCGTTATACTTGTTTCTAGCCTGACATTTGAGCCTCACATCCAATCTGTTACCAAATCCTGTAGATTTCATAGCCCGCATTCGCCTCTTTCTTACACAAGATGCTACTAAGGGGCTTGTCCACGCGTGGATTATTGTAACTGTCTCCTAATAGGTCTTCCCACAAGTCGTATTGCCTCGCTACAGTCTGTAATGAATGCTGCAGCTACACTGATTTTTCTCTCCTGTCTCTCCTCTCACACCTCTCCCCTCTGTTAGTCCTTACATTGGCTTCCTGTATCCTATGGGAGTAAATTAAAGGTACAAATCCACACTTATGAAGCACTGAACAAGTCTAGCCCCTCCTTTATTTCTTCACAGATCCGCAGGAATGCCCCTTCTCGGTCTGTCCACTCTGCCCATGACTTTCTCCTGTCGGCTGCTTGCACCCGTACGGCCAACTCACACTTGCAGGACTTCTCGTGGGTGGCTCCATTCCTTTGGAATAGCCTGTCTACGACCATCAAGCTCTCTCATAATCTTTAATCATTTAAAAAGTGCCTCAAAACCCCTGTTTAGGAAAGCTTATGGCCTCCCAGAGTAACCTCTACCTCACATACCTGGCCCTTGCTCTCTCCTAAAGGGCAGCACTCTACTCTCTCCTCCAGCTCTGCTTCACTCCACCTTGTTTGATTGCTGTCCTGTTGGGTTTTACGCCCCACTTCATATAAACTATAAGCTCGTTTGAGCAGGACCCTCTTCAACCTATTGTTCCTGTAAGTTTTTGTAATTCTCATTTATTGTTAAATCTCCCCCTTTGATAATATTGTAAAGCGTTACGGAATGTGCTGGCGCTATTTAAATACCAGTAATCATAATAATGTACATATTATTGGTGAAAATGGCCAGAGTGAGAATTCTCGAGCCATTCCTGCTCACTGACATAAACTGTGCTTTTAAATTAAATTGGTCAGAACCCCAGCCCATTGCACGCAGGGGCTTTCATGCTCTTTTGCTGGATTGTCTAGAAGCTAGCTCTGTTGTACTGACTCCAGGCCTTGTTTACAACTAATTGCGGTGTTTCTGTTCTGCAGGAGTACATCATACGTGTGCAGAGGGGGATTTCCATGGATAACAGCTGGCAGGTAATTCAACTTTGTTTGTCACATAGTGTGTGCATGGTCAGCTGAGTATTGCAGTGTAAATAGTGCTGTGTTGTTTGGACACTGTGGATCCGCTTTTGAGACTTGCCAAGGGGGGGGGGGGAAGGTCGGGAATAGCACCCTAAATTGGGACTGTCTTGTTATGGTAAAACTGCAACTGTCATGACTCACAGGCATCCATTGCATTATGTAACTTGTCTGTAGTTCCATTGCAGCAGGATTTCTATCCATCTACTGACCACCCCTTATCTGCAAACCATACATTGAATCTAAATGTGATCTCAGTATTTTCCTATTTTCCCAAGTTGCTGCCTGTTGAAATATTTCTCATAGCGGGATTGGTTTATCTGAAATGTAGTATCCACATTCTTAGTCCAGAATTAAACTGTATCTGGCTAGAGGGAAATTTTATTATTGTTCCCCACTTCTATTGCTCTATTAAAGGAACACTATGGTCTCCTAAATTACTTTAGCTAAATAAAGCAGTTTTAGTGTATAGATCATTCCCCTGCAATTTCACTGCTCAGTTCACTGTCATTTAGGAGTTAAATCACCTCCCCTGGCTATGATTGACAGAGCCTGCATGAAAAAAAAACTGGTTTCACTTTCAAACAGATGTAATTTACCTTAAATAATTGGATCTCAATCTCTAAATTGAACTTTAATCACATACAGGAGGCTCTTGCAGGGCCTAGCAAGCTATTAACATAGCAGGGGATAAGAAAATCTTAATTAAACTGAACTTGCAATAAAGAAAGCCTAAATAGGGCTCTCTTTACAGGAAGTGTTTATGGAAGGCTGTGCAAGTCACATGCAGGGAGGCGTGACTAGGGTTCATAAACAAAGGGATTTAACTCTTAAATGGCAGAGGATTGAGCAGTGAGGCTGCAGGGGCATGTTCTATACACCAAAACTGCTTCCCTAAGCTAAAGTTGTTCAGGTGACTATAGTGTCCCTTTAAGCAGAATCGGGGCATTTATCTTATGTAGTTACCACATTCAGTTTAGCAGATCAAGTGGGGGGGAAAAAAATTCTGTACACGGAACATATTAATTAAAAAATAAATACATTTTTGTCTGCTTGCAGATTGTGAGACGATATAGTGACTTTGATATGCTCAACAACAGCCTCCAGGTAAGAAGACATGGCATGATTTATTTTCCTTGACTTATTTTTTTCTTTCTATTGAAGCATCCTGAACCAATGATTAACTTGTGTGATTCTTTATTTTGATTGGATATTTGGAATCTAGTGCAGTGTATTTTTTTAATTGTGTCAATAGGCCCAACGTTATGATGTTTGTATATTCATCCCTCCCTCTGTCAATAGAGATTTGCACCATGATCACTTCAGAGTTTTTAAGTAGTCTTATTGCTCGGGGGCTGTGTGCAGAGTTTCAATATGAAACTCTGCATATACAGATATTGTGACAAGCTGCCTTCAATCCTTCCTCATGTTTTTTGTTTAACCAGCAGACCGTAACATGGTGGACAATTGTAAACCAACTAAACAAATTTGCTGCCATGCGTTAAACAAAGGATCTACACAACCTCCAGAGGTAGAGGGTGGGCAGACACACCACCTTCTGCATGCATCCCCCACACATTTTCTGGGAGATAAAGGTGCCTGATTGCATGTGGGCTGGAAGTTGTGTTGTCCTGAGGCATGCCTTCTCGCCACGTGTCCTTGGAGGGGGCTGATTGCCCGCCTCTTGCCTTTGGACTATGGACCAGACTTTATGGGAATGTGATACCCCAGATAGCCATACCATGGAGCCTATTCATATAATGAAAGACTATGGGAAAGACTTTAGCTCCATGGCAATTGTACTGTGTGAGTAGGATCTGCACGCTATTCGGTAGTTTTGTGCGTGCAGATCCCAGCTATCTGGGGATAGGTGAAATGTCTGTGTGTTATGTGTAAATGTGACTTAATGTATTTTAAAGTGTTTTATGTTGTTTTGCAACCATGTGGTTAATGGAGTCTGCCTTTAGTCCTGGGTAATTGGATTACTTCTCCAATTAACTCCAGGGCAGAAGGGAGGAAACCAGGGTGCATTGTGGGGATGTTTTTCTGCCAGCCAGAAAGGAACAAAATATACTTTTAGTAACTTTTGAACCCCTGGTCGGATTCATGCCATTTTTTAATATGTTGTTCCCCTGAATGGATTGATTGTGGATATGTATTTTTTTTTTGTAATTCTTTATTTTTGTTGTGCATGGTATAACAACAGGCTTGTTCAGCCACAATAGCAGTCACAAGCAGTAATGTAACGAACAGGTAAAACATAGCGTGGCATTAGAGTATACAGCACATTTTTAGTTTTGTAGGAGAAAAAACAAAAGAAGCAAGCTATTCCGATAACGATGCCTATCTGGGTAGGCTGTTATATGAGAAATGTTAAACAATGCGTTAGTATAGGTACGCATTATGTATTTACATTGCGAGGTCATAGCAGAGGTTAGCTTAAGGTAACGGTAGTATACATGCTAACAAAATTAAAATAGATGATATTTTAAACTATGTCTGTAACCGGTAATTCTACAAATGCTAGGTTCTAGATGCTTTAACTGACAGCCCGGTCTAATGGTTTGACTGTGCTAGTTTGGTTGGAGCATGCAACACATCTGTTGTTGTCTGTTAAAACATATGCTTACTGAGTGCTGCATAAACAAAGGCAATAAGAGTAAAAGTGAAGACAATCGAGAGTATAACATGCAATATGGTATAGCTGGTATGTCCCTTGGCTACACATGGTTAATATAGTTCTGCTCAGGACATTCAGCCTATGCCGCTTAGAGTCCAGACCTGATGAGGTGGCTTGAAGCCGGGCTCTGCTCCCCCTCCTTGCGCTTTCCATGTGCGGCGTCGAGCCAGTGAAGAATGTGACCTCCAGGGGTTGGCATTTTTGTGCGCCATGTAGCTTAAGATGATCGCCTCTGGGTTATGTTGACCCTGCTGTGGGCGTCTGGAGCTCCGTGGTCGAGGTGAGTAGTAGCGTCCATGCTGTTGGCCTGACCGGCGGACTGTTATTCGCCACTGTGGTTTCTTGCTCTTCTTCTGTTTGGAAGCTGTACGGGGGGGCTGTTTATGCTTGATGCTTCGTGTAGTAGGATATCCCCCTGGAACTGCTCGGTTGTCTGCAGGTATGCAGGATAGCTTGTTGGGTTGATCTCCCTCTGGAGGCTGATTTGGTGTCGCTGCAATTAGAGCCTCGAATTTGGCCCAGAAGTCAGCAAAGGCGGCATCCAGTCGCTCCAGCACATGTTCTGCCGCACTTCCTCGTGTCTCCATGGGTTGCAGCGGGCCCTGCTGGTGATGCATAGGCCCGGCCGCCATCTTAGGTGGGTCAGCCGCGATCATGCGTCGGGAGGTGGTAGCTGTGCAGGGTTGATAGGGGCACCAGCTAGTGGATACCGGGATAACCCCCGCCGGTCCAGAGGGGGGGGGAAGGAGCATATCTTCGGTCACCAGGGCCATTCAGGCAACAAAGGAGCCTGGAGAGCGGCCGTCTCTCCAGAGCTCAGGCTTTTGTAGGCCGCTGACTGCTTTCAGGACGTACTGGGGCCGGATCTGCTCACAACGAGTATCCTCCGGTGTACTGCAACTCCCTCGGTAAGATAAGTGCCTAAAGCGGTCTGCTAGATGAGTGACCTGGGTGTAAATCTCGCTTTATTGGGGCCAGATCGTGGATATGTATTTTTATGTGAATGTGATGTATGGTTTTAAAGTTATGAAAGTTGTGTAAAAGTATATTTTACACTGTATGCATAATGGGATTATGTGTCACACTAAGGGGAGGGGATGTGTGGGAGGTAACATCTATGTCATTGGTTCTTTTATGCCTCCCCCTGGGTGTGGCCTGTATGTGTGAGTTGGAAATAAAAGCCAGGCTGGATGAGCCAGTCCAGAGTTCCTGTTTTACCCTCAAAGTGATGTCGTCTCATTATTGGGGGGGGATGATTTATTGCATGCTGTTCCAGTTGACTGCTAGGAGTACAAGCCTATTCGTATGGTTCCTATTCAATGGTCTACAGCATTCATATGCTTGGGAGAATTTAAAAGGTTTCTCGGATTCAGTGTTCGTGTGTCTCCAGTCGGGAGAATGGTGTTTGCAGTAGCTGCCTGTGCATCTGGAAAGGGGATTATCGCCTAAACTGGGTTTTATCCTCTTGTAAGTGAAACGGTCCGTTACAGATGGGAAGCAAGGAGATAGGCAGGCGAAGGGGAAATGTCAGATTGGGGCATCAGTTGCCTCGTGTGGTGCCTTGCACCCCAGCACCTAATTGAAGAAAGTGATCCAGAGTGGAGAATCTGTTTCTTTAAACCAGAGAGCCAAATATCACTTTTTTTTTTAGAGCAAGTCTCCCAAATGTACCCTGGATGTACATCCTCCTCCTACACCAGCAGCTGAGCCGTTCCCCGGACAATTTAAGAATAAATTAACAACATGAAGACTACACATTTTAGTATTTAATTTCACCCGCTTTTATTGTATCCCTGTACTCATAACTGTGTTTCCTGTATAGTTGCAGGAATAATAATAATAATAATAATAATAATAATGAATTCTGGCTAGATGAGTGTAAGCTCATATGGTTGGTGACACACCACCCAGCTTAGTGTACTGACACAGTTGCAGTAACAATTGTAACTAAAATAGCAATACAGAGGGTTCTGTGTGAGAGATATTACCTATGATATTATGGTGGTGCCAGTTGTTGAAGGGAATGTGTGGCTTCAGGTAAATGATCTCCTGTGTTTCTGTGCCTCCTGGTTTAATAAGGGGCTGCGGACCTTTGGTGTTTTTTCAAAGTAGTTTAAATTTTTAGTAAAATATTATTTTTGGGTGTAATGTGAGGAGGTATTATTATAATTTTTTTTTTTTTATTGCTGATCGAGGTATGACTACCTCCAGTAGTGACATTAGTACTTCATTAGCAAGCGTTCTGGCCTGGCTAATGTGCATATTCTATACAAGAGGGTCGTTCTTTGGCTGAGCGTGATCAGCTGTCACTCTCAGCCAAAGAATGATTGACGGGCTCAGCAGCTGGCTTCTGCAGCTCTACAGAAACTGTATGCGCATCACCTAGCTAACAGGAGGCTCGATGCCTGTCGGGACTTAGGGAACCGGGCACAACAGGGCAAAACAGTTTAGCCCATTGCCAGGAAACAGCGCCAGAGTTCTCCTGGCATCATAACCAGCATAGCTGACTGTAGTTTGTATGATCCTTAGGGTAACCCTTGGAAATAATTATCAATAACTTATTGGTAAACTAATGTTATTTCAAATGAGCGTTAATGTTTTTAAATTCCAAGCTGGTGTTGGTTGCTGGTAAGTTCTATGAAGCAGACTCTAAAGCTGTCCTTGTCACACTGTTTGCACATAACAGGCCCTCTTAAAATTTGGAAGCTGTTCTTTAGTTAAAGGTACCAAGTTTTTTTTCTAAGTTCTCTGTAATTAAAGTTAACTTTGAATTACCCGTCACCGTGGCTTCCCTGGGGAGTCAAGTTAACGAAATCGCTGGTCTGTTACATACGAGAGAGTTGAGCTCAATGTGGGATCTGCTAACAGGATGGCTACTGAGTATTTAATGAGTTCCATGGCTCGTAGGATGAGATATTTCTAGTTTATTGATTAACATGAAACATGCATTTTGTCACTGGACTGCTCTAAGTATTGTTGCCATCATTCTGTTTTGTTCAAAGTCTGAACTAGTTAATTTTGTATGTGCTGATGTGGTTTTCCGCTCATACTGAAAAAAAAGTTTTCTTCTGCGGTTGTTAGAGCTGCGAAATTCATATTTGAGCAAAGTGGAAACTGATCAGCCCTTGTGTTTTTTACCATATCAGTAATGTTTGTAATAAATTCACAATTAATGTGAGTTATTTCATTATGAAATATTGATTCTATTCATCCGTTTTAAAATGCCTGCAATAGAAAGATGTGTGATGAGGGCTTTAGATAAGAAAATATGATTTGAAAAGTAATTTTTTTTTTCTTACCTGAAATAATGTCCCTTTTAAATACTCCATTTTTATTTTGGCGTTATATTTCCCTAAGCCAAGGGGGGCCAAAAGGTTGATTTCCAAGCTGTTGCCAACCTTAAGGTGAACATGTGATATTAATTAATTTTGTGACTCTAAGAGAGCACAGTATTGGGTCCTTTTTGACCAACCACTCACTATCCACTATGTAATTGCAGCTTATTTTTTTATTTTTTTTTATTTATTTTTTATCAATCTTTCTTTTATTAAGGCATGTGCAATGGGGTACAGAACAGAAAGAGGGGAAATGCAGTAATGATAAACAAACAAGGGTCAATACAGCATCAAGTACATTTCCTGCTTAACAATGCCTAATTTTTTATTTTTGTGTTGGTTAACGATAATTTCTCATTCAATCAAGTGGTATAGATTATCTGTCGGTCTCAGTAACTGACTATACATATAAGATCGATAGAAATGGTTCGCTAGCTATTACCTCACTGTCTAGTAATACCTCGACACAACATAAGCAAATCAACGTGGTGAGACAGGTACTGCGCTTGCTAGTAACAGGTGAAGAGCACTTATAGTGAGATCGCATGTGGTCTGGTACAGCATTTGGTGGTAGGTTACATTATGTTAGGCTACCTGAGGGGTCTGCCAAGTAGTACACAAGTATATGTTTTTCGATTAAGTAAGTAACTTTGCGTTCTCAGGTTAGCTAGGCATATACAATCATTATATAGTGACATGCAAGCTGTTTAATACAGGCTAGGGCTAACATTTACGTGTGAGTAAGCAGCGCTTACACAATCTGAGCTTTTCACGTGTAATATGTTATAAAGTAGACATACTAAGCAAGATGTGGGCTACGCGCCTCCAAAGTATTATGTTTAAAGAGGAGGGTCATGTTAGGGTCTACAAGCTCCGTACCTCCGACTGATGCGCCTGTTCAGGTGTGCTGGTAAAGCTTATCAGGTAACTGTGTATGGGGTTTGCAGTGTCGGGGCGCTCTGCATATATGCATGGTGTTGCTGGACATTAGTCTGAGCGTTAAGTAGGTCCTATGTAGTGAGTGACAGGACCTAATCATGGCATATTTTTCATTTAGAGTCATCTAATCTTAGCAACTATGAGAGTTCAGGTATTATCTTTAAACATTTAAGGTCGCATATAAATCTATCTGGTATGTGGTAGTTGTAGAGTATGAGCTGTAAAAGGAAAAAATGAAACATTAAACATTTACGGAGCATGTAAAAAGAATCCTTCTGGGCATAACCCTCAGGGGATAACAGTGTTTCTCTGTCGGTTACTTGGAACAGTCCAAGGCCTCGACTGTAGCAAGTGTCCATGCTGTTACTCAGCCCACCCCACATGGAGGAGTCGAGCTGTAGTACGTGCGGTCAAGTCCACTTGGTTGTGGAGGGCTGCCTCCTTCATCCGTCGCTCCATTGAGGCCTGGGGTAATTGCAGCTTATGTTAACTCCAGTTGTACAGCCTTGCTGACTAATAATGGCGCCTTATAAATGCCAGTAATACCTCTTGTTTGATCCTAATGCCTGTACATGTAACTGATTATTTAAAGTGGAATTGTAACCAAAAGATAAACAGATTTACAGCAGGATATACTAATTCCTTCTTTTTTTTTAAATCTCTCTTCTCAAGTAGTTTTTCAGATTTCCACATGTATTCGCACCAGTCATCACTAAACCTCTAATGTCATGAGTGTCTCTTATTTGCATTCCTTATTGGCCATAATGTAGACGTTTGTGGGTATCTAGTAGGCTGTTCGTTCTTACACCTACATAATGACTCTCTTTAGGATGGACAGTCTGTTTTGTTCCCAAATCTTTCTGCCCCTCTGTCCTACATCTGTCCCCCTCTTTGGAAGCTCATGATGTTTGTGCATAAGTGTTGTACCAAAGAGCGACAGAGGAGTCAAATTCACAGTGATAGGTATTTATATCATAGTAAAATAATTGCTTTGATCTTCTAAATTACGTTTAATTAACCTTTATGGCAAAGTGTTCCATAATTTCCACACACAATAGCCATACCCTGTACAGGACAATGTCAGTCCTTTTTGAAATTCTAAAATAGAAATTTTGAGATATGCGTTACACTGGTGCTACAGACACCTGTCAATCTAGTCCTGTTGAATAAGAGTGCTTAGAGCTCTGTGATATCTATTCATAGGGGTCTTCCCTATTCTTTGCTATTGTTGTTTCATGATGGAAGAATTTACAATGGTGTGTAATAATTAAATAATCGTCCACCCATCCATATGATGATATACAATTAACCTGCATCTCACAGTGATCTGCATGGGAAGGAATTATGTATTAATTTTTTTCTGCTCTTAATAAAAATAATAATATTCTGTTTAGTGAATGCAACCTATAATGTGTTTTTATTGTTTGTTTTATGCAATCTTTTCAGATCTCAGGTCTAAGCCTACCTCTTCCTCCCAAAAAGCTCATTGGGAACATGGATCGTGAATTCATAGCAGAGAGACAGAAAGGACTTCAGAACTATCTAAATTTCATCACCTCCAATCATATCTTGTGCAACCACGAACAGGTGAAGAAATTCCTAGATCCAAACCACTATTCAGCAAACTATACTGGTATGTAAAACATGTAAAAAAGAGTCTACAATAATTTCACTGCCATTGCTGGTTAGCAAGGAACGCAGCATACACACGGCTCTGAAGCACAATGGTTACGGGTATTTAGTCTGCAATAGCACCAGTAAGACAAGTTTAGAGGTATATATCTTTTGAAACAGACTTTGAATTCCTGGCAGTGAAAAGCCGTGCAGATGTACAGAGTTAAGAACTCTGAGCCACTCACAACTAGCCATCCATATCGAGCAGTGAATGAAGGCAGCGGAGTCTTCTCACGGTCTGGCAAAAGGTAGAACCATTACGATGGCCATGAAGGTAGATACAATGGAAGCTGATCACTTTGCTTTTGAGAGCAACTTAACATTAATCAGTACCAATGCAAAGGTACGAAAGTCAATTTTCAGGGGCTGATTGGCTTATCTCCTTGTTCTGTAAATACATATTTATGGCAGCCATCTACCTGTGACAGGAGTGTGAAACTTCTCATTGGAAAGATGCTTGCCACCACTTTACACAACATTTATGCCCCTCTGTGTTTATTAGGGGGGGTGATAAGGACTCTAAATGAGCACCTATGAAATGTTCCTGTAAGGCAGACAATTAGCTGCAGATTGGGTGTGGAGGGGGTCACATCTCAGGCCCAATTAATTAGAAAAATGAATCCCATGTAAAGATATATGAAATATGGCTTGTCTTCTTCAAAGGGCACTTTTGATAACTCATCTGTTTTATTATAAAGTCCTTCAAAACAAGCTCCATTAAAACAATGATGTTGGGGGGGCGGGGCTTGGGATCGAAGTTGAACAGATGCCATCTATGTCTGCTCCCAACCTTGCTGCAACTAACCCGCTAATAACTCAAGCACCATTCACCAGCTGGCCAGACTAAGACCACCAAGTGACTTGGGGAACCAAGCGGAACAGATCAATGCCTTTTTTTTCAACCTCCGAAGTAAGGGAAGGTTAAGCGCAAAAACGGGGCCTATCTCCCGCCAGCCAGCCACAGCCTGGAGACTCTCCTCGAAGCTACCAGGGTGTACAACAGCCTAGATACGGAAGACGTCGAAGCCCCAACAATTAGCGACACCTCCGCACCGATGAAGTGCCGCACACCGAAGCCGCACCCGGCCTCAGCCGTGGACCAGCCAGATATTGGGGTGCTGTTACAGCGACAAGCACCGCCACAGAGGCCTTACTCACTCCGACACTGCAAACCCACTCGCCGACGTTGCTGCAGAAGGTGGGCAAACCACCAAACTCCCAGCCCTTAGATAATCAGGTGATAATACTTTTGCCACAAAGCATGACCTCCAACAATGGATGCAGGAGCTCCAGAACTTGCTAGCCGCAGATATTGGCACCCTGAAGGCAGATGTTCGCCAAACTACTGAGCGTGTGAGCGCTATGGAGGAGGACATCCTAAAACTAAATAGCGGAGTATCGAACCTTATGGATACACTGCAAACAGCCAACCAAGCACTGGCGGTACAGCTCTCCACCCAAGAGGATCGCCTGAACAGCAACCACATTAAACTCAGGGGAGTACCAGCAGCGATCACCCCAGATAAACTGCCACATTTTCTTAGGAGACTTATGGCTACCATCCTGCCTCCAGCTACTGCCCGGAAAATAACCATGGAGGGCATATATCACCTACCGGCATGACCTAACTCACCTTCCACGGAGGCTCTGGATGTCATCCTACGCTGTGCCACATCCCAAGACAAAGCAACCATAATGACAGCAGTGAGAGGCAAGACCCCCCTGACATTTGAAAATTCCCAATTACTCTTATTCCAGCTAGGGCCCTGCACCACTTAACCAGCTGCCTGAGAACAGCGGGCATACAATACAGATGGAGAGCGCCAAGGATCCTAATGATCACCCATAATGGGGCCACCCACAGAGCCACGTCGGAGGCAGATATACCCACCATCCTCACTCTCCTGGGACTCTCTGAATTGCCCAAGACCAAGGACACATACATATATTAATTCTACACATATATTTATGTAATATTTTTACATAATTGGGTATCTTAATTAATTACAATTAGCTTGGACCTGCCTGATAGGAGACCCGGCCACTACAAGGCCGTTGACTCCCGCACCCCACGCGCAGACTCAGATACCTGACTGAAACCGCAAGCAAGACCATCCACGCCAGTCAGGCCGGATACAACCTCTCCTGTATACTTGTTATACTACGACTTTCGCGCTTATTTTTGTTTCTCACTATGACACTCGTTCTCATTTTTGTTTATTGTTATGTCAGTATGCCTGCAGCTATACTCTGCCTGGGCTGGATAAGTGCCATGACCAGACCCAGTGATGGTTACATAGAACCTTATTAGTATGGAGGAGCCCCCAACTCCCCGAGTGCGAACGTGGTAAGCCCCAGGTATCCAGGGTCAGTATGTGCCCACGGGGACAGATATCGAATGCAACAGATTGTAATGTTTCAAATTGTTCATTTCTCATTATTGCCTTATACTTTTAATTTTACGTTACTTATACTGTTTAAACATAGGGTCTCGATCACTATTAGTGAAATACTTGGTTGTTAGAATACAACAAGGGGCCATAAGCCTTAAGAGCAAGCCCTTGCACTACTACTGAAACTTGTAACACAACATGGTTAAAAAAGTAAAAATGAGTGCAGTTCAACTTGACAAATACTGTGACTTGACTACCCTTGTAATATGATGTGATAGTCTGTCAATGTAACCCGTGATATTTCCAAATGCACCTTTAAAATAAAGAATAAAAAAAAAAAACAAAAAAAACCCAGTGATGTTATGATGTTGATGACTAGAACGAATAGTAATATATATTTATATGGTGTAGGTTGGCACAACTCAGACCATAAAGGACACTTTATCATATATTCTTTTGGCGTAGTGGGTCTGACAGATTTTAGAGTTTGCTGCCTAAAATTTATTTAGCCCTGTATATTGATCCCCCTTTTTTTAATATAATCTCTTGCATTAGATATTTTCCCTTTTATAATACTAATCATTGTCTCTGCAGAAATTGCCCTGCAGCAGGTGTCTATGTTCTTTCGATCGGAGCCGAAGTGGGAAGTTGTGGAGCCCCTAAAAGAGATGGGTAAGCTGTCTCCTGTAGAAGGTGGTTACTGGGTGCCTGTGCCGTTCAGTTTTAACAGTCTTTTATTTATTTTAGGATGGAGATTTAGGAAAAGATATTTCCTAATGAAAAGTAAGAACCAGCCAAAGGAGAACCTTGTCTTGAGCTGGGTAAATATTATATTTCTTTGTTTTTGCAATTTCACTTGTGCACACCAGAGAGCTACGCAGACAACTTACTAGAAGCACTCTCTCAAATCAGCTAATATTCCTATGCTGTGACAATCTAGCTGCAGATCACTTTACGACATCTTGATACGATCTTCTAAAAGTTATCACAACTAGGTTTCATCTCCTCTTTCACTGCAAATCTTCAGGCACGGTTTTCTGCCTAGTTGCAAAATATCTATATAATATATAACAGAAAGCTGATCAAGAGATCTTAATTTGTAACAATCACCCTGGAATGAATAAGCAGGCATTCTAGCGGTTACTCCACTTTTACATCTGTGCACCAATTTTCTGATAATGACATTTTGATAAATCTCCCCTATTATTATTATTATTATTTTAATATTTATATAGCGCCAACAAATTCCGTAGCGCTGCCTATAAACTCACATTCTGAATGCCTTTATCTCATCGGCCGTAGATCTTTTTTAGACATTGAGACCACAAGTTGTAGTTTACTCTTTTCAATTAATGAAAATTGAATGTGATATTCTAGACATGGGACTTAAAATAGTGGTGTTAAGGTTGTATTGTTTACTAGACTTGTGCAAAAAATAATTTGGAGTGCTTTGTCCAAACCAAATTACTTCTAATCTTCACCTGAACCAACCTACCTATCTATCTTTTACATGTGGAGTCTTATTCATTGTGTATTCTGCACCATGGATTGTTAAACCTCTTCACAAATGCTTAAGATTAAAAAAAAAAAAACGTTGGGTCTGTCCCTGTTAGGAAAAGAGACCTAGACACTAACTGGCGGAGAGCTAAACCGGTGGCGCCCAGTTGCAGGGTAAAGATATGCTGATTTCTACAGTTCATTTAAATTTTTACACCTCACAAATGCATATTTAAGAGGTAAACATCATTTTTAAAATCCTCTGTAGTGACAGTTTCCTTTTCAACTTTCGTTCCTCTCTTGTTTGTTTGTAGGCTGACTTGGGTCCAGACAAATTCTTGCAAGATAAGGATTTTCAGTGGGCAATAAAACTGCTTCCTTCTTTGACTGTAAGTTTAGATTTGTTTCCTCATTCCATCTCAGCCTGTACTTTCTTTATTTACCTTGTGATTCTAGTCCAGAAAAACTGGTTGTAGCAGACTGCGGTTTAAAGACAAGCCAACAATCCTTTGGTAACAGTATTAGCTAACGCTATGTAAAACCATTGAATCTAGTATAGCAGAATTTACCCCACATTTTCATTTATATTAAATTCCTTCTCCTTGCATAAAGAATACAGGAAAATAGGGTTTTAATATTTCATTATATTTAAGGATGTATATACAGACATATATCTTTGTATTGATGAACACTCGACTAGACATTTTAATAATGTGATCATACATTTTTTTTCTAATATTTTTTAATTTATTTTTTACAGCATCCTTACATCTATCGTATCACGTTTGCTACAGCGAGCGAGTCGTCTGCCCTCGTAATTAGACCTTTTAATGATAAAGGAACACTAAAGGATCTAATTTACAAGGTACATTTAAATGTGCAAAAATATCTGAATGCTCACTTGGTTTTAAAACAGAAAATTAAAAGAACACTCGTGCTTCTCTTTATTTACAAAAAGCCATATTGCCTTGCTACAGTCTGTAATGAATGCTGCCGCCAGACTGATTTTCCGCTCTAGTCGGCCCTCACCCCTCACCCCCCACCCCTCTGTCAGTCCTTACATTGGCTTCCTGTATCCTATATGAGTCAATTCAAAGTGCTAGCCCCTCTTATTATATCTATTCACAGATCCATAGGTATGCCCCTTCTCGGTCTCTCTGCTCTGCCTGTGACCTTCTCCTGTCCGTTGCTCGCACCTATACGGCCAACTCACGCTTGCAGGACTTCTCGCGGGCAGCTCCCTTCCTATGGAATAGCCTGCCTACCACCATCAGACTCTCCCCTAGTCTTCAATCATTTAAGAAGTGCCTTAAAACCCATCTCGTTATGTGGCCTCCCAGAGTAACCTCTACCTCACATACCTGTCTCTTGCTCTCTCCTAAAGGGCAGCACTCTACTCTCTCCTCCAGCTCTGCTTCACTCCTACCTTATTTGATTGCTATCTCCTGTCCTATTGTGTTTTACACCCCACCTCCTAAAGACTGTACGCTCGTTTGAGCAGGGTTCTCTTCAACCTATTGTTCCTGTAAGTTTTCTTGTAATTGTCCTATTTATAGTTAAATCACCCCTCTTATAATATTGTAAAGCGCTATGGAATCTATTGGCGCTATATAAATTGCGATGATGATAATAATAATGTAAAAGTAAATAATTAAACTTGCTTCTCATCCAACAGCATCTTACTGTCACTCTGACTTCTTCTGAGGTCATTGTTAGGATGATCTTGGGCAGTCCAATGCTTCTGCACAGCGAAGCCTTGATGACCTTACTGCACATGTGCAGTGCTGTGCTGCAATGTAGGATTATTCTCCTAAAGAAGCATTATAATGTGAAATTATGCAGAATTATTTCAAGTTGTCTCTAGGAAGTGCCTCTAGCGGTTGTCTAACAGCCACTAGAGTTACACTGAACGACAAATATAAATGTTAACGTGTCTTCCAATGCTGACAATGCTTCTATTTGTTAAGAGTGCAGGGAGAGTGTGTAGACACTAAAACTGTTACATTCAGATTGGTTGTTTAGCTGCAGTGGTTTGTGAAAATCTCAGTAGCTTTAGCTCTGCTCTTCAGACTTGTGAATCATGCAGTCTGGTGCAAGAGTTACAGGTTGCCTGTCTTAACTTTGTCCAGGTTTTTTGTGGAGTGTCTGCACTCTGCACAGACATCTTGGGCTGAACTCTTTCTCCTGGAGAGAGTATGGTCCATGAGTTCTGCATAGCCCGGCTCACTAAACAGACGCCCAATTATCAAAGAGATCGACTGTAGTCATAACCTCCTAACAGCATAACCACTAAACTGTAGTAGTTCTGATGCTTGGAGTGTCTGTTAAATGCACCACAAGAGTCTGTATATACATCTCTGTTCAAACAGTGCGTGAGAGGGTGTAGTTGCGTGGGCATGGTAATGGGAATGTGTAGCTGTGTGTCTGTATGTATGAAAGTAAAGATTTGCGTATATGTTCATACATCTGACAGCATTCAAGATGACAACAGTGTCCCCCAGGCAAATTGACTTTGAGATCCCTGCCATAAAATATCACTGCTTTTTAGGCATTCTGTTAAAAAGTAGAACTGTTTTTGTCTTGTAGATATTATTTATCATGTTCTGCGTGGGAAAATAGTATGTAAAGCTATGGAGGTATTGTTAAACTGTAAGTGTTAATTTCCTGTCTTCTACCCTCTTCAGGCAAAACCTAAAGATCCTTTTCTAAAAAAATATTGCAATCCCAGGAAAATCCAAGGCTTGGAGCTTCATCAAATCAAGAACTTCGGAAGGCAGATTTTAGAGGTAATCGCTGCTGAGTAAGGTTTGCCTTTTGCATTTGTTTTTAAAGTAACAGTAAACAATATAAGGAATTAGGCTGTAAATTAGAAGCAGATTATGGACAGAGGCCAAGACTTTTTCCTCATTGTCTAACGTGACCACAGTGTTAGCAGTCCCTAAGCGCTAGAGGAGCTTCAACGATTCTCACTGTGAAAATCACAGTGAGAAGACGCTGGACGTCCATAGGAAAGCATTGAGTAATGCTTTCCTATGGGCGGTTTGAATGCGCGCACGGCACTTGCTGCGCATGTGCATTCAGCGCGGACGTTGGCAGAGGGAGGAGAGTTCCCCCGCGCCGAGGGATCCTAGAGGGGCCATGAGTGTGGGGGGGACCTATTAATACTATAAAGCAAGAAAAACGAGTTTGTTTTCCTGGCACTATAGTGGTCCTTTAGGCACATTATTATTATTTTAAGTAATGATAATACGCTGACACTAACAACCAGAAGGAAGGCTCTTAGCTAAATTAATATGGATATATATGGGGACTGCAATATATATGTATGGTTTAACAAACACCTCTGTCTCATTTCTTCTAGGCACTCAAATTCTTGCATGACCGAGGGTTCTCGTATGGACATCTTCAATCATCCAATGTCATGTTGGAAGGAGAGACCTGCAAATTGATGGATATAGAGAACGCTTTACTGGGACTGCCATCCTTTTACAGATCGTATTTTACACAGTTTAGAAAAATCAATGTAAGTTCTGTAAATGAATACATTGTGTATAAGCCTTCAAGTTAACTGGTACAAGATTTAACATTGGCAATTTTTTTTTTTTTTTTAAAGACTGGTCTCCCATTAAAATCATAAAGGAAAAGGAACAAATTCAACAGTTACTTTAGGAGCAAAACCTAATCAATGCAAACCACAGGAAGTTCTTGGCCCATATTTTATAGAGAGAACACTATACAGGACCCCTTTTCATCTGGGCCTTCATTCTAAAAGGGCCTAGTTATCCCGTTGCAGTTGAGCAGTGTTAATTTTGGCATGAAATTTCTGTTTAGTTTTAGTCTTTTGACTAAAAAGCTATTTTAGTTTGTTGTATTTTAGTCATCTAAAATTGTTTTAGTTTTAGTCGACTCTACAGTCGATTTTAGTCGTCATGAGTAAAATCTAATGGGTTTAGTTAAAGCCTCTATTTCTCTCTTTTGCCCCTTCCCAGACCCTCTCTGTCTCTGTGTCCTCATAGCCCCTCTAGGTGTCTCTCTCCCAAGCTGTCTGCCTTTTTTTGTCCCTTCCACAGCCCATCTGTGCAGTGTTAATTATGGCGTCAAAGGTCTATTTAGTTTTAGTCCTAGTCTTTTGACTAAAAAGACGTTTTAGTCATACTTTAGTCATCTAAATTCTTTTAGTTTTAATCTAGTTTTAGTCAACAAAATGCCACAAATTGTTAGTCGACAAAACTAACACTGCAGTTGAGATTTTAGCAACAGAACACAGTAATTCTAATTCATTTAATACAAGATAGTTAATACAATACAAGAGTTAATGCAAAAGAGTTAAACCACAGTGAGTGAGGAGATGTCCCTTGATATTCTAGTTTATTTCCATGCTGCCATAACATTATGCACCTCCAGATTAATTATCAAAAATTATCAAATGGAAACATGATAAAAAAGTACAGGTACTCCTCACTTACCAACCGGGTTCCATTCCTACGACCCGGTTGTAGAACTAATTGGTCGGTAAGTGAGGAGTTATGGGATTCCCTGCTCTGATGCACTTGTCTATGTTCAGGGACATTTCCACGAACATAGACAAATGCACAAGAGCAGGGAATCCCTCGATTTTATGCTCAGGGAAATTTCAACGAACATAGATTAGAGGGATTCCCTGCTCTGTTGCGTTCGTCTATGTTCGGGGAAATGTCCCCGAATGCAGCAGAGCAGGGAATCCCTCTAATACCCCTCAAGAGAGCTGGTCGTAAGTGCGAGCCGTCGCAAAATGAGGACCACCTGTATGTTAAAGCACAACTGCCTTTCTTTTAGAACTTTTTTTTTTTTTTTATATATATATATAGAAGTTTAACTTTTTATTCCCATGCATTTGCTGGTTGGCACTAAAGTGTATATGTTGGTTCTTTAGAAATAAAGTCATGTTCCGTATTGATGTTTTTTTTTTTTTTCTCAATTCTTTATTTTTGAGGTGCAAAGAGCCTCAGATTTCGCAACAATATGTTATAAGCATCACATCAAAACAATTCAAGTAAAGTTCCAATAACACATTATATAAAGCTGCACCATTTTTTTAAAGGAATCATAAAAGGATCATGCACACAGACATGACATAGCTTGTAGAGCAGTTGAGGGATATATACGTTTCCAACACATGGTTTTGTGAGAACATGTAAGGCTTGCAGAAGCTTAGGGTATACCATATTTCGAACAGGTAAGGTGCACATTGTTGATGTTACTATCGTTTAAGTACAAATAAGGAATATGTATGCTGATAAAGCCGAACTATAAAAACATTTAAGGAATACAGTTGCTGATGATATTTAACTTATGAGCTTATAAGGATTGTACATGCTGATAACATGCGAGTAGTGCACATTTTTAATATATATATATAGAGTTGCGAGTGGGGCCTATACGTCTAACAATTGAACAATATAACTTGGAGCATAATGAGTATAGTTTGTACTCGTCGAGTTAGTACAGTCGTCTAACTGGCGTAGATGTTTGTGTGTGGATTTCAACATGTGGGTCAAGTGTATTTAGTTTAGCTTGGTGTATGTGTGGCCCTCTGTGAGCGATGTAGTTAACGTTGTTGAGATGGTTAGCTAAGGGGCTCGTCTGTGTGCTAGCTGTGGGCATCCTGGGATGGAGTGCTAGTGTGTCC
Organism: Pelobates fuscus; assembly: GCF_036172605.1. Taxonomy (NCBI): domain Eukaryota; kingdom Metazoa; phylum Chordata; class Amphibia; order Anura; family Pelobatidae; genus Pelobates; species Pelobates fuscus. The sequence goes on along the minus strand of NC_086323.1, from coordinate 161,818,226 downwards.
GGTAGTGTGCTGAGTAAAGGTTGCAAACAGTGTCTGCCTTGTGGTCCTTATACGTATGGGTATGGCGACACTTATTCTTTTGCGGTCGTGGTTAGGTGTGTTTTGGCTGCCCTCCCTGTGTGTTTAACAACTGGGTTGCCCCTGGGTAGCGTGGTGTATTGTGTGAGTAAAGTAATGCTCGTCTGACAAAATAATCTACCCCCCCCTGAGAGTCGTGGGCTAGGGCGTGTGTCCTATGTGTAATACCTTAATGCGAAAGTAATACCTCGGCGGTTTAGCACCACACACGGGTTACACATTGCTAAAGTTAAGGAGAGTTGGGTGCCCTTGTGTCATGGCTGTCTAGGTCTCACTATACATTGGGCCACCGTATGCAGTCGCTTGGCAAACATTATAGTAACCGTGGTTATAGACAGGGTAGGCAGCGTAAACATCAAGAAGAAACGTCACATATTAAAAAATACTTCGTTCAGTTGCTTTAGGCCCGTGTGTCTCGAAGGCAGGGTCGGGCTAGTGTAGTCACGTAAGACAGGCGTGGGGATTTGCCCAAAGTTATGAGTGAATGGGACTAGTATGTAAGTGCGGGAGCTGTTAAGCTCTTTCATCGAGTGAGGCGTGAATATATGTGAAGTCATGTGAGTTAGAGGAGTCTGTGTTTGTGGGGGTATGTGTTTAGTGTGGGGTGTCTGGGTGTACAGTTTGGCTTCGGTTAGCGTAACTCGTGGGTGGTAAGGGGCAAGGGGGCAGGTGGCTTAAGTCGAAGCCAAGCTCTAGTAGCGTTGTAGTGGGTAGAGCCATTTCATTATTTCGGTGTGTGGTGGTTGGATGCGGGAGGTTGTTTAAATTATGTGCAGATATTGGGTGATCAGTACGCCAATGTGCCATTGCTCGTCTACAGTCGAGACCCTGTATAGAAGCCTAGTAGTAAGGCACATGGGTGAGCAACAATAGTAAGCATTAGGGTTATATACATCACACAGTGTCCCGGTATTGGAGTAGACGGGCTGGCAGTCTGCATCAGGGTCGTACAAGAGTCCCGAGGAGCTCGCAGATGGGGACTTGGCTGGTAAATCGGGGTATCACAACCGTCCACAGAAGTCCTGACCCCGTGTGAGTCTCTGGCCGGTTGACTGGCTTGTGGTACCGTCCCCTTAGGGCCGTGTCGGTGTCGAGCAAATAGTGATACAATCTTCGTTAGATGGTTAGGGAAGTCCCAGAAGTTACAGGGTGCCTGGTATAAGTGAGTGGCGTGGTCCGGTAAAGTCAGGTGGCGGTGACATCCAATTGGGGGCGAAGGTGCCTCGAGTCTGTTCAGGTGGTGACCGCGGCATATGTGACTGGCGTGAGGTTCCGGGGTACAAATGGAGCACTGCCTGCCGGATTCCAACTGTGAGTCGGAGTGGTGGAGGCTTTGGGGGTCGTCTGGAGAAGTGAGTCCCATGTTAGGCCCAGGGTCAGTAGCAGTTCTGCAGCGTCGTGTGGGTCATGGATGTGGTAGGTTGTTTCCCCACGCTGCACTTGGAGAGAGTTGGGGGTCCGCCAGCGATATGGAATGTTGTGTTGCTGGAGTGTGGTGGTGAGGGGTCGGAGTGACCTTCGCCAAGCCAGGGTGCCCCCTGACAGGTCCCCGAAGAATGTCAGCTTTGCGTTCTCAAATTGTAAGGGGGTTTTTCCCCGGAGGGCGGTAAGGACCGCCGCCTTGTCTGCTCCGTTTTTAAAGGTGAGTATAGTGTCCCTGGTGGCTGATTTAGGGGCTTTGGCTGGTTTCGGGATCCGGAAGATATTTGTGGGTACGACAGATATAGGGTTACCTGAAGGGAGTATGCTGGTTAGGAGGCGTTCAATCTTGCGCGGGACTTCTTTCTCCGGTAGCTCTTCTGGAAGCCCCCTGAACTTAACATTGTATCGCCGTTTTGCGTCCTCCTGGGCATCCAAGCGCCTTTCCAGCAACGCATGTTTGTGGTGCAGCTCCCGCAGTTCGCCCTGCAGTGTGGCAACAGTGCTCTCGTGTTTTTGGTTGGAGGCCTCTAACACCGTTATGCGGCCTGTCAGGCCTTGTAGTTCGCCCCTTAAGGCCGCGGTATCTGTGAGAATATTATGTTGCAGATCCGCCAGTAGGGCCTTTAGCACCCCAGTTGTCACGAGGTCGGCATCAGGGTCCTTCCTAGCAGTGCTTGGGGTTTGCTTTGGCTTTGGATCAGGAGTTGGAGAGTATTCCTCTTCTGCTTCATCGGAATATTCGTCCGAGAAGTCCGTGCAGCCTCCATGGAGCGCCGCCATATTGGCTTCACTAGTGCCTCGTGCTCGGCTCCACATCTCCCCGATTGTGAGTCCCGGGGCCGTCATTTCTGTCGCCTTCTTCTTGTGTTTGCGGCCCATTTGTCGTGTGGGACCCCTGCGTGCAGGCTGCGGTCAGTAGTGGAAGTTTTGTGCCGACTAGGTGTGTTTTTGTCTATTTCAGCGCGGAGCTCCTGAGTTGTGCGACTGTTCACCTCGATCCGTCAACCGGAAGCCCGTATTGATGTTTTTAATACCTCTGTATTGTAAGTGTCCTGTTTGCACAGTAGAAGCTGTTTTTGTTGCTCAAATCCTCCAACAAACCTCTAAGTAATGTACGAACATGGGCTTTGTGTGAGCAGTGAAGTTTAGAATATAAACAGGTTTAAACTGGCTCACTGGCATTTTAAAATCTCATTGTGAAAAACTAATTTAAAATATAATTAAACTTTGAAAAACATTCATAATCTAAAAGGATCTCGATTTTATTATTGAACAACACAGCCACTCCGTACGTCACTGAGGCTTATAAAATAAACAGTACAGAGGGCATTGAAATTCAGCTCTGCTCACTGTGCAATTCATTTAGTGATGCATGCTGTGTATGATCACGTGTGCTTGGAAGCTATTTAAAACTTAACCATTTCACTGCTGCAATGTTTATCCAGCTGCCAATAGCAGTTCCTTGCACATATTGCAGTGTCTTTGAATAACACTCTCTCTTCCTCTCCCCATTTTATTCTTCAGACATTAGAAAATATCGACGTACACTGTTTTGGTCATTTGTTGTATGAAATGACTTATGGGCGTCCCCCAGATTCTATTCCATTGGATCAGTTCCCTCCTGCTCCGTCTTTGACTGTGGGTGAGTATTTGCAGAAAGAGGAAAAAAAATAACTGCATAGAGAAGACCAGAAAAATTGAAAAAAAATGTAATATTTGAATACAGCTTTTGTTACCTTGGCTAAAGTTATGCAAAACATGCTCCTCAGTGCCCTCTTGGGGCTTTTATGCTGAGCTCTGGTAACCACCAGCAGTCGTTGCTCCTAGTAACCTAATCAGAGGAGACTGAATGTAGAACACACAAAAACACATACGCATTCATATAAATACTCGCGCTAAAAGTAACCATTAAGGCATGTAGGAATGTTATTATTATTATTACTGGCGTTTGTAAAGAGCCAACATATTCTGCAGTACAATTGGGAAAAAGACAAACACAATTTGAACAGACCGATACAATAGGTAGAGGACCCTGCCCGTGAGCTTACAATCTAAAAATGTTTGTTGCAGCCCTAAAGCTGATCAGATAAGAACATCTCCATACCCCATTTTCTTATTCCTCCCAATAGTCATCATTGCCATAGGGATACTATTTCCTGAACAATATGTCATTTAGTAAGTAAAGAAGAGAACTAGCTTAATGTGTGTCAGGGACGACCTAAAAGGGGGTAACCCTCACTAACGTGTTGCTACAAAAGAAGAGATCCCAGGGGGAAACAAAACCCCTGGAGTCACAAGGTAGGAGGTCCCTCAAAAGTCCACATGTGTGTAGTTAAAACATTGACCACTGTAAATAAAATAATTAAAAAAATAATAAAATAAATAGAACTAAAAGGAATGCAGACAGGAAAAATGATAATGAAAAAATCACTTGTATATAGGAGAGTTACCCTAAAACAGTAGTCACTAAGGGTACCAATACCATCATGGGAAATAACTCATATCCTATATACTGGTATCGTAATGAGATATGGTAGGAAAACCTAACATGCATTGGGGGTACGTGACCTATGTAAATAACGCATGTAGATGAAAACTACAGCTACCCAAATACCTCCACCAGGATCCTATATCCTTAGATTAACGGAGGTTGTTGTATCCTACTGAATATGGTTTAAATGAATCACTAACAGTCACTGGACGAAAGTAGCAACCGATAGTTACAAATGGCAAAACTTCTCATAATACACAGGAAGCTCTTATGTCCTTGTTACATTGTGTAATCATATTGGTATAATCTTTAAATCACATCAATAGTACAGTCCTGCACAGTCTAAAGAGAAGAACATCTTTACTTGCCTAAAAATGAAATGAGAGTCTGAGTGGATAACTGTAGGGGGAGTACTGATACTACACAGGATACGAGATAACGCCTGACCGTGTATCTATTCCCTCGCTTCCTCCAAAATCCCCGTAAAACCAATTGCTAATCTCAACTAAACAAATCCAAAATAAATAATAAATAACGCCTGTCTGCTGTAGCTGCCTAACGCGCGTTTCGGCGCTGCTAAAGCGCCTTCATCTGAGGCAAAACAGTGGGGCTCACCTGACAGAGTCAAATTTATGAGGACACTGGACCAATTGAAAAGCAGGGGGTGTGTTCACCCTCTCCACGCCAAAACCGGCGTTCAAGTTAGCCACGCCCCCATAGTTACGTGTCACTATGTGATTGGTGACCATTGAGTGAATGAGTCCGTGTTGGTGGTAACCCTGTATTTGCCGTCAACAGGGCGGCCATATGGACATTCATTCACTAGTTTCTTATTGGTAATAAATGTCACAAAAGGACATATAATTCTAGTAAAATCATCATTGGTGCTAGGAGGACCAATAAGGCTCAGAAATGATTGCATTTATTGATTATGAAGTATGTAATTGCATCCATTGACATTTTGGTGATCTATAAAAAAAAAAAAGTGAAAAAGGAATATTAATTATTAATAACACATCAGTACTTGGATTAGTAGCATACAAGGTTTCAGCTGTGTGTTTGGGAAAAAATCTCTTGTTCCTTTACTTCTACTACTACTACTACTACTACTACTACTATTAGTACTACTACTGTATTCTGTTACATTGTTTGCAGGATAGGTTCCATTATAGGAAAATCAATTGATAGGTGTCTGCACAACACTAAAGTCACATGCTGACAACCTACGCCAATCCTGCACAGAACTGGCATCAGTCTGCAGGAAACTCAATTATTCCAGGTGGCCAATGATGCCCCAATGACGTTGCCAAAGTCAGTTACACCTGCAGCAGCAGAAGAGTTAAACTGCGATTGTTCAGCATTTCATAGCGCATGCAGACCCTTGAAAGACAACTACTGTTCACTTCCTGGTTTTGTTGACACCCCATAATGCTTTGCACAGCAAGCGATTGCTCGGGGCATAATACAGATGCACTCCTTTTTTTTTTCTTAACAAAGTCCCTTTAAAACTTGTGCAAACTATTTTTCTTCACACACTGTCAATTGAATACATAACAAAATGTTAGGACATGACTCATCTGCAGAGTTTTCAAAACATCGAACATTCAACCAGAGCCTATTGGCTTGAGAGTTTGTTCTTTTTACATAGCGTCACTTTAATGGTTTCTCTGAAAGCAATGTTCATTCAGCCGCTGCCTGCTTGGAAATCTCTAGCTAAGGAAATATCATTGTGAATAGTTCCTGTAAATTATTGTGAAACATCCTGCATTTATGCAAAGCTCCAAAAAAAGTTTATCTTTGGAATTCTGACCTGATTTCCTGTCCTTGTTCTTTATTGATGTACATATTGTTAAAACAACATTAAACTGCTGATGCACCAAAATTTTAAAAATTAAAAAAAAAATTTTAAGTTTTGCTGATACTGTCATCATTATTTCTCATTTTCTACTCTCTTCTTATGGGTTCATTGTTTTTCTGAACTCTAGAGAGTTCCAATATTACATTTTATTTCTTGAGTTTACACGTCTTGTTCCACACACTTTTTTTTAGTGCATTTTCCCTCATTCTCAAGCTAGCTGTTTAAAGAAGGCAAAAGTATGCTGTGTCGGGCACCAATTGTTTATTCATCTACCTAAACATTCATGTTTTGGAATGTGTTTGAATTAAGGCAGTATCTAGAAAAAAATATTGTAGCATCCACATGAATGGCAGGACCCAAGGTTTTCCAGCAGAACATTGCCCAGAGCATAAAACTGCCTTCTTCCCATGATACATCCTGCTGCCATCTCTTCCCCAGGTAGACGAAGCACACGCACCCGGCCATTCACCTGATCTTAAACAAAATAGACTAGGCATACGTCTTCCATTGCTCCATGGGGCAGTTCTAACGCTAACTGGAAGACGGTTTCGGCAATGGACAGGGTCATCATTGCCACTCTAACCAATCTGCAGCTATGCAGCCCCATATGTGGTATACTGCAATGCACTGTGTGTTCTGACACCTTTCTGTCATGGCCAGCATTATGTTTTTCAAGTACCTCTTCTGCGTGATTGCACAAGACAGGCTAGCCTTTGCTCCAATGAGCCTATGGCACCCCTGAATCTGGTATACCACGTGTCCTTGGATGCACAACATTTGGTATGTACGAACCACTACTGCATACATGGGACACCCCTTGTCGTTTTAGAGCTGCTCTGAGCCAGTCGCCTAGCCGTCATTATTTGTCAAAGTCACTCAGATCATATCACTTGCCCATTTTTCCTACTTTCACAATGTTAAATTCAAGAACTGACTGTTCAGTTGCTGCTTAATATATCCCACCCTTTGACAGGTGCCATTGTAATGATATAATCAAGGTTATTCATTTCACCTGTCGGTGGGTTTAATGTTGAAGCTGATCAGTGTATGTAAATATGTATGTTAATGTTAGCTTTATATCATGTGATTTATATGATGTGATTTTCCTTGGTGTACACTTACGATAAAATTACATTGCATTGACATTGCTGTAGGCACAAATGGCTGAACTGTTTTACTTATTTTTTTTTTTAACAACTTTCTTTCAGTCCCCGTTCTCGAGTCCATCCTATCTTGTGAGGCTTGTAAAAATGGTGTACCGACCATTGCACAGCTCCTGCAGATGCCGTAAGTCAGTTAATCTATTAGATATTTTTGCTGGAACAACCCAGTCAGGGTATAATTAAATGCAGGACAACAAAGCAAAAATCCAGCCTGGGCTCAATACAGAGTAAGAAAAACACATACATTTTGATGATTCAGTAAGAAACATTGAGTCTGTTAATTAGAGACGTGAAATAAATTGTACATTTTTTTCAGCTATATACACCTCTGGTTGGTGTCTGCCATGCACTCCTTATATACGATTACAGCTATTGCCTGTCAATCCACCACCAGTTTAAGCTTTTACTTCATCTGTTGACTTTTCCTTCAGGTAACCCTGAAGCATGTTAAATGTATTCCACTTTAGTTACCTGGGCACTGCTTTGGTCAATCTGTTTGGTTCTGCCTATGATCTTTATGTCCATGTGAGCATTCCGGTTCCCAGAACCTGCCATCTCTTGGTTTGCCATTTTCTATATGTTTGCCATTTGCCAAATGTTGTGTATATATGTAGATATGTGCTTGCTGGTACTCTGTATGCTCAGTAGCTGTGTCCAATTGTCCAGTATTCTGGACATCTATAGACTTTGATTGTATCTGTAGTATTATTTGTACAAGTACCCATGTGCAGTTCCTATTGCATGGATATTCTCCTTGTTTTTTTTTTTTTTTCTTCTTCCTCTTAACTGTACCGTTATGGAATATCCCCACGAAGGAGCCAAAAAAACTTCTTAGAGTCAAAAGACTATGACTAAGATTAAATTGAAGTTTGCCGCCAAAATTAACACTGCTCAACTGCAATGGGATAACTAGGCCCTTTTAGAATGAAGTCCCAGAGGAAAAGGGGCAAAAGAAACAGACCAGGGCTTGGGAGAGAGAGACACCTACAAGGACTGGAAGGACACAAAAAGACTGGAGAAGAGGCAAAAGAGACCGGGACTTTAACTAAACCCATTTGATTTTAGTCGACACAGCTAGAATATACTGGAGATTTAGTCGACTAAAAATAGACTAAAACTAAAACAATTCAGATGACTAAAAAAGAGACTAAAACTAAAATTGCTTTTTAGTCAAGACTATGACTAAAACTAAATTGAAATTTGCCGCCCAAATTAACACTGCTCTTCTGGCAATCCTATTACATTAAAGACCTAGGTGGTACATGTAGTATCATTTTAACCATAATACACCTGTTTGTCGTCCTCCAACGAATGTAGTAATGTACTGTCAGAAGACAACCCACTCTCCGATTGACGTATTTTTGGCTCCTTCTTGGGGATATTTCCTTCAGGAGCAAGGGAGTCTTTTAACAGGGATATTGTATATGCGCCTTTTATAGTATAATTCAGTTATGGAATCTATGGCCATTTTCACTGCAGTAAAACTTTTCCATCAGTTTCGAAGACTTTATATTTCACACTGAAGTCTTTTATCTTTATGTAGTATTGTTTTTAGTATCCAGAACACATCTCTGTCCACAGAGTTTCTATGTGATTTCTTTTGGAACTGCCTTAGCTCCATCCCTTTGGGATCCTGACACTTGCATTAGTTGCTCAGTTTTTCTAGATAAAATTTAACCAGGGGGCTGGTGTGGTGCCTTAATATTTCTCGGGAGGTATATGTAACGATAAAATCAGAAGAAGACCGGAACTAATAGTGTAATAAATCTTTATATTCTCAGAGGAAAAAATAGGTAAGATGTATATTCAGTTCAGGTCCAACTTGGGTGGAATAATCCCCGCCTAGGGATATGATTTGGTGATGGTGCAGCAGGCTCTCCTTATAATGTAGGTTATTCTTATTAGACTTTTAAAGTAAAACAGATAAAAATAATATGGTGTAGTATGTCGCACACAATCTAAAAATAGATAGGTGTAAAATATTATTCATGTTAAAGAGCCTCTTAAATTGGCACCTGTAATATAGCGTGAAGTCGTATGATCCCCACTCGGATATATGTGAAGTGCAAGTCCTCTTCGTGTATATGTAAAACAATATAATACACAAAATAGGGCACACTGTAAAAGAAGGGGAATAAAATAATATGAAACCTACTTACATGCGATAGAGCAAATAATGGTTTGCTCAGTCCTCGAGGCATAGGTGGTATTTATCTCCACAAGGATATGTAGAGCAGGATTCAACACAGCAGCGAGATGTATAGGTCCAGTAAAACAGTACTTAATTAGTAAAAAGAAAAAAAGATAATCGTAAAATAGCAGAACATTATAAACACCTAACACGTTTCACCAATTTCTGGCTTTATCAAAAGTGTGAATTACACTTTTGATAAAAGCAGAAATTGGTGAAACGCGTTGTGTTCATAATAGTTTGCTGTTTTACGTTATTTATTTTTACCAAGAATGATCTAGTTTTTCACATAATGTGGTATTGTATATTATGAGGTCTTACCCCCAGATATGTGTATCCTTTGCAGACAACTGACCAAATTTAGGTAGATACTATATTCAATCTGTTCTGATACAACATTAACTCATAGCTATCTTCTTGGAAAGAAAGGTCATACTAATAAGGAATAATTTATTCTACTTGATGCCATTAAAATAGCACACTTATTGTTATAAGTATTTTGAATTAGTTTTTTTTATCTTTGATATCACAATTTAAATTGGGGTCGTATTACAACAGTTTTTGACATCTGAATCTTAATAAGACTTCTGTACACTTCAGATAACCAAAACTATTTCTTCTTTTTTTTTTTAAAGGTTATTTCATGATGTTACACTTATGAATTCAGAAAAACCACAGTTTAAGGTAAAGTAAAATATTTATATTTTTTTCAAACCTTATTTTAGATGTGGACTTTAAATAAGGGATGGTGGTGATATATATAAAACATATAGTATATAGATTAGTCTGTTTTAATTTGATCTCTGTTTACAAACTTCAGTAATGGTAAAGATTTATCCTGCAAAGGTTTATGAATTACATATCCCACGATCTATCCAACCAGGATGAGCACGATAGATTGGATAGTTCTTATTATGTGCTTTATTGCATTGTGCCACAATATCCTCTTGGGACGTTTTTGGATTATGCATGTAATTAAAACCAGAGAGGGAATAATAGTAATTGTCACGGAGTGTACATTCTGTCACTGTGGTTTTTGACGAGAATGATAAAATTACAAAAGGTACATATTTAAAAACAAATTTATTTGGTTTCCTTTCAGATACCAACTAAATTAAAAGAGGCTCTGAAAACCGCCAAAGAATGTATGGAAAAAAGACTTTCAGAAGAGCAAAAACTGGTATTAAACTATTATTTAAAGTTCTTTTCTAACTCTTAACTTCCAATCTGCACGTAGGTTAAAACAGCTGGAGAGAAAAGTATAATTGTAGTAATTCGTACATGCAGCAATTATAATGAAAATAATTTTGTTTTTAAAAAGTCGAAACATTTTTTTTTTTTTTTTTAATCCTATTGCTCTAGAATTAATCCATTGTTATGTAGGCTCTACTATGTCACTCAATGAGTGAATAAAAAGTGACAGTTGTGTCTCTTATTTCTGCTAAGCGATGGATATAGCAAATTCTTTTTGCCGACAGCTCTTTTTCTGAACTAATAACTTTCCATGCTCTAGTATAATTTGTAGGTTGAATCACAGTAGAAATTTCCACTGTGTGGGTGCAATATGCGTAAAATCATGTAGGAGTGAATGGAGTGGAGAAACCAGGTTCTTAATAATTTGTTCATAGAACTTAATGGACTACTACTAGAACTTGGCTTTGATAGCTTTTTTTAATTAAAAGCACAAGCAACTACTGTTTTGGTCCATTCATTCTTTACTCTTTTCTTATGTAGTACCGTATATACTCGAGTATAAGCCGAGTTTTTCAGCCCATTTTTTGGGCTGAAAAACCCCAACTCGGCTTATACTCGAGTCAGAGTCTGTATTATGGCAATTTGCATTGCCATAATACAGACCGGGGGAGAGGGGGGCTGGCAGAGCTGTACTTACCTTTCCTGCAGCTCCTGTCAGCTCTCTCCTCCTCCGCGCCGTCCGTTCAGCACCTCGGTCAGCTCCCAGTGTAAGTCTCGCGAGAGCCGCGGCTCTCGCGAGACTTACACTGGGAGCTGACAGAGGGAGCTGCACAGACCGCGCGGAGGAGGAGAGAGCTGACAGGAGCTGCAGGAAAGGTAAGTACAGCTCTGCCAGCCCCCCTCTCCCCCCCACTGAACTACCAATGCCACTGGACCACCAGGGAAGGAGCCCCCCTCCCTGCCATATATCAAGCAGGGAGGGGGGACGAAAAAAAAATATATAAATAAAATAATTAAAAAAAATTAATAATAAAAAAAAAAAAGGGGGGTATAAGGACCACTATGGGAGGGGGGAGGGGGGGGGGGGTATAAGGACCACTATGGGAGGGAGGTAGTGGGTTAAGGACCACTATGGGAGGGAGGGGGGTATAAGGACCGCTATGGGAGGGAGGGGGGGTATAAGGACCACTATGGGAGGGAGGGGGGGGGGGTAAGGACCACTATGGGAGGGGGGGGGTAAGGACCACTATGGGAGGGAGGGGGGGGGATAAGGACCACTATGGGAGGGAGGGGGGGGATAAGGACCACTATGGGAGGGAGGGGGGTATAAGGACCACTATGGGAGGGAGGGGGGGATAAGGACCACTATGGGAGGGAGGGGGATAAGGACCACTATTGGAGGGAGGGGGGTATAAGGACCACTATGGGAGGGAGGGGGGGTATAAGGACCACTATGGGAGGGGGTGGGATAAGGACCACTATGGGAGGGAGGGGGGGTATAAGGACCATTATGGGAGGGAGGGGGGGGTATATGGACCACTATGGGAGGGATGGGGGGGGGATAAGGAACACTATGGGAGGGAGAAGGGGGATAAGGACCACTATGAGAGGGAGGGGGTGGGATAAGGACCACTATGGGAGGGGAGGGGGAAGTAAGGACCACTAGGGGAGGGGAGGGTAAGGACCACTAGGGGAGGGGTGAGTCAGGACCACTGGGGGGGGGAGTGAAGGAACACGGGGGTGGGGAGGTAAGGACCACTGAGGGAGGAGGAGGGGAAGTCAGGACATATGGGGGGGGGAGGGGGCGGCAAAAAATGTTTTGCCTACGGCGGCAAATATCCTTGCACCGGCCCTGCACACACTGCATTCACACACTGCATTCATGCACACACACACTGCATTCATGCACACACACACTGCATTCATGCACACACACACTGCACTCATGCACACACACACTGCACTCATACACACACGCTGCACTCATACACACACACATACGCACACACTGCATTCATTATACACACACTGTAAATAAATATTCAATTAATATATTTTTTTTAGGATCTAATTTTATTTAGAAATTTACCAGTAGCTGCTACATTTCCCACCCTAGTCTTATACTCGAGTCAATAAGTTTTCCCAGTTTTTTGGGATAAAATTAGGGGCCTCGGCTTATATTCGGGTCGGCTTATACTCGAGTATATACGGTATATTGATTATATATCGTAATTATATTTAAAAACTGAAACATCTCCATGACTTTTGTGCAACATTTCAGATTTACCAGCACAGACGCTTGACACGGGCGCAGTCACACCATGGATCAGAAGAAGAGAAGAAGAAAAGAAAAATTCTGGCACGGAAGGTAGATATTGGAAGTGTTAAGATGCATGCTATTCGTACATTTATAAAAGTAAAGGGGTGATGGTGTAAAATGTATTTACCTTTGTTAAAAAAAAAAAAAAAAAAAAAAAGAGTAAATAACAAATGTATTATTTTTTTAAAATGTTTTTATCATAATTTTTTGGCATTATTTGTAATGCATTATCTGTATATTGCATGAAAAACGGGGATCACTTTTACTTCATAGTTTCCCCCAAGCAATATGAAATACTGCTCATACAGAGTTAAACCCCTTTGCTGATGGAGGCATGGCGTCATAGGGTGTGATCAGTCAGCTCAGAACAGACACTCATTCATTCGCTGAGAGCAGTCAGCTGATGCTTTCAGTTAATGAATGTGCGGCAGGATTGACAGCTTTGTAGAAGCCGGATGATGTAAGCCTGCCTGCAGAGGAAAGGAACAGGTAAGTGGTCAAACCGGCACCCGGGTACACCTACCATCATAACAACTGAAGAGGGCTATAGTGGTTATGATGGTTAGAGTAACCCTTTTAGCTTGACACCTTAACATAAGATATAAGGCCAGCAAACCAATAATGGCAAAAGTGTTTTTGTAAAGTATAGGAACAACAAGATTTTTATAACGTTGATAATTAAAATTTGTAGTTTACACCCATACTGTTTTGTAGTCTACCCTTAAAATGCAAAACTGAAGCAATTTAAAGAAATTGAGCCATTTTGAAGACTGAAATGGAAAATAATGGCTTTCTGTGCCTTAAAATTACTTAGAGAATCTTTCAACAAGTATCTCCATAATATTTTGTGGTTTTCTCTGCATGCTTTATGGGTGTTGTAAACTGAAATGTAGATGTCTCACGGTCAAAGCATGTGCACGCAACTCTGCCAGAATCCAACAAGCACTTCTTTGGATTTCCTTTTGATCCATAAAGACAACCTTTGTGTTGGAAATGATGAGAAAATACAAAAAGTTTTAGCTGCTTGTATTTTTTTAGTTCAATTCTGCCATTTCATAGGGAACTTTGTTTTGCATAACAGACTGATACCACTCACAAGGGCAGTTCAGAATCTGAATTCTGGCAAATCTCTTTTGAATAGGGGATTTCACATTTTAGATCCTACGGCAACTTTTATAGCTCATATGTTCTGTATGTTCATTGTATTTTCTTCATTTCAACTCCTTTATATATTTCCTTAGAAGTCCAAACGTACAAACTGTGATGCAGGAGAGGAGCAGCCTATGAAATGCAACTCCAACAATTCTGGTGCGTGACAGGTCCACATGTCTTTCAGTTTATAATGATTTCATATTCGAATAATAAATACTAATCGGTGTGCTTAGGTAACCAGCAGTATTGGCAGCGTCCATATCAAGTGCTTTACTGAAACAACGCTCAGCCTTTGCTCTCTCACCTCAATTTTACCAGAACTTTAAATAGGACCCCATGCCAATCTTGGGGTTTTTAAGCACCATTTAAACTGCAGACAGTCACACTTTGAAGCAATGCAGAAAATTAAAATGTGCTACAAAGTTGTATGCTGTTTTACTTCCTTTGTATAAGTATACATTTCAGATCATTGATTAACGGACCATCTCCTTTATAATATGCACGATTATCTGCATTTTGGAACAAAAATCTATCTTTAAAAAACAGATGATCTGATTTAGCAGTTGATTTCTCTTTGTTACTTTTGATAAACTACTTGAATTGACAGCTTCACCTTAACAGATAACAGCCCCTAAAGCAATGCGTATATCACGTATCATATTTAATTGATTTAGGAGCTGTTGTAAACTTACATCCTCTCCAACCATACTCTACTGTAACACCTACCCCCCCTGGCTCTGTCTTACTCCTGCCCCTGTCTGATGCTATTGGCCCTGTGTGCGAACTAATAAACCGGAGACGCACTTGCTGGAGGTCTATCTAGGATGGAAAGCAGGCGAATGTACCGCTTGTATGAAGGCCTCTATGCTGACAAAAGCACATGTGGATAGAGATTAAATTTTGAAATCCATTTTTACAATGTATGCATTTCCTAGCCCAATGTATAAATAGAGGTAATTTAGTGTGCTTTTGTGTGTGTGTGTTTTTTTTTAACAATGTGGCTGCTATGACAGGTACATATTAAACTGAAGGATCACCTTCTAGTTTGTTTGTTTCCATTGAAATGGTTTATCAGCAATTGCCCCCACGAGTCCAGCAGATAAGAAATAAGCCAGCATAAAAGGTTTACGGACCATCCAAGAACCGCTAAATCACTTACTGAATAACAACTTCAGGTTTAGAAGGTGCCCCCTCTCAATTCGTTGTAAAACCTAACAATAATAGGTTTTACTTACCTGAAATCCACCGTCGGCCGAAGCTCCTGTGCCTCATTTTCCGCATCACTGGTGCCATGTGCAGTTCAATTACAGGTTTCTAATAGAAAAGCCTGTGATTGGACCAATCACCATCTCAGAGTGCATGTGTGCGCTTCGGCTGGAGGAGGGAGAGAGTGCCCACAGGGGGAGATCTGTCATCCCCTTGCCGGCGCTCTGTGTGCACGGGGTAGATTTTAATGTCTTTTATCAACATGCTGTGCGCACTGACAACAGACGTTAAATATGCACATAATTGACATTGGACACTGCCAATGTCACGTGTGCCAGGCGTGCAACTTGCCCCAGGACACAGTTACTAATATCAAGCAGAAGCACTGCACATACTAACTCTACCACCATTACCACTTCAAATCACTGAAGTGGTCATGGTGCTTAGAGTAACCATTTAACATCTCTGTGCAGTGCTGAATAGATCAGATTCTTGCTTGGAGTTATATTGAGATTTGATTGGTTTTGGTTTATATTTTTTTACAGCTGGCTCGGGGGCAAGCTCTCCTCTTACTTCCCCTTCATCTCCTACACCACCATCTACAACAGGTAGGTTAATGTTGTCTTCTAAAAGAACAATGTTTTGAAGCATTTTAGTGGGTAAAATGGTTTCAACACTTTAGATCTGCTAAAAGTGTCCCATCTATGATGAACAGGCCAGCATGGAAACAAGTAAAAGTGCATATGTTATGAATTGCTTAATGATGAGTGGTGTACCAGGATTGTCGTGAATGGATATGGTTAGTGAATATTGGGTAGATGTAGCCAATATGTAGTTTAAGGATAAACAAAACATAAGTATTATGTTGTAATATAGTTAGGTACTATAGCCTCCTGGCGTGCCCTCCCTCCCGCGGGGCTGAAGGGGTTAAAACCGCTTCAGCCACTTACCTGAATCCGGCGCCGGCTAGGTCAGGCTCAGCTCATGCTCCTCCCCCGCCGGCTGACGGTGGGGTGACCTAATGCGCATGCACTGCAATGGCCACGCGCGCATTAGACCTCCCCATAGGAAAGCATTATTCAATGCTTTCCTATAGGGAAAAATCTGATGCTGGAGGTCCGTGAGGACGTCCAGCGCCAGATAACGGAGCAAAAGTCCGTTTGGATTCCGCAAGCCCTCTAATGGCTGTCTGGTAGACAGCCACTGCCGGCAGACTAAGTGCTGCAATGTAAAATTTAAACATTGCAGTTCTCTGCAACTGCAATGTTTTACAATGCAGCACGAAGTGCAAACGGGTCACAGCACCCAGACCACTTCAATCAGCTGAAGTGATCTGGGTTCCTACAGTGTCCCTTTAAGCAGTAAGTCCATTTGTATCATGTTGCAAATAATCAGCCATTGATAACACATAGACCCCAGGATTTTATTGGCCTGGGTAAAGATCAGAATTTCATTATTGTTTGAAGATTACTGCAATATTACAAAAACTGCCCCATAAGAGATCATTTCAGCAATGTTTGGATACAGCAATGTGCATCTCCAATTTGTAAATTTTCAGGTTAAGGATTGCTGCTTGGGGTGTCTTTAATTTTATTTTTATTTTTTTTATTTTTTTAAAGTGTGTGTGTGTGTGTGTGTGTGTGTATGTGTGTGTGTGTGTATATATATATATATATATATATATACACTTCAAGCTCAATATTATGACACATAACGCAGTTCAGTATGGAAACTGGAATGTTCGTGTCGTTATTTCTGGTCTCTGGAGCTATAGTAAAACATAACTAGACGTACTATTTTTATTTTTTTTAAACCATTTTCTAGGTTTCTTTTTATTTATTATTTACAATAAGTAGTTATGCCTATAAAGGGTCAAACAAAACATCCTTACACGTCAATGCTAAATGATAAAAGATCCTATCATTAAGGAATTAATAATAGAAACAGATTGTGTATTGCTGCTTTAAGCACCACTTATTTGTGTTCTACATGCAGGTTGTGTATGATTTAGAACATATCAGTTGGTGGTTTCAATTCTGGACTTGTTCACCTTAGAGGGATCACTGGATGCTGTTGGGTTTGTTCATTAAGCAGAAAGTTGTGGTGGCTTTTCTACTAAGCAGCAAAATATCCGCTTTCCAATTCCGTTATTTAATGTTGCATGTGAACACATTGTTTGGTGCAGGGGTAGACGACATTCACTCCAAATATTGTTTAGTACATCTCTCCTAATGCTTTGCCAGTATTTTGACTTTGAGAGAATTATGGGATATGTAGTACACAACATCAGGAGTGCAAAGAGTAGTCTACCCGTTGCTTAGTGAATACATGAATACATAATTTAAAAAAAAAAGATTAATACGTTTGCCACCTACAGACAAGTGTAATGTTGCAGGTGTTCACATACAGGGATACACCCATTGTTTTATTAGGAATCCGCTAGGAAAAACCCTGGATTCACATTTTTTATTTAAATTTATCATGGAAGCAAATAACCTACTTTACTAATTGTTTAGTAGGTTGATGCAATTCAATCAGTTGTCTTGATTGGGGTTAGTGGTTTAGTTTAACCTCTAAAGGTAAGTGGTATTCAAAAAGGAGCACTGCATTTGAGTATGTATATTATCTAATCGCATCCGTTAATGAAATACAATTGCCATTTATGTTTACATCCCAAATACATAGATTTTTTTAAGGGACTGCCCCAGTGTATATAGAAGCAGAGCTAATATCTTCCAGCACCTAACTGCTCTACTGCATTGTCTGATCCCCTGCCCTCTGTGCAACCATGTCATGCTTGCTCTCCATTAAGACATTACAACCTCTGGACATTTATGTGCTGCTAATTTCTCATTAATGTTTGGACACTCGTAATGTGTGCACGGATCACTTGTAAAATCATGGCATTCGAAAGAATCCGAAAGTTGTGTATAACACATCCACTCAAGGTAACTACACTAAATGTAGCATAGCGTGACCTGTTTCATATTATGGCCACATTTTGCTCTGGTTTGTGTTTTTGGCATGTTATATTGAATCAGATAGTTACAAATCATTGCATACTTTGGTACTGCCCCTGAGGATATCACCAATGAGGCCACACGCACATTTATAATTTGGCGTTTTAAGGTTCTGGATCTATTTGCCAATTCCAGAGCCTAGTACTGCTAAGTAATCGGACTCCAATACAAACGAACATGTATGCCACTCAAGGCTATGCTCGAATTAAGAGTAAAGCGTTTGATTATTTGGGGCTCTTTCATAGTCGATTTTGGGATCTGTCTTGTTGATGTTACTTTCCCAAATAGAAAGTCATAACCGTGTTCTAGTTAATCTTCAAAAATGTATTGCATTCTTAAACCCTAAATTTTAAGAAAAGCTTATTCATATATTCTATATATATTCATATAGAGACTGTCAGACCTATATAGTAGTTGGGTGTTTTTTTTTAACAAAGCAAAAGTAAGACTGGAATAGTCAAGAATGTTTCCAAATCAGCAATTTTAACCTGTTTTGTCATTCAGGTTGCAGTTTAGTGGGGAAAAATCTTTTTTTTTTTTTTTTTTTTTAAATCATTGCTATCAGATGCAATTCTTTAAAAGGAGTCAGCAGAGAAAAATTAAATGAACATAAATTGCTAAATTATATGCCTTGGAAAAGTATTGCAATATTTGTCCCATTGCACAGATAATGTAAATGAAAAGGTTTTTGTTAATAAATGTGGAACGCTTTGCATCTCCAAAGACTGAATGTGGAGCACTTGCCAAGAACAGTGCATTGGTTCCCATGGTTATTGCACCAAGTTTAGAACTTTGCCCCAGATTTTATCATTCTAAATAACCCCACATTATATAGTGTGTTTCCAACAGTTCATTTAACACTTTGGTATGGGTGTAATTGGTTGATAAATAGTGACTACTAGGGGGAAATCTGCAACCTACATTTCTTGCATAAAAACAAGATGTGTATGGATTTGATTCAAGGAAATCACAAAACCACATACTCTTAGATAAAAATGTATGGAGAACAAGCAGAGCTAAGTTTAAATGTTACATTGCTGATAAGTGTTTTATTTATTTGTATATAGTCTAACAAGGCGTACCATCTAATGATATATATAGGGCATATTAGTTGTAGATGTTTGGATTGGGTAATGGTCTTATGTTTTCTTGCCAAAATCTCCTTGTAGTTGGTAGTGCCAACATTTTTTGCTTCTGCCAGTTTTATTTATATATATATATACCCCCAACAGACGTTGCAGATTAAAGAAAACTGTTGGTTATCAATGCTTTACACATTCGGCCATACATACATCATTAACCCCTTAAGGACCAAACTTCTGGAATAAAAGGGAATCATGACGTTACACATGACGTTGACACTGTTGCACATAGAAGGCTTATCAATAAACTACAATCTTTGAGTTTGGATTCCAATATTGTTGAATGGGTAAGGCAGTGGCTGAGTGACAGGCAACAGAGGGTTGTAGTCAATGGAGTATATTCGAAGCTTGGGCTTGTCACCAGTGGGGTACCTCAGGGATCTGTACTTGGACCCATTCTCTTTAATATTTTTATTAGTGATATTGCAGAAGGTCTTGATGGTAAGGTGTGTCTTTTTGCGGATGATACTAAGATATGTAACAGGGTTGATGTTCCAGGAGGGATAAGCCAAATGGCTAATGATTTAGGTAAACTAGAAAAATGGTCAGAGTTGTGGCAACTGACATTTAATGTGGATAAATGCAAGATAATGCATCTTGGACGTAAAAACCCAAGGGCAGAGTACAGAATATTTAATAGAGTCCTAACCTCAACATCTGAGGAAAGGGATTTAGGGGTGATTATTTCTAATGACTTAAAGGTAGGCAGACAATGTAATAGAGCAGCAGGAAATGCTAGCAGAATGCTTGGTTGTATAGGGAGAGGTATTAGCAGTAGAAAGAGGGAAGTGCTCATGCCATTGTACAGAACACTGGTGAGACCTCACTTGGAGTATTGTACGCAGTACTGGAGACCGTATCTTCAGAAGGATATTGATACCTTAGAGAGAGTTCAGAGAAGGGCTACTAAACTGGTTCATGGATTGCAGGATAAAACTTACCAGGAAAGGTTAAAGGATCTTAACATGTATAGCTTGGAGGAAAGACGAGACAGGGGGGATATGATAGAAACATTTAAATACATAAACGGAATCAACACAGTAAAGGAGGAGACTATATTTAAAAGAAGAAAAACTACCACAACAAGAGGACATAGTCTAAAATTAGAGGGACAAAGGTTTAAAAAGAATATCAGGAAGTATTGCTTTACTGAGAGGGTAGTGGATGCATGGAATAGCCTTCCAGCTGAAGTGGTAGAGGTTAACACAGTAAAGGAGTTTAAGCATGCGTGGGATAGGCATAAGGCTATCCTAATTATAAGATAAGGCCAGGGACTAATTAAGTATTTAGAAAACTGGGCAGACTAGATGGGCCGAATGGTTCTTATCTGCCGTCACATTCTATGTTTCTATGTCATGTGTCCTTAAGGGGTTAAGGAACTGAGTGTGAACTGACCCAATTTTCTTCTTTTATTTCCCTATATGTATTCCCAGCTCAGTGATACACCTTGATATGCCTATTTATAACTTTGAAATGCATTTCCCACCTTGTATTACCATTGTGGATGCAAAATTTTTTTTTTTGTCTCCTTGAAATTCCATCTCGGACTATTCTGACTCTCTACACAAGTACTGCTGCAGTACTGAGAACTTAAAAACAGCTGCACTCGAATTATCTTTTGACAAAAGCACAATCTGAATGTATAAATGTGCGGCTACAAAAGTTTCTTGTTTGGAATGTTTAACACAATTATTATAGCACTTATAGTCGTGTCAAGCTAGTTTGGGCAGAACTGCCTTCAACTACTATTCTCATAAGTCAAACGTGTTTTATCTTGGTTTATCTATTGTACAGCGCTACGTCATGTTGGTGCTAAATAAATCATTATTATTATAATTGTGCCACAGTTGTCGTTTTTTCGGGACTGTGGATACACCACCATCTGTTCTTAAAATCTTTGCTATTTCTAGATAGATATTTTCTGACTGGTAGGGCTTTTGATTGATACTGCACCAGGTAGGCACAATAGACTTAATAATACTGCAGTAGTCCTCAAAAAGATTCCATAGTGCCTAAAAGTGGCATACTACAACTCCCATCATTCTCTGCCAGATGTCTTTAAATCGAGGCTGTAATATGATACAATCCTGCTCACCTGTTTCTTGGTAAATGTGTGTTTTGTGTTGAATTTTAAAACCTGGCCAAGATACTATAAATTCTTTTTGTTTAATTCTGTAAAGAGGTGAATGGGATTTCTGATTTTCCCACTTTCTCCTGTCTGTGGAAATGTTGGTGCTACTCGAATCGATCTTTTTGAATTCAATTTGTAGTGCTGTGATATATTGACACAGCGACATTATACAGATTTTTGGGATGTAAAAGAATAATAAATGGTGTTGCCATCAGTGCAGAGAGATTGGGCTCACTCAAGCACTGTAGAGATGTGACAGATTTGCATGTTTCTTTCTTTTTTTTTTTTCTTTTTTTTTTTAAATATAGTTATTTTCTAGTAATGGATCCAGGGCTATTAAGACTAAATACAGTTAATACTTGCACTTTTTGATAAGTCAGCTCCTGGATCACGCACACTGCATTCAGGGTGTTACCCTTTAGAATACTTGCACTTTGTCTGACTTGACTGTAGTTGGTTCACTGCAAAGTTGTCGCCAAGACACAGGATTTTCCTGCTTGTTTCAGTCTATGTGACCATCTGAGTGTCAGTCTAGTTCAGCTAGACCAGGCCATTTGCAATGCATTGCGCTATGTAACCATGCATGCTCACTCATACCAATATTAAGCACTTCTGCTTTCCATGTCTTATGCGAAGCATTATTTCTTCTGTGTCTGCAGTCACCCAAGTCTGCTGCTTTCAGTTTATATACCAAAACCTCCATTTCAGCCTCCAAATAAAATGCCATATATGTATATACATGCAGAGATAATTGGGTCCCCGTCCTTAAAAAAAGTCTTTGCAGATTAGTTTTTCTTTCTTGTACTGAAAATGTAATACTGTCTGGTTGGGTCTAGTTGATACTGATTGAAAGGTGCCCAATGTCCCTCACTGTCTTTCAATTATAGTGGGGAAAACTGGCTTATTCCTTCTAAGTGTATACAAACTAAATAATTGGACTCCTACCAACCCTGTCTGATTTACAGAATATTCTTCTTGACATCCAGCATTATTAAGCCTACTGTAGCCTGACACACCATTAAAAGCGCTCAGGTCATATAGTTAAATGAAGTGGTTATGGTGCCAAAACTCCATCAGTGCCATCTAATTTTTTTAGTGTTAAACTGTTTTACCATTTAAGTCCGGCTTCCTCTCTTGCTGCTTTCAAATGCGGAAATACTGGGAGAGAAATGACTAAAATACTTTAATCGCAATAGACTTCTGATCTGTCTCAAGGGTCGGTAACTTTCACCATTCCAGCCGTTGTGGACTACATCTCATATAATGCTCTATTCCCCATTGTGTGTGTGATTTGTAGGGGATTTAAAGTCAATTTAAAATTTTAGGCCACTATAGTCTACCCCCGTGGTTGTTACGAAAGAACCAAATTATGCGAAATCTACAAACTTATAAAACAAATGCCCGTATAAATGTGTAAAACTAGCTTAAAGACTCATTCTTGGAATTTTAATAAACTCTAAAGTAAAACCATGATTCTCACACACAAGCACAACCCCTCTCTCTCTAATATAAGAGTGTGTCCGATAAGTAAAACATAGAAGCATCTTACTTTCTGATTGTTTCCCGTTTTAACGAGTGGGGACCCACTTAAACAGCAGTGGGTGATATTAAGAATTGGCCTACCCTAGTATAGTTCAATGATGAAGGAAAATCCATTCGTAAGCCATTTTTAGTTTTTCAAAATGTGCACCATTTTAAAATTGTTGTGTAAATGTAGGTCCCCAAAAAATGAAGGGATTAATGTGACAATTTATGGCGATAGGATTAGTTTGTTTGCTATACCTTGCCATAATATTCAGTAACGGACAAGAATAGTCATACTCTGCAATGGACAATAAATGCCTGTAGCGTCTCACGGTGCACATGTGAGGAGATCTATGAATGAAGCACAAAAGTAGACATTAAGTGACTTCTCGATCCATGAAGTGGCATTTCCATTTTAAGCTTACAGAATGGGCCAAAAGATAAAAATAACCCCTACTGTGACAAGAACTTTAAAATGGGTCACATTCAGAAGAAGGCAATAAAACACACAGCAAGATTTTAAGATTTTTCATTATGCCAGAAACAAAAACTATAGCCGCTTAAAATCAAGCTTTTTGAAAAGCCTTGCGTAATGGAACAAAAGTATCCACGATCCCATCCCTAGCCTTGAGGAAAACCGAGGAGCAGCCAGTCACTGGCCTCCAAAAAATGATGACCCTTGTAGTCAGAAAGCAGTTTTGAGGAATAAAGTTGGATACCCTTGACTTTAACAAACTTAAACTGATCAGACACACTATATTAAACTATTTCTTTGCCTAATTAAAAGGAATCGCCATTGGAGTCCTAACAGATCAATGTATTAAAGAAGGGAAATATTCTGAGTCACACCATGCTCCTGGGATGTTCGACCTGTCAATTTAACACATATAACATTATTTGTGTTTATGATGTTGTGACTGTCTCTAATAATTAATGATCTATGTCATTTTTTTTTCTCCCCCTCTGCTGTCTTCTGTGTAGAGCATGCATCATTTTGAACGTGAATTATCGGTAAAGTAATCCAGTGATTCTTTGACTTTAAAGATGCTCTGTTTCCAGACAAATGTTGAAATCTGTTGCAATGTCATCATTGCAGTGCCTGCTAGAGGAAACAAAGCATATTTAAATATATGCTCAGATTGAACATTTGGCATTCACTCGTGCTCCAGGCCATTCGCTACACATACGTCTTATCCAGGAAAGACTTTGTCAAGTGCCTGTAGGAAAAGCTCTTACCGGGAGCTGATTTTGATTACCGTACCTGTTATTACACCATCTACTTTTATGGGTATTTTGTGTAATATTAGAAATCAAAAGATAAGGTCTAAAATAGACCTTAATAAAAGAGTATATAACACAGCTAAAGGTAAACTCTCAACTGAAAAGGAAGGGCACTCCACTAAAATGTCCCTGTAAGTGCAGTAAGGAAGAATATTAGATAATATAGATAATCCAATATGGATTTTTGAGATGTATATACCTTTAAATTTTAAAACTGTTTGGATGCAATGCTAAAAAGACATAATGTTGCTTATAAGCAATGGTTAACCATTATCTGCGCAAAAAATGTTAAAACATAGCTATGTTTTATAGTATTTCTTTTATAGTAGTTTTTTTCAAATGTCCCCCTTTCTGAAGCTGTGAAAATAAGAAGACTATTTAAAACAATGCCATTTGTTCTTGGTGGCAGTATAGGAATGCTCAACGTCAGCCTCTGCGTCGTAAGTTGATTCGTGGCTGTTAAGTTAAAGGGACAAAAAGTAGGAATACTAACATTCTGAAATGGCCTTGGATGGGTAATCACAAAGTAGGGACCATAAGACAAGATATCTCTGCAATATATTTGGAATGAGGTACAACTTACAAAAAATATATAGGAGATATAAGAACCCGCATAGAATATGGGGGGGTCCTAAGGGGGAGATGGACCAAAAAAGAAGAGGGAGACATTAACTTTATTAATTCTAAGGAACCACGTAAATAGTGAATAGTAAGAATAAAAAAAAATGAAATATTCTTACTATTTACATAGGTCTTTAGAATTTTTTTTGCTGATCTCCTCCTCAGGAGCCCCCATATTCTATGCAGGTTCCTATATCTCCTATATATATTATTTGAGGATTATTCCCTCCTTTTAGGAGTCTGACTGTAGGTGATCATGTAGAGACAATCCATTAGCCCCTGATTGAGATCTGGGCACCTGGACTGTTATCTCGTTTTAGTACTATATTTTTTGTTTTTTATTTTATTTTTTTTACCTCTATACATGTTACTAAAAAAAAAAAAAAAAAAGCCAGATTTTAATACATCTGAGTATAATGCAAATAAATGTAAGTTTGCATTTAACTAGTTACTATAATCCTTTGTGTGACCATTTTTTGTGAATTGCTCACTTTGATTTAAATCCGGAGTTCTGAGATGCAGTTTACTCTTCTGCTCCACTGTTTGTTTGTTTTCTGGAAATAGATATCATTAGCTGGCAATATATCATCCAAAGTGACCAGCTAGAATGAAATTGCAGATTTATCGAGAATTATAAGAAATCAATATTTGCACAGTTATTATAGAGGCGGAAACGTATTGATGTTGTAAGAGGATGTATACAATACGTTTGCTCTGATTCATTGCTTTTGGTTTTCACCATTCCTTGTTGTCAGAATAAGTGAGGTATTAATGATCCCTCTCATTGTCTAGGGGAATTATCCAGCAACCTAGAATCAGAGCTTTTCAATGTCCAGTTATCGGTTTAGATTTCAGTTTATTTTTGTAATGTTCTAGCTGTTCATTAAGTGTTAATGGAAACTCTTTGAAGAAGAACATGCGACTGAGCCAGGCACTTTTAGTGCTCATTTTATAATTAGTGTATTTTATATTGCGTTGATTCACACATGGCTTGGTCACTCCCTCATCAGTTTGGTCTGTACCAATACACTGGCATTACATTTAATGTTATTTCCTACACCTTCCCAAAGTGGCCATTACTAACTTATAATTTTTATTTTATTTTAATTAATTTTTTGGTAATTTTTCCATCTCATTTTGTAAAAAATCATGCATGAATCCTAAATGTTTATTACTGCAACTGAATGTTTTGCTATGTTTAATAGATATTGCAACACATCTGGCTAGTACAATATTATTGTATTTTACTTTTAAAGAGAGACGACTTTGTATACTCTCTCGAATCGCCTACCAAGAATTCTATACGTTACAGATCACAAGTACTGTCAGCACCAAGTCACTTAATGTGCTAACAGGATTTTACATACATGTGTACTATGTTTTTGTGTTAAACATGTAATCACATTATTCGCTGTATATTATAAACGGTGCCATCTTTTACTGCATGCCAAATAAAAGATACAGAAACTCTATGTATAACAGATTTCTTTTTCCACCCTAGCAGAATACCCCAAATTTAATTTAACCAGTCTGGTTCCCGTGGTCATCTTTCTCCTCTAATTCTAGCAGTCTAAATATTGTAATATTGTATATTTTATGAAATTTGTCTTCTAATGGCTTTAGAATGATGGAGTGAACTGTCAACAGTTCCAAAAGGTGGCGCTAGCATACCACCTTTCTTTAAGTGGAAGACTTTAATAGCTTGGGATATACACATTGGTTTATTGACCTGAAAATAAAATCAAGACTATATTTTCATCTTTAAGATAAAAAATTTACCTTTATCTTTTCTGAAAAAAAATCTGATTTTAAAAGGGAGAGACACATGTTTAACTGAACACAGAATTTGCTCATCCACCTATTGTTCCGATAACATTTTGTAATTGTCGCATGCTAAATCTCCTCTTTTTCTAATATTGTAAAGAGCTACAGAATATGCTGGCGCTATATAAATACTAATAATATTAATAAGAAGCATTTATATTGCTCTACTTGGATAAAGTCACAGAGGCTGTTTTCCTCTCTCTTCTTACTTTGGTCCTAGAATAGCCAAGAGGTCCAATCCATGTAAAATCCTATATTCACAGAGTAAATCTGCATTGGACCCATAATTTTAATTCAGGCGTTCATCTAGTACACCTTAAAATGCAGCTATTTGAGATCTAAAAGGCAAATCGGTGAAAATCGCTAAGTCTGCTAGGACTCCATGGCAATTCCTCAGTTGGATTTTTATTTAATATATATATATATATATATATATATATATATATATTTTATTATTTTTTTTACCCTACATTTTGCTGTTCACATTAAAATTCTCTAGAACTCAGAGTTTACTACTATTATTATTATTATTATTGCCATTTATATAGCGCCAACAGATTCCGTAGCACTTTACAATATTATGAGAGGGGGGATTTAACTATAAATAGGACAATTACAAGAAAACTTACAGGAACGAAGGGTTGAAGATTAATGAAGCAAGTAAAGTAATTTGCTCAATTCATGAATGTGCAGCCATCCAATTGTGTTTAGATTTTCTGACTAAGCTCATGTAGGGGACATACACTATACAACAAACTATATATGTGGGATTATTACATTTTCTTTAGGCTTACGTTTTCTTGATTTATTACATGATTTATGGTTTCCTTTATAAACCACAGTTAATACCGCCTATTGTGGTAAATGTATTTTGACAGAGTTTTTTTTATTCCCCTCCTGCCCCCCCCCCCCTCCCAAGATGCATGCTTTTAGTAAACAAGCTTATAAGTAAATGAGACTTACTACTTGTGAATATTAACTAATTATTGTTTATTGCATAGGAAATTCAACTGTTCTGATACCAGCATCTCCGCCTCCACCTGCTGCTCCCCCTCCTCCTCCTATAAGAAAGGATGTGCCAACAGAACCAGCCACCCCGTCTGTGAATGGTAGAGACCGAGTAGCCTTACTCAGCTCCATTCAAAACTTCAGCAAGGGAGTTCTGAAGAAGGCAGTGACAAATGATCACAGTGTTGCCCGGATTAGCTGAAACCGAACGTAGCCAAAGCACTTTTTTTGGGCGTAATTTTGGACTAATGAATTATTTCTGGCAGTGATTTTGTTATACTGCTCCCCAGTTTTGACTACACAATTCCACATACATAACATAAATATAATAAAAATAAATAAATTAATAATTAACTGGAATTTAGACAACTAGCTTTAAAGGGAAGGGATGTGTAAAGAAAATTGTTTCCCCCCCCCAAACGACGCGTTTCAACTTTATTTTATTTCAGTGGTCCAAAACTATTTCGTAACCTTGTCATATAATGCCTGCAGCCTCCTCCTTCCTCGACACATGTCTCTGCATTATAATCAAGGCTTTAATTCCAAAGAGTAAGAAGGAAAAATGGCATTGCTCACCGTTCTGGCATTACAAAGGTTATTAGGACAATAGCATCCCATTTTGTGCAAGGCTTCAAAATCACAAAATATGTCCTTATCTGCCTTAAACCGTCACATTCACTTCAATGTTCATATCATTTCAGAATGCACAACCTGTGGTCACACTAAGAAATAACCAATTATTTGTTCTATTACATTTGTTATTTGATTGCTTGATAGTTAAATTATTGTAATCCATTCATCTCATCTGCCTTTTTTTCTAATGAAAATGTTTGAATGCTCTGTAGCAATTGAAAGAGCAGTAAATCATACCGAATACTTCAACAGCAATTTTTTTAAAGGGACACTCCAGGCACCGACTTTTTTATATTCTATACTACTGCTTTATAAATGCCATTAATAATAATATAACTGTTGGCATATTTTTATTTCATTGCATGGCCAATGTTGCTTTATTTTTGGTGAAAACAATGTCATACAGCATTCTGCATCTTAAAGGGACACTCCACTGCCCCCCAAAAATCACTGTTTAGTAGATATACACCAATGAAAACGTGCATGCAATTACTCATGCGTTTTTCCCCTTTTGGTTTTATCTAAACACACCTTTGTCTGAAGCCTTTGCAAGCCCTCCCCTTTTTCACCAGCCTAGCCGTTCTTTAGCTGTCCAATCACAGATTTCCCAATGCAGCTCAGTGAGAAGTCTTTGCAAGGCAGGTTCTCTGAGCTATTGATGCCTCTTGAGTATAGCTCCACTTAGCCAACCAAACAGGGAAGTAGTAGCCAAGGCAAGATTCATTTCTAAAAAAAAAAAGTCAATTTTTCTGTAAAAAAAAAAAAAAGAGGGCACAAGCTTAAGTGCTTTATGGATCTAGAGTATCCCTTTAACTTTGATTCTTTTGTCATTCTACCCCACCAACCCCCCTACCTTTCCCTTCAGCTTCCATTCTGTGCATCCCTCCTAACCTGTAGTGTCTACAGCTAGTTGAACATATCCTCATAAAGCACAAAGGTTTCTAGGGCTGAGTATAAAACTGATAACTCAACTGCACATCCCCTGCTCCAAACAGAATTGATATTGTACAGTTAGCTTTGGAATCTGCTAATCAAATATTCCCATTTTAGCCCTTGCAATTTTGGGTTAAACGCATTCAATAGTTCAGACTCCATAAGCCAGCACTTCTTCCTGAAGTGGGCAAAGTTTATGGTGAAATGTTGTAAATTGGAAGAAAGAGACCAAAATATCTTCCTAATTTTTATTGTTTTGAATTGGTTGTGCAGATTTGTTTTTTTTATTGCACTGTATAGACGAGTTTCAGCATGGACTGACCCTTTAAGATAAAAGAAATGGTTAACATTGCTTATTTTATTTTTATTTTTTTCGTCACTGTACTAGTCTTATTTGTCCCTTAATGGACCATGTCTTTGTGCATACAAATTGAGGGGAGAGTAATACAGGAGAACCGTGGGATTAATTTAATAAGCAGGAAGGCTATAGCAGAGCTGTGATGCCAATAGGAGAGGCTACAGGCACTGCAGTGCTTGACCACAATTTATTTGGGAATTTAAAGATTGGAGATAATTTACTAAATTGGGAAAAGACCAGCAAGTTGCAGGGTTGAGGATATAATCCACTACACTGGCATAGTGGAGATCTAGGACAATTTCGCTGGAAACGTTTCAAATGTGAAATCCCCTCCTCTAATACCAGCAATATCTAGTTTAGTAATTAACCCTTTTGGTGTGTTTTTCTTAAATTTCATTTTAATAATTGGAGCCCCCACTGCCTCAGAGTGCGTGCATGCACCCAGAACCCATAAGAATGGTCCAATCAAATGCTTCTCTATAGAGCATGAATGAGAGCTTCACCTGGCGCTGGAACTCAGGTAATTTTAACTCTTTATTCACTGCATTTTGGGGGGGGGGGGGGGAGGGGGAGGTGCGCCAATGATAAATGCCCAAAAGCGCATTTCAATTTGGAAAAAAACAATGTAAGGGTTGAAGTAACCCTTTAAAGTCGCATTGCAGTGCGTTAATTTGTAAAGGAATTTAAAGTAAATTACAAATGAGTGTTTTCATTTTAGCTATCTTAATTTCCTAAAATAAAGACTTTAGTTAATAACCTCGCTATGTGGAAAGGGGGAAAAAAAGGAATGCAGAATATTGTCAGCTAGGCTCTTTTCCCTTGGTGATTCCTTATTTTTGTTTCTTCCCTTCACTACCACCTCGCCTGTTATTTAGTACATCTTTGTTCTATTAACCTTACACCCACAACAATTGTTTACATTTTTGTATAGTTACTGAGCTCCAATCTAGCAGTAGGGTATATAACATTTAATACAAATGGTACACTTAGCAAATTTGAGCTTTTCATTACTTAATGTTTTTGCACTTTAAGCTGTTTTACAGAAGGCAGAAGGAATGTGTGTATATGGATGGTTCTCTGGCTCTGTAATATAATGTATATTCAGTTTTTATTAAAATAATAAACTGAGTTCTCAGTTGTAAGTGCCATTTTATTTACACAATTGATCCACCCAAAAAGGCACGTGGGCCTTTAAATACTTGGTACACAAAAGCATTTATTTATTTTTATGAATAAATAGAAGGCATGAATTTGTTCTGGTTTTCAAATTATATGCAAATAAGTATTAAGATAATTGAATAGGTTCTTAAAGGTCTATACAAAAAAAACTCAGATCCACTCCTCAATCACTTTCCAAATGCAAACAAAACCAGTTTTCCATGGTGTACTTTAATGGGATATGTATTC
This sequence comes from Pelobates fuscus, assembly GCF_036172605.1. NCBI lineage: Eukaryota > Metazoa > Chordata > Amphibia > Anura > Pelobatidae > Pelobates > Pelobates fuscus. The sequence goes on along the minus strand of NC_086323.1, from coordinate 161,787,269 downwards.
ATGTCTCCAACGCTAGTAGATAAAGTCAACATCAGTCATCTTAAAGGACTATAGGACAAAGCACTATAGCTTTCTGCAGTGGTTATAGTGCCAGGAACGCCCGATCACCCTCCCAGTGTAAGTAGTTAACAGTTTACCTTATCTTGTACCTGCTACTGGAAGCATTTGCCACTGAGCTAAGATTGGCTGTGCATTGCCACGGTCAATGGTTAAGAGCTGCAGCTGACCCCCAGGGGTACACAGGTAGGTTGCCAAACTATTTTTAAATTGTTTGACTTATCTGGCACTATACTCTTCTGTAACATAGCAGTTATGGTGCTTTGTGTTCTTTTAACAAAGCTTAAATTACTCAAGTGTGTTATATACTGATTTTATCCAGGGAAAGCTACCTCTATGTAGTAGAGTGCTCTAATACAGTGGTGCTCAACAGGTAGTCATTCTAATAGTATGCAAAGCATCATGGGCGTTTTAGTTTTACAACACCTGGGGATCTACCTTTTGGGCACCCCTGCTCTAATATCGATGTGGAACTTACTTCACTGCTAGTTTTTACTTTTCACTCTTAGGAGTATTCATCCACATTGCCAATAGGAATTTAGATAATTGTGCCACATGGACTAGAGATGGGGTAGGTAACCTACGGCACTCCAGATGTTGTGGACTACATCTCCCACAATGCTCTTGCAGCCATAATGCTGGCAAAGCATCATGAGGTGTAGTCCAAAACATCTGCAGTGCCGAAGGTTGCCTATCCCTGGACTAGAGTATTTATATCAGAAATAAGTAGTTGTTTAAATGTCTTGCTCTTTAAGAAGTAGTGGTGGGCTTAACACAATGAGTCCCCATATTTTGTCTTACTAGATAGGGAAATGAAGTAGCCTTATAAGATTAGTGTATTTATGTGTGCTCCATAATTTAATTTGTATCATGTATGAATATTGGTCAGTATGGCAGCACCATTCATGTAGAATGCATTTTTCAGTTGTGCCCTTAATACTTTGTCCTAAAAGGTCTGTTTCCAACTTATTACAAATCCATGGTAGCCTCAGAAACCTTCAGTAGTTCCACTTCTGTGTTACACATGGGATGTAGAAGGATGTCTGATGGCTTCCCTGTCATAAACCAGAGGATGTAGATTGAGGGCTCAATCACCTGTCTAGGACCTCTATGGTGCAGACATAGCAAATACTATAAAATAACAGGTGGGACATAGGGATTTTGAATACAAAATTGTATTACCATATATGACCACACGTTTGTAAATGACCAAAAAAATACTGGACTGAATAAAAACTTTATTTGCCACACAGAAGAGGACACGGTTCGATATTGTGAAACATTGTATTTTCCCCCACATGTAGTAGTAGGGATTTAAACACCAGAAAGATTGTGTAGCGATGAGAACGCATGTTCCACTAAATATCTGCTTGTAACATAAATCTCCACATGAAGTAGGAATTGGAAGGAGTGTTTTAAACGTACAATCAGAATTTATTACAGCAAGAGCTGCATTTAAAGTGTCTTTAAGAAGTGAATCAGCTGTAAACTAGAAGGGTTCTGCTATTTTATCGTAATGACAGCACTATTTGTTTAGATGCCATCGCTAACAAAATGGAACATTCCAGATTGTGGCATTGCTTGTGGCATTGCGTGCTGCCATGTTGTAGAGCACTGAAGTGGTTCTGCCATAAATACAGTACCTGTTCTACTTGTATATGAAATGTCAAATGGGATGTTAGGATGCAAGCTGAAATGTAATGTTGTGCTGCACCTTGTTTAAGGCAAAAAGGGGAAAGGAAAAAAAAAATTCACCATTGTGTACTTTGGAAGTTGTATGGTTTGTTGACTTACAAGTAATTTTGTATGACATGGCCCTTGTACAAAAAATAGTGAACCCTAGTTTGAGTAATTTTCTGGTTAAAAAAAAAAAAGATTGGACAACACATTATGTAAAACAGAATTCCTAAAGGGCGCATCGTCGGTAGCATTCAGAGGGTTACAATTTGCTTTCATTTTCTAAGGTGGAGATAGATGGACAGTGGGCATGAGAATCTGAGAGCAAGGATACCAAAAATGCTTGAAGGATGAAAGGAAAAAGAAAAAAAAAAAAATCACAGAAGCAGCTGTACACTTTTCTGGCAATCAATAAGTATTATTCTTACATAATTATAATAGATTAAGGGTCTTTTTCACAGAAAATATAATATCTTTCACTTGAGGAATGCAGTTGTCTTCCAAGATCTTGGCATAAGGCATTGGAACATCTGCACCTGTTACACGAACCACAGGAGCATCAAGAAAGTTAAACGCTGGTCCTACAAGACAATTCGAGAGGAAAAGAGGTTTCAGAGTAGCTTAGTCTACAACATACATGTAAACATAATAAAAAACCAACAGTTTGGTTACTACTTTTAGACGAACACATTTACATTTTTGAAAGCCTTTGTACTTTAAATGGCCTCTGACCTACGTAAAGTGTAAATCGCAAACATTCTGCAGCACCTCCCTTTGGAAAATAATAAATTAACCAGAATGGCAAACCTCTTCCAAGCAGTCAGTCTTATTGTAACCCCTGAAAGTGTTAAGCATAATTACAGGGGTTTGTTAAAGCTGTATGCCAACAGCAAGAGTTACAATGATTATTAGTGCCTAGAAAATGGTTTAAAAACTGTGGGATGTTGCATGCTTTATGCAGTTCAAGACTTTAAACAGGTATTCCTAACACTAGAGTCCTGAATTGGCTGTTTAGATTAATCGCTCCTCTCCGATAACAGTAAGTGTGATTTTACTCACCTTTTCTCCCACGCTGGTCTTGTCACCATGATTGAGATAATCAATCTTAGTTAGCTCAGACAATCCAATAGGAAAGCATTGAGCATGCGTGGCCAAACGCTGCGCCAATCAGCATCTTCTCATAGAGATGTATTAAATCAGTATCTCTACAGGGAACGTTCAGCATCTACTTGCACTGGGTGGAGACGTTGAACACCAGTGATACACACTGTACAGCATTAGACTAGGAAGCATCGCTAGTGGCTGTCTGAATGACTGATACTAGAGGTATTACCAGGCACCAATGTAAACACTGCCTTTTTCCCCCCTGAAAAGGCAGTGTTTACATTAAAAAGTCAGTAGGAACAGGCTATAGCCACCAGATCCACTACCTTAAGCTGTAGTGGTTCTGGTACCAGTAGTGTTCCTATAAAGCACCAGCAGGGTCAGTAGACACACACTAACCGTTAAGCTAGGTGCTAGCTGACAATATGTTTTTACACAGAGATTCTCTGGGATTCCAGATGGGTTCGGAGATCTGTTTCAACAGTGATCAGCAGCATCAGAGGGAGATTTCCGCACTCATGCTGCAGTCACAGATTAGAGACAGTAAGCAAAGGGAATCAGTCTGTCAATATCAGCAATGACATTAGTTGAGTAAATACCTTAACATTAAGAGTAAGGTTTAGAAATAGTGTCAGTTTGTTACAGTTGGGTATAGAGAAAGTGTCACTTCAGTGTAGGAAGTAAACAAAGAATGATGTCAAAATTTGGGATATTCTATAATTTGACCCTACACGTTTCTCAAAATCTTGGTGGAGATCTCCATGTGGGGTAAAGAAATATACAGATGATCTGCATTTCCTCATAAAAATAAAATAAGTTTGAAGAAATAAAATATAACCAGGACTGCATAAACAAAGTGATTTAACTGCTGAGAAATGAGCAGTGTGACTGCAGGGACATGATCTATACACCAAAACTGCTTAAACTAAAGTTGTTTTGGGGCTTAGAGTTCCTTTGTTTTGTTTTTTAGATCCACGGTATGTGCGCTGTTTTTGTAATGAGCATAGTTCACACTTGTTATGAATCTAAACAGATTTGGGCGGCAAATACTTCAGTTTTAAATAATGCAAATATAAATACTAGTGTGTTTAAACAAAAAAACGATGATAGCTCAAACAATCATGAAGGGTACCTTACTTCACTCACCCCAAAATACTTATTGTAAAATACTTTAGAGTTAATCAGATGACCCTCAAATTCTGGAGAAATGTGATCTCGACCCACCAAAGCTTGGAACATACCTTCCATTATTTTGGCACATATTTCAGCTCCAACTCCAAACTGTGGCCATCCTCCTTCAACAGTGATTAAATGGTTTGTTTTCATAACACTAGCCTCAATAGTTTCAATGTCCATTGGACGAATGGTTCTTAAGTTTATTACCTTAAATAAGAGGGGGGAAGAAAAATAAAATTAAGAGCTTCTAAAAAGTAGCTTCAGGCACATTGAAAGAGACATGTTGGGAAACCAAAGAACAAAATCAGAAATGTTGTAAACATGTACATGTCTATTTAACTCCTTTATAAAATATAACGTGCCAGGGCTGTGATTTGCCCAACCTGAAGGAGTTAAATAGCTGTCCTATTTACCCCATACGGATTATGTGTCATGCAAGTCTAATGCTTGGCACACTGGATTTTTTTATGGAGATAATACACTCGCTTAAGTGACCAGCATACATTTGTATATAGGGAAGGTTAGTACAGTATAAATGCACAACTGGCAAGAATACAATTAAAATAAAGTAGTATAACTGAAAGAAGCATGGGCATGTAAGATGTTTCGAAGCTGCAGTTTATAGACTACAGGTCAGGAAAACATGGAGAAACATTACTTAAGATCCTGAGTGCCAAGGTTTAACAATATCAAGCTAGTATGTCTAATTTTAACAAACTTGAGGACTAATGCTCATAATAAATCCTATGTATGCAAATAAGATGCCTCACAATTAAAGGGACTCTCCAGTGCAGTGCCCCTCTCCCTCCCACCCCCCCCATCCCATTTTGCTGAAGGGGTTAAAACTCCTTAAGTGACTTACCTGAATCCAGCACCGATGTCCCTTGGCTCTGGGTCAGGCTCCGTCCACGCTCCTCCCCCACCGACGTCAGCTGGCGGGGGAGACCAAATATGCATGCACGGCAAGCACTTTTCAACGCTTTCCTATGGGGATTCCGGCGATACTGGAGGTCCTCATGCATAGCTTGAGGACGTCCATCGTCATTCCAAACACTTTTCGTGTTTTACAAAAATGGAAGTCCCTCTAGTGGCTGTCTGATGGTCAGCCCCTAAAGGAGGACTTAACCCTGCAAGGTAATTATTGCCGTTTATAAAAACTGCAATAATTACACTTGCAAGGTTACGGGTGATAGGAGGTGGCACCCAGACCACTCCAATGGGCAGAAGTGGTCTGGGTGCCTGGAGTGTCCCTTTAACTAGTGAGCAACATGAACTGCCCTTTTTATTTCTCTATTTGTACAATGACTTCTAGTTTTAAGACAAAGCATAGCTGTTGTAAAACACATTAAGATCTAACTCTCCACAGATTAAATACTCCCTGATACAATAGCCTGGAGATAGTGCTTAAAAATAAAAATAAAAAATAAAAAAAAGGGGCGGAGCCAGCACCCGAGCAAGCAGGACGCATCCTGCAGTAGCTCCGTTAAGAAAATCCACCTACCGCTGAATATAGGAGAAAAGCGACATAAATAACAGGCCAACCAACGCTCTCGGGGTGCCTTACATCATGGGCAAGAAGGCCAAGAAATATAAAGCCGATCCCAGCTCTGGTTCCAGAGACATAGGGGCTTTTCTATGTACAGCCACGCGGCCGCGGCCCGGCCTAAGCAAGATGGCGCTGGCAGAGGCCTCCACCTCGCCATCATCAGACGATGAGAGCCCGAAAGCAGCTTACTTACCTCCACCGAAGGTACCAGTAAAGCCTTTGTCACCCTCGGACCTCGGGGACTCTGCTCCATCCACGAAAGCGGGTATAAAGGCGCTCATTAAAGAAATACAGGCAATGTTCCATGCCGATATGGCGCTGGTCAGGGAGGAAGTCTCGACACTCACAAGCCGCGTAGCTACAGTGGAAGAGAACCTCAGGGGTGCCTGGGTGGCCCAAACTGCCACAGACGCAACCCTGGGATCGCTGCAAAAGCAATGTAGTGCCCTGACTACACAGCTAGCCTATATGGAAGATAGGGCGAAGGCACGGAATGTCCGGATCCGAGGGGTCCCTGAATCAGTCACCAACTCTGAATTGCCTCATTACTGCCGACGGATGTTAGCAACATTACTGCTGCCTAAACAAGTGAAGCAGATGGGAGTGGACTCAGTCTTTCAGCTCCCTAAAGCCACCAAAGCACCTAAAGAGGCCCCAAGGGATGTACTTGTTAAATTTAACCGGGACTCTGACCGGGGGGTCCTCATGGGAGCCACCAAGGACTCTCCCACTGTCCCCTTTGAAGGAGCACACTTAACCTTTTACAGGGACATATCCAGGCACACTCTGGCATGGAGGAGATTCCTTGGTCGGATCACTCAGCAGCTGCGGGAGAAAACCATCCCATACAAGTGGGGGCAACACCGACTGATGGAGGAGAAAGACGGCAGGATGCACATCCTAACTCACAAGTCGGATGCACCAGCTTTCCTTCGAGCACTAGGCTTACCAGCAGAGGCAGCCCCGGCGGTCACCCGCCCTTCATGGACTGTCGCAAACATCAGCCCATTTGTGCCTAGGGGGACAAGAACGGGCGCGCCCGACTCCCCTACCTGAACTGTGTAACAACTGTTGTTTATATTGCCACTTAGGGTCTTGTTTTATTTTACAACTTGTATTGTTTAGAAGTTCACTTAAATCTTCATTTGTTTTGAATATCTTAACCTCTAGAATACTGCTCCTTACACCTGGCTCTGCAAGCTACAAGCCAGCCACCATGACCAGCTACTTACCCTACCCCCCTCACCTTTAGAACACGTGCCCATCCCTTAGTATGCAGGCGAGAGATCCCAGGGCACGTATAACAGCCAACACGACTTCGCATAGGCTAACCTCCACGGGTAGACTAGGTCCTTATCTACCAGTTGACAAATTGTATTGCCCCACACCTACGCGCCCTATGCAACGCTAACCTCAGACAAAGCCTTACCCGACTACACTGAGGGCGCACACGATAAGAACCGGCAACCTCCAGTCACTAACTGACCTATCTGACTGTACAGTTGAGAGGAATCCATTTCTGAAAATTATTATTATAAAAATTTGGTATATAATATGCAAGTGACGCTGTTTTTACTGCAAACTGTAACCTTTGTTGAAAACCTTTATTGCACACATTGTAACATGATATGTTTCCGACTACCCGCAAAAATAAAGAAAAAAAAAAAAAAAATCAATGTCAAACAGAAGTTCACACAGAATTATCCCACTCCCGCTGTTGGGATACTGCTCTTCATCACAGGCACACCAACAGCACCGGTACACGCTTGCTCAAGCAACCCCAGATTCCTGCCACAGGGAGAGTATAACAGTCGCTTAAAATGTAAAAAAAGGCCAAAAACCTCATGAGCCGAGCTTATATGTGGCCAGTCATGATGGCTGTTCAGTCCTGCCAAACCCCCCCCCCCCCCCCCCCCCCGCACTTTTTTTTTTTTTTTTTTTAACTCCAGAGTCTGTGTGTAAAGTGTTTGCTACATTTGTGCTTCGTTTTAGATGAATGAGATGTAAGGTCAGTGTATAACACTCAATTCTTACCTCACAATCAATTCCTTCTTTTGCCAACACATTGGCAGCCTCCAAACAATGGCCAACAGGTCTTGAGTGTGAAACCAGGGTTAATTGACTTCCTGTAAAAACAAGGGGGTTACATATTTAAAATAAATGTATAACAAGGTGGAATGGATCAAGGTTTGTTGGTTTAAATGGATCATGTGGTCTCCTTTACTGCCAAATCCACACAGAGCTATTACTAAGCAATGTCTGATGGATTTCCAGTTCAATAGAACATATACCTTACAGGAACTATCCAAGCACCATAACCACTATAGCACACTGTAGTGATTTTGTTGCCAGGAGTGTGCTTATACCCTCCCAGGATAAATAGTCAAACAGAAAAAAATGTAAACCGTTTACACGCTCATTATAATAAGAGAGAAGGGCAGAAGTTAATCATACGATTCCCAATTCCTTGTAAAAATACTAGACAAAGTAACGATTTTTAAATAAACTGTGCCAAAAAAACAAACCAAAAACATGCACAATTATACATACATGAAAACAGTGAAAGTATCCATATATGCAGCAGTATGAAATAAAAAACAAAACAAAAGTAATATACAATAACAGAAGGATTTAGTAGATAAAGGGCCGCACTCATTTGAACTCCTTGCAGAAGGAGGAGATGGAAGCCAATTAAGTTCTCAAACACTGCTTGCCTACAAACTCTGGGAGGGTACCAGGGCACTCCAGGCTCCACAATCACTTTACTGAGAGGTAGTAGTTATGATGCTTGCAATGTTCATTTGACTATGAAAACTAATGCAATGCAGTCCAGTGGCTTTAAAGCCCCTCTGGATGTTAGGGTTTCACTAATTATACAGTATTTATTACAACTGTATTCATCAAACAAAACCTGAGAAATAGATCGGAAAGTCCAGACCTAAAGGTAGCTTACTGCCTACCAAAGATTTATTTGTACAGCAACATTACAGAAAACTAACACCAGCTCTACATTAGGAATTTAAACAATATTTCTCAATGATGATGCATCTCTTGTAAAACAGTAGAGAAGTACAGCTAAAAACTTGCAATATGTTAATGAGAAAGAAATTGGGGACACTGGTTAGAGCGGGAGTTGGAGATAGCATTTTGAAATTGCGGATACGTTAAACATATAAAGTGAATAAACAGTTAGGTGAGAGCATACAAAAGAGTGTATAATAACACACACATGCAAGTTACCATATAACAGGGTACAACGGCTTTAAACGGCTCAGCACCACGTGAGTGGGATAATCTTTCTTTTACTGTTTTCAGTTACTTATACTATGATCTGTTATTCTTTGTGTTTTTAGGTTGTACCCTGTTATATGGTAATTTGCATGTGTGTGTGTTATTATACACTATTTTGTATGCTCTCACCTAACTGTTTATTCACTTTATATGTTGCACTCTGTGTGGGTTGAGTGACACAAGGTGATTGGAGCATTATTCTTCAATTTTTTTTCAATTTCAATTCTTTAACTATATATATATATATATATATATATATACACACACATATATACTGTAGATACGTTAAACACATTACAGTTAATGCATGTGTTTTAAATAGTTTTGAATTTATTTATTATATTATTTATATTGGTAGAGCTATAATTCTGTATAAGTGTTATTTAAATAAATCTAGGAGTTGCTCTTCGAACCAGTAAAGTTCCACTAGCTTTAAATGCCATTTAGAGTAGCCGATTAATGTTTGTTTCTTCATGTTTTGCATTCACATTTTAAAAGTATATGCATGACATTTTTACATACCTTGCCTTTCTACCTTTGCTTTTCCTAATGGAATAACAAAATCTTTTGACTGGACTTCTTCAGATAATTCAAATGGAACACCGTACATCAATTCATTCTCGAGAAATACCACTAGAATGAAAATAAATATTAGCAAACATGGAAAAAAAAAATGGCTGCCAAAGTGATTACATCTAAAATATATACTGTTCACCCCAGGAGTGGCCAGGAAGTATTTCTACAGCTATTAAAGAACAACATTCATGATACTTTGCCAGCTTTACATCTGTGCAACTGTTGAGGATCTTCTTTTTGGAACCCCCAAGTTTATACTGAGCTTGTGTATTAGATTAGGTACCACTAGTTTGTTTACCTGGGTTATCATCCCGAATTGCTGCTTTCAGGAGACCTCTTGCATCTTCTGCGTTCCAGGGACTGAGGACCTTTAGGCCAGGACAGTGTCCATACCAGGCTGCAAAGCACTGAGAGTGCTGAGCTGCCACACCAGCTGAGGCTCCATTTGGCCCCCGGAAGACAATGGGGACTGGTACAAGTCCGGCAGACATATAGTGTGTCTTGGCTGCAGAGTTGATCACTTGATCGATTGCTTGCATGGAGAAGTTAAAAGTCATAAACTCACAGATAGGCCTCAATCCAGCCTGTTAAAACACAAAGATTGTCAGTATCTAAACAATGCAGCTTGCAACAAATCAGTACAAAATGTGATCTAGGGCTTAAATTCACAGTACCAGATCACCACGGTAACTCAGAAATGAGGCAAAATGCCTATAGAGGTCCCCTAACAACTACATTGCATTGAGGTTGTCTCTACGTGCTTGCATAACAAAGACAACTTTAATTGTGAAAAAAAAAAAAAAAAAAAAGATTGTGATGGGTTATGCTTTTTTATTTTCCTCTAGTCTTTTCTGTAGTTTTATTTCTTAATTTACATGGCACATAGGGAAGTCTAAGACTAGCCAGACAAGGCATTATTTAATTTAACCCCCATAGATAATTGAAGTGCATGCAGTCATGTCACTATTGAAGGAATGTACAAGCGAGCATGCGCTTGAATGGCGTTTATGCATGTACAACCGAATGATCACAGAACAATGATGCAGAAGTCGGAGTCTGGTGAGCCTAGGTGACGATCAGTAAAACATCTATGTGTGACTCAGGATGTGTGCCAAGCAAACTATGCTAGATTCAAGGAAATGTTGTCAAGTCCTGGTACAGTATATTAAATACATACCATAGCAGCACCAACAGCAATGCCAGTAAAGCCCATCTGTTAAAAAATATAAAACGGTTACAAAACAGGAAAACCAATTCTTCAAATGTCAGTTGATGGTCACATTTGATAACCTGTCTGATGTATAGTGTATGGATCAAAAATCTTCCTTTGAGCAAAGCAAATCCATTCAAACAATAGCCAGAATTGTATTTGGAAGTTTAGATTGTTCTGATGTAATGCTGTGGTAACCAGCATACAACTGTGGAGAACTTACAAACCCAGTAATCATCCAACGTTTGGCAAACTGTCTCTGAAGCTGAGCTTCCAAAACAGCTAGAGAACATGTTCATTATAACTTGTGACACATTCATACAAATTAAATCATGTAAATTTATTCCAGCTGATGCCCACATAGAGTCAGCAAGATTAATATAATCATACAAGGATATACTATGTAACAAATGAATGAACATTATGTTCTAAACCCTGATCTGATTATAACTCTATGCTCTAATTGTTGGAGTCTAATAGTTAATTACAGAAGTCACTAAAACGGTTGCAGTCACCATTTGCTTCTTACCTCTGATATAGGAGTGTCCATAACTCTTTTGTCGCCATACTTTTTCCAAAGACCTCTACTGACCTAAAATCCATGTTACAGAAGGAAAAAAAAAAAGTTTATGAGTAGTACTCCAGGCACTCATGCAAGGTGCAATATGTATTCTTTTAGAATTTGTACTATAACCCCTTTCAGGGAATAAGGCTTCTGGGAGATGTAGTTAAGCAGGCTGCTCTTTATAGACTAAGGTGGTTTGAGCAGGGCACTCTTCAACCTATTGTTTAAGTTTATAAGTTTTTGTAATTGTCTGATTTATTCTTAAAGGGACACTCCAGGCACCCAGACCACTTCTGCTCATTGGAGTGGTCTGGGTGCCAACTCCCACTACCCTTAACCCTGCAAGTGTAATTATTGCAGTTTTTTTTTAAACTGCAATAATTACCTTGCAGGGTTAAGTCCTCCCCTAGTGGCTGTCTATTAGACAGCCACTAGAGGGAACTTCCTGCTTCATAGCACAGGTTTTCTGTGCTAGAGCGTCGCTGGACGTCCTCACGCTGTGTGAGGACCTCCAGCGTCGCTCTATTCCCCATAGGGAAGCATTGAAATTCATTTTCAATGCTTTCCTATGGGGTGCGCTAGTACGCATGCGCGGCATTGCCGCGCATGCGCATTAGGTCTCCTCGGCCAGCGGGCGAGATCAGTGTCGCCCACAGGCCGACGTAAGCAGAAGGAGGAGCGGCGGGGGAGGAGGAAGCAGCGACGTGGGACCTGTCGCTGCCTCTGGTAAGTCACTGAAGGGGTTTTCACCCCTTCAGCAACTGGGGATTGGGGGGTGGTAGGGAGAGGGACCCTCCAGTGCCAGGAAAACGGATAGTTTTCCTGGCACTGGAGTTTCCCTTTAAATTTCCACCTTTGATAATATTGTAAAGCGCTACGGAATATGCTGGCGCTATATAAATACAACAGCTAATGACTGAGCTTTGCTGTTGACAAACACTGCTTACGGGTTGAGCTCAAAATTGCAATACAAAGCAAAGTTGAGTATTGGCTCACTGCACAAGATGCATGGCAAGTGTATATAAAATAAATGCACAAACTTAAAATTTGAATATAGTGGCAATTTGTCAAATTTGCTGCGGCTATTGAGACTGCCTCGGACATCCAGAGTATCATCTTCCACTTTGTCCAAGCTGTACACGTGGTGTAAACACAAACACCGAGCTCTGTTTGGGGCCATTTTTTCTCTCTACCCCATATAATGAGATGTGCAGCAGCCATGTATAGTATGCGGCTCTGCAGATCAATATACTTGTTGGTAATGCTGTAAACAGAGGCTTGCATATATTGACAGTACCACAGATACTGATATTTAATATCACATACTGTCATAACACTTCATTAGGCTGCATAAACACAGCAGAATGCTTTACTCATTTATAGGGAACATAACGGAGTATTGGTGTTTTTACAGATTTATTCTGAACAGTTACAGCACACACTTGACCTTTCAAACACTAGTTTTAGTAGGATTGTTTTTTTTATAGAAATACAGCTATACCCACCTTGTATGCACCATCATACTGAGCCACCTCTTCTCCCAAGATGAAAACTTTTTCATCTCTTTCCAGTTCTTCATCCAGAGCCTGGTTTAAAGCATCACGGACAGTCACCTGTATATAAAAAAAAAAAACAGTTCACAGAATATTAGCAACAACAGTTGGCACTCTCTTCGTAATTGTATTAGCATCACCAATTCCTCTCATTCACACAGGAACAACCTTATGAAGATCAAAGCTTGCATTAACTACAAAAAATAGTCAATGTAAGGCAAGCATCTCAAACTCGCGGCCCACAACGACCATCTTTGCGGCCCGGCGAGCCGCGAGTACATGCTGGTGTTATAGCAGAGTAGGCACCTGCTTTCCCCACATTGCAGGTGCCTACTCTGCTAAAACTACCCGGCCGGGGAGGAGGGCCAGCGAGGGAGCTCAGTTTTCCTGCTCCTCACTGCTCCCTGGCACGCCGTCTGTAGTGAAGCTGGGCGCCGGAATATGAAGTCATATTCCAGCACCCGACATCACTAAACCGCGCGAGGGAGCAGGAAGGAAATCTCCATATAGAAGATCCCCGCACCAGCTCCCAAAGGTAGGGAACAATAAATTAAATGATGTCAGTGCAAGAATGTATAAATGTGTGTGTGTGTGTGTTGCATTGGCTGCGATTGGACAGTAGAGTAACTGGAGGTGCATGGAGGCACACAACTCCACGTGACATCGACGTGGAGTTTCACAGTGTTTCAAGAAGTAGAGATAAGATTTGGCACAGCGTGGTAGAGGGGCTGCTGAGGTTTTTTTTTTATACTGTACTTTTTAAAATAAACGTTTCTATGAAAATGTAAAGGTTTTTTTTGGGGGGGGGGGGGGTTTTGCGGCCCACATAAACAAACTTTGTTTATGTGGCCCGTGCCAGACTTTGACATACTTGATGTAAGAGGTTTCCAAATCAATATCTTCACAGTATTGGACATATTTAATACAGCATTAATTGATTTAAAAAAAAAAAAAAAAAAAAAAAGGGTTCCAAATTTAATTTACAAAAAACAGTTTAAAAGTTACCATAATTTAAAACTAACAGAAATATTTTGTTGGCCTCACTGATTATGTATTTAATACAAGGAGGGAGAGGGGGAGGGAGAGAGTGTGTGTATATGCTGTATTTACCCAATGTTTTGATTGATTTCTGTTTTGTTAAAGGAACGCTTTAGAATATTGTCAGAGTGTCAGCAGATTGTTTTGCAAGTTTGACAGTGTGCTGTGGTGGTTATGATGCTTGGAGTGTTGTTTTGATCATATAAAAAGTATGATGAAGTCATTATATTATGCAATAAGGTGTAAAGGCACCACTGTCCTCTACTGCTGCCTTTACACCTTATAGCATAATATAGAGGACAGTGGAGCCAGGTATAATAAATATATCAGTTATCAATATACACAGAGTAAGAAATTACTCTACAATCATGAAGATGATATTTAACTGTAAAACATAAGCCATGTTGTTCCAAAAGATGTAAAAAGAAAGATGGCGGGGGGCGGGGCCGGACCGCCAGGCTGAATGGATGCAAAATGGAGTAGCTCCTGCAAAAACCTCTGGTCTTTAGCCTCAAAACAACAGCTGAAGCCTACCGGACAACTGGCTGCTGAACCCCGGAGTGAGAGGCAATCCCGGTCCTGAGGAGAGGCTTGCCGAGAGGTTTTAGTCCCTCGGAGGGGCGATCCCTGCCGTGCGATGGGGACCGCTCGGGCGGTGAGCGGGGTGGACGGCCGCTGCCCAGCTATCCTGCCCACCAGCGGTAAAGCAGAAACCCGGGCTAGGCGGGTCCGGCGGGGGTGATCCCGGTCCCCACCCTGTGACCCATCGGACCACCATAACGCTGGCGCTCGGAGAGGTGTCAGACAAGGCCCAACACACAGGCCGCTTCTAAAATGGCAGAGACCGCGTGGCAGGCGACCCTGACGACAGCGGGGAGCACTCACCTCTCCTGTGGGCCCATGAACAGCCTACTGACCCAGACAGAGCAAGGACCGGCAGAAAAGGAAAAGAGCCCAAGAGTAGACCTAAAGAGGAACTGGTACAAGCCAACAGCTTACCCACCATACCACGCTGCACACGGAGAGGGAGCCGAAACACATAGACTGATCACTAACAGTAACCACGACTCCTGGAACCTTACCCAGTCTGAAACAAGCGTCGGACCGTTCCACTCATAAAGGGACTCTGAACAGTACAGTGTCTGCCGAGCTTCCCGTACCAACAGTCATGCTGCACAAAGGCTAATCTCCTGACAGGCAAGCACCGATCCTCACCTGGCTGACATGGGACTCACTTGGGGCGGATACTCCACAAGCTAACCATAAATGCTAGGGTAATCATAGCATTGAAGCACAATCTCCTTAGTTGACGCTGCTTTTATGTTTTATGCTTCTTTTTTTACCATGTGTCAAAAGCTGGGTTACCTTATGATTTTCAATATGCAACTTACATATTATACTATGAGCACACGAGTACTTAAATATGCCACACGAATGCCCAACTTTACACGCTCATTACACACTACTGTTGTCGCATAGCCTGTGACATTCATGTCATATACAGAGATCATATAAATATTATGAAAATGTGTCTGTATAACAAATGCCAGAACATGTAATACCAATGTTCACCTAATCTACCGGATGGCAGGGAGATTTCAACCAGTTGCCATGGAGATTTCTCTACTTTCTGCTCCAAATTGCTTTTTATATATTAATATTCAAGTGTCTCTCATCCCAACACACTTATCACAGTGTTGCACATGGCAATTACAGGTCTGGGGAGTTACGATTAACGAATAACAGGTCTGGGGAGTTACGATTCAGTCATATTGCCTCAGGGTTCAAACTTTGTCATACAAAAACTGTCAGGGAAACAAACTTAACATATCTGTTCCCGATTTCTTAAAGCCTTGAAGCTTGCAAGGCAGGAAGAGTCTACCACTGTCCAAACTCCAAAACGCATCAATTTACCGATGGAGTTAGGCACAACACAAAACTTTATTATTAAATCACTGCACATAAACTGCACAAATTTGTGTCAACTTTAAATGGGTATATAGAAATAGGAGGGTGGGGCTGCTTAAGCAGACTAAAAAAACAACCAACTTTATTTGTGGCAGAGCAGCCTGGAGCTACAATAAGAACATAAAGCTTTGTGCTAGCTATCAGATGCAGAGTATGGAAATAGGGGCATATGAAATTGATACACCAACTAGCAAGAGTGTAGATTCGGGTCACTCAAAGCAGCACTGTCAACCGGTAGAGGAAGGAGGAGACAGATCCTCTCTTTTTACAGTACTAGAGTGTATAGTTTATCCTTTAGTTATTTGCCTAGTTTTGTCTTGGCTTTAATTGCAGTAGTTGGGTTGGAGTAATGCAATTGTGTGATAGTATAGGCAAGGCTCTCATGGTTATTCACTAAAGTGAGAATTGCCAGGGATGCAAAATGAATTAAAAAGCCTAGGCCAAAATAGTCAAGTTGGAAAAAAATCTTCAAGTCAATTCTTTTTTTCAAATCGAGGTGTCTTTGTACAGCACTCAAGGCTGCTAGAGCCAAACAGGCTCTGGCCTATCAGGAGTCCCAGTTAAATTTCAGATATCTGCTAATACGAAAAGATGGTGAAGGACAATCCTCAATTTATGCAATGCAGCATGTAGAGGAAGTGATCACTTCATTCCAGCTCTCGTGAATGGGAATCCACACTGGAGTAGAGCAGCCCGCAGCTGCTATTGCAGCTCCTGTCCTTGACCCCAGGGAAGCCACCCACACTGCTTAACCCCTTAAGGACCAAAGTTCTGGAATAAAAGGGAATCATGACATGTCACACACGGCATGTGTCCTTAAGGGGTTAAAACACAGAAATGCAGAATACCCCCTCCCCTCATACAAATTATACGAACAGACCACAAACAAACATACATTACAATCCACACAAACGTAACACCACTAACAATCCACATACATGCACACAACCCCACATGCAGTGTCTCACACACAACCAAACACACAATTCCACAAGAATCCCCGTATACAGCCTACATTCATATGTATTATACACAATACTACAAACTACTCATGAACATATACAACATAATAGCTCATATACGCACAAATACAACAATACAAAGCATTGTATCAGGAGAGTATATTATATAGAGGGTCTGGCAGGGCTGTCATTGTATAGGGGGAGTATATTATAGAGGGTCCGGCACGGTATATTATAGGGGGTCCGGCACGGTATATTATAGGGGGTCCGGCACGGTATATTATAGGGGGTCCGGCACGGTATATTATAGGGGGTCCGGCACGGTATATTATAGGGGGTCCGGCACGGTATATTATAGGGGGTCCGGCACGGTATATTATAGGGGGTCCGGCACGGTATATTATAGGGGGTCCGGCACGGTATATTATAGGGGGTCCGGCACGGTATATTATAGGGGGTCCGGCACGGTATATTATAGGGGGTTCGGCACGGTATATTATGGAGGGTCCGGCACCGTATATTGTGGAGGGTCCGGCACCGTATATTGTGGAGGGTCCGGCACGGTATATTGTGGAGGGTCCGGCACGGTATATTGTGGAGGGTCCGGCACGGTATATCATGGAGGGTCCGGCACGGTATATCATGGAGGATCTGGCAGGGCTGTCATTGTATCAGGAGACATGCAGTATATAGAGGGTCTGGCGGGGCCCATGGGCATCCAGGGTGATGTAGTCCAGAAGCTGTGTATGTATGGTGTCAAGGTTAGCCATCACGGTTATAGAGGCTCGGGAAGGCGGGTGTCCTCAGCTCAGGGTCGGACACAGTACCTGCAGAGCGGCCGGGGAGCTCCTGTGGAATCCTCTCTGAAGTAAGCCGGATACAGGGGCCTGTGGAGAGACAGAGAGCGGTGAATGCCGTGTCAGAGAGCGGGGAGAGGCCAGTCACAGCCCGGCCTTACCTTCCCAGCGATCAGCAATCTCCTCAGCGCCGCCATGTTGCTTCTGTCCTCTGACCGAGACCTTCTCACACTCCAGCCAATCAGCAGGCGAGAAGCGCCGCACCTCCAGGCCGAGCAATCACAGATCAGCTGACTGACACCAGCCAATCACGAGAGGAGGGGCTCCGCCCAGTTCGTGACAACCAGCGGGGAGACTGGGTTACTAAGCAACAGCCAATCAGCTGCCGGATCACAAGGAACAGTACGGGGAGTCACGAGGACCAATTCATTTCTAGTACTCATTAATGGGCGGAGAGCCGAGCTGCATACGGTAAGAGAAAGGCTCTTAATGCCTGGGGCACCTCGGCCTGAGGGCGGGCTACTAGCGCCCTACATGAAGATGGTAGTCAATAGCTCGACAGTCATTGACTTGGCTGTGCGTCAGGGACACTAGATTCAACCCTGAGCTGTGGGTGAGAGCCAGTGACCAGGCGGCTAGAAGGAAGGTGGAAGTCACTGACTGTGGGCTGGTAGGAAGGTGGGAGTCACTGGCTATGGGCTGGTTGGACTGTGGGAGTCACTGGCTGTGGGCTGGTAGGAAGGTGGGAGTCACTGACTGTGGGTTGGTAGGAGGGTGGGAGTCACTGGCTATGGGCTGGTTGGACTGTGGGAGTCACTGACTGTGGGTTGGTAGGAGGGTGGGAGTCACTGGCTATGGGCTGGTTGGACTGTGGGAGTCACTGGCTATGGGCTGGTAGGAAGGTGGGAGTCACTGACTCTGGGTTGGTAGGAGGGTGGGAGTCACTGGCTATGGGCTGGTTGGACTGTGGGAGTCACTGGCTGTGGGCTGGTAGGAGGGTGGGAGTCACTGGCTGTGGGCTGGTAGGAAGGTGGGAGTCACTGGCTATGGGCTGGTAGGAAGGTGGAAGTCACTGACTGTGGGTTTGTAGGAGGGTGGGAGTCACTGGCTATGAGCTGGTAGGAAGGTGGGAGTCACTGGCTGTGGGCTGGTAGGAGGGTGGGTGTCACTGGCTGTGGGCTGGTAGGAGGGTGGGAGTCACTGGCTGTGGGCTGGTAGGAGGGTGGGAGTCACTGGCTGTGGGCTGGTAGGAGGGTGGGAGTCACTGGCTGTGGGCTGGTAGGAGGGTGGGAGTCACTGGCTGTGGGCTGGTAGGAGGGTGGGAGTCACTGGCTGTGGGCTGGTAGGAGGGTGGGAGTCACTGGCTGTGGGCTGGTAGGAGGATGGGAGTCACTGGCTGTGGGCTGGTAGGAATGTGGGAGACACTGGCTGTGGGCTGGTAGGAATGTGGGAGACACTGGCTGTGGGCTGGTAGGAATGTGGGAGACACTGGCTATGGGCTGGTAGGCAAGTGGGAGACACTGGCTATGGGCTGGTAGGCATGTGGGAGACACTGGCTATGGGCTGGTAGGCATGTGGGAGACATTGGCTATGGGCTGGTAGGAAGGTGGGAGACACTGGCTATGGGCTGGTAGGAAGGTGGGAGTCACTGACTGTGGGTTTGTAGGAGGGTGGGAGTCACTGGCTATGAGCTGGTAGGAAGGTGGGAGTCACTGGCTGTGGGCTGGTAGGAGGGTGGGTGTCACTGGCTGTGGGCTGGTAGGAGGGTGGGAGTCACTGGCTGTGGGCTGGTAGGAGGGTGGGAGTCACTGGCTGTGGGCTGGTAGGAGGGTGGGAGTCACTGGCTGTGGGCTGGTAGGAGGGTGGGAGTCACTGGCTGTGGGCTGGTAGGAGGGTGGGAGTCACTGGCTGTGGGCTGGTAGGAGGGTGGGAGTCACTGGCTGTGGGCTGGTAGGAATGTGGGAGACACTGGCTGTGGGCTGGTAGGAATGTGGGAGACACTGGCTATGGGCTGGTAGGCAAGTGGGAGACACTGGCTATGGGCTGGTAGGCATGTGGGAGACACTGGCTATGGGCTGGTAGGCATGTGGGAGACATTGGCTATGGGCTGGTAGGCATGTGGGAGACATTGGCTATGGGCTGGTAGGAAGGTGGGAGACACTGGCTATGGGCTGGTAGGAAGGTGGGAGTCACTGACTGTGGGTTGGTAGGAGGGTGGGAGTCACTGGCTATGGGCTGGTTGGACTGTGGGAGTCACTGGCTGTGGGCTGGTAGTCACTGGCTGTGGGCTGGTAGGAAGGTGGGAGTCACTGGCTATGGGCTGGTAGGAACGTGGGAGTCACTGGCTATGGGATGGTGGGAGTCACTGGCTGTGGGCTGGTAGGAGGGTGGGAGTCACTGGCTGTGGGCTGGTAGGAGGGTGGGAGTCACTGGCTATGGGCTGGTAGGAGGGTGGGAGTCACTGGCTATGGGCTGGTAGGAGGGTGGGAGTCACTGGCTATGGGCTGGTAGGAAGGTGGGAGTCACTGGCTATGGGCTGGTAGGAAGGTGGTAGTCACTGGCTATGGGCTGGTAGGAAGGTGGTAGTCACTGGCTATGGGCTGGTAGGAAGGTGGGAGTGACTGGCTATGGGGTGGTAGGAAGGTGGGAGTCACTGGCTATGGGCTGGTATGAAGGTGGGAGTCACTGGCTATGGGCTGGTATGAAGGTGGGAGTCACTGGCTATGGGCTGGAAGGAGGGTGGGAGTCACTAGCTATGAGCTGGAAGGAAGGTGTGAGTCACTGGCTATGGGCTGGTAGGAGGGTGGGAGTCACTGGCTGTGGGCTGGTTGGACTGTGGGAGTCACTGGCTGTGGGCTGGTAGGAAGGTGGGAGTCACTGGCTATGGGCTGGTAGGATGGTGGGAGTCACTGGCTGTGGGCTGGTAGGAGGGTGGGAGTCACTGGCTGTGGGCTGGTAGGAGGGTGGGAGTCACTGGCTGTGGGCTGGTAGGAGGGTGGGAGTCACTGGCTGTGGGCTGGTAGGAGGGTGGGAGTCACTGGCTGTGGGCTGGTAGGAGGGTGGGAGTCACTGGCTGTGGGCTGGTAGGAGGGTGGGAGTCACTGGCTGTGGGCTGGTAGGAGGGTGGGAGTCACTGGCTGTGGGCTGGTAGGAGGGTGGGAGTCACTGGCTATGGGCTGGTAGGAGGGTGGGAGTCACTGGCTATGGGCTGGTAGGAAGGTGGGAGTCACTGGCTATGGGCTGGTAGGAAGGTGGGAGTCACTGGCTATGGGCTGGTAGGAAGGTGGGAGTCACTGGCTATGGGCTGGTAGGAAGGTGGGAGTCACTGGCTATGGGCTGGTAGGAAGGTGGGAGTCACTGGCTATGGGCTGGTAGGAAGGTGGGAGTCACTGGCTATGGGCTGGTAGGAAGCTGTGAGTCACTGGCTGTGGGTTGGTAGGAAAGTGGAAGTCACTGGCTTTGGGCTAATAGGAAGGTGGGAGTCTTTGGCTATGAGCTGGTGTAAGGGTGGTAGTCACTGACTATGGGCTGGTAGTAAGATTGTAGTAATTGAGTAGAGGGCTGTGATGTGAGTGGGAGTCACTGTTGGTGGGTATGGATTAGTATGGAGGTAGGGTCTCTAGTTGTGGACAGGTCTGAGGGTTGGACTCACTGGGTAGGAATTTTAAATGACAATATGAGTCACTGTGTATGGGGCATGGTTGAGGTTTGAAGTCATTGGTTAGCCATAAGATATTAGCTTGTACAAGCTTTAGACATTCTAAGATTTAGAGTTTCTTGGTAGGCATCAAACACTGGGCTGGGATTAGTCCATGCAATGCCTAAAAGTTCAGCCTCTACACTGGGGAAGGGGGGATTAATTGACCATTCACCCGACATTTCTGTATTTATATCTTTTACTGATATCTTATACTTGGGTCATCATGGTGGCCTGTGAGGTAGGCATGTTCTGGTTCCATACTACTAATGATGTGGTTTACTTTACCCCCTCTGACTACACATCTGTCATTAAATACAGATATCGTTGTCCTTATTCTTTTAGCAATGAATGTGGCTATCCAAGCCTGCCTGCTGAGTAATATTATCTCTCTGCACTCATTAATTATTTACAACTTTACTAATCCAACATTTCAAATAAATAAACAGGGACACTTCTATTTTAGTGGTGTAAGTGGGGTTGTGGCCAGCAGGCTGGATTGTTCTGAGAAATATTAAGGAACCTATTAATCACAATTTATGCAACTAAAAATGAATTTAGAACAATAACAGTACAGCTTATTTACTCAGAATACTGTGAGTATGATTGCTGTGGAGTTCAGACACACCAACAATATGGAGCTTATTGAAAAGATGGATGTTAGGATAGAAAAGTGGGACAGAGGGATTTGGGCCCTAAATAGGGACAATTGGGGGATATGGTTACACATTGATTTAAATGAACACATATAGTTTAAGAAAATAAAATTTTTAAACATTTGGATTTGCAAATAAACAAACATTGAGTAACCATGTTTTCACAGCTGTGGGAAACTACAAAATCAACCTATGCATTTTATTCCTTTTTCTAATTATTATATTCTGTAATCTAGATAAATGGTCATATTTAACTATCTTTAAGAAGTTGAACATAAAAGCCAGATCGTTTTCTGAAAGCTAACAGGATGTTATTTTAGGAAATGCAAAATTGATCTATATCTGGCAGCAAGAGAATCATTTAAGCATTGTTAAATAACACAATAACATTTATAACAAGCAAATGTTTTTTTTAGAGCTGGAGCTCATTGTGTAGTTTTCATTGCTGAACACATTATGGACTACCTGAGGACCATGTAAGATGAAATTAAATATTTGATCAGAAAGTATTGAGTGCTAGTTTTAACCAGATATTTGACCTTTAATCATGAGCATCTTTTGTCTTTTGAGGTCTAGCATTGCCATATGTATCGGGCACCGCTTAGATCATGCATAGCCAATTCCTTGCCTGATCTTAATGTGATTTTTAAATTGGGGTCTGTTCAGTTTTCACTCACTATTATTTTCAAGCCTATGCTCTTTTGAGATGTGTCGTGGAGGTGAGTATAAAATACACTTACTTCCTCTATACTTCCAGGTGCAGAAGTAGACTCTTCTCAATGCATTCATGTGATCCTTCGAATCATGAGTCCATGCACGCTGATGATCCTACACCCATGGTGTCATAGGAATACAGTGATTTACATCATATGTCATGCTTTCTGTTGACATTGAAACATGACATCACATGAAGTAAATAATTTAAAAGAAATAAAGAAGATATGAAAATTATGACAATAACTTTTAATTAGTTGTGTGTTTGTGCAAAGATCTCAAAGGGAGACACAGTGAAGTTATTCTGTACCTTTCTATATAAACTCGTTTTTTTTTTTTTTAAATTTTGAATCATGTGAACATTCCCCCAAACCATTTAATAGTTATAGAAGAAGAGTGTGCCCAAAAGGTATTCAGTGGATACACAGGCATGATACTTTCATCCTTGATCTTTTCAAATATATGTATTTTGTAAAATGAGCTACATATTCCACCATCTCAATTGCTGGTTCTGATATAAGAAATAAATGAGAAGAAAATTCCTCAAATTCAAACTTAATTTAGATGAAGTTGTAATGGTGACCAAAATGTACCTTTAAGTGCATCTACTGACATAGCCTGACAAGGAGGGGGAAGGGAAACCATTTGTAACGGAACCTTCCGTTAATGGATGCTTCCTAGCTTGTGCCGAGGACCACAACCACCGCACCGGACACCACAACCACCGCAGACTCCACAACCGCCGTAGCTTAACTGGAGTCTCGCCGTCTTCCTTCCACCCTGGCTCAGCTTCTGTCCTCCAGGACCGTGTGGGAAAGACCTCTCCTCCAGAAGAGCGTGTCAGGAACAAACTCTTAAAAGAGCTAAGTGATTAAAGCTCAGAGGAGTATGCAGAGCATAGCAATCCCCAGTGTGAGTATAGTTGTCCCCTCCAATCACGAGACAAGACTACGTGTTGAGGGTCAAGCAGATCTCATTTACTTGGCACCAAAGGGCCTTCTTTTATGCAGGGTTTCCCTACATAGGACCACCCACAGGGTTTTACAGAACAACCAATAACACACGTACATTACAGAAAACACTCCCAGCAATTATACACAAAATCCTCCCCCTCTGCCTGTGATATAATTATGGTACACAATGGGTTAACATAATTATCACAAGCAGGAAAAATAGTTTTTATACATGTACTATAAAGTTAAAACCACACATCCAATCTTCATAAAAATATATATAATATATTATTAATCAGCATACTTGAAATATGAACATACTCAAAAATCGTGCAAATCTTTCCATTAGTTCAAAAGTTAGTCGGATGTCCTTTGTGACCGACCGCAGGCACATTTTCCTGCCCAAAACGGTTCCATAGATTTGGGCTGTGCGGTCGGTCAATTTCACACTGAAAAAATGACTAAGTCCCATTCGAACGTGCGTTCGAATCTTCGAACCGGACTTAGTCTCTGTGGCTGAAAACTCAATGCAGGAGAAGGTAAGGGTCAGCGGTGTTCGTTGAAATGTGTAGCCGATTTCAGTTCCATGGATTTGGCTACACATACCGCTGACCTCGTTCGAATGAACAAAGATGGCTGCCGCCACGTGTTCGTTTGTCGAATGGCGGCCACTTCGACTACTTCGGCTGCATCCGAAGTGGCAATTTAAAGCTTCAGAACTGCTCCAATACAATTTAAAGGGGCAGCAAGAGTCTTTTAAAATCCAATCTGCTAAAATAGTCTTTAACAGGCAATGTCTTCCAGGGGCCATAGTCTTAAAGGGGCACTGTTCACCAAAGTCACAATGTGCCCACCGACGGTTCTTAAAGGGCCATACACAGTCCAATAAAAGTCCATAAGCCCAAATGCTGATTTAAGAGGGTACAATCTCCCAGGGGCCATAGTCGCAGGGGAGGAGGCAGGCAAGCAGGCCTCTCCAGGACAAAGTGGCGAAGGACACTTCGTCACACCATTAATCAAGTTTTATTCTATTTTTCAAATTTTAGTACAGGATGGGTCAGTGATATGTGCCACATAGTGACCTGGAACTGCGAATGACATATATATATATATATATATATATGTGTGTGTGTGGTTGTATATATATATCTGCTGATTTAGTTTAAAATGATATAGCGACTTATTTTTGTATTTCTGTAATATATGTTTATGTTCCTAACCTTTACTTTTCAGACACTTGAAGAAACACATAGTGCATGCATTCGTCTGCATTTAAATACCTGTTTACAACTGAAAATAAATTGTGTGAGCAAATGGATAATGGAGACTGGGGATACATGGTAAGTGCAATTATTGCCTTGTTAATCTTAAAGGAACACTATGGTCACCTAAATTACTTTAGCTAAATAAAGCAGTTTTAGTGTACAGATCATTACCCTGCAATTTCACTGCTCAATTCACTGTCATTTAGGAGTTAAATCACTTTGCTTCTGTTTATGCAGCCCTAGCCACACCTCCCCTGGCTATGATTGACAGAGCCTGCATTAAAAAAAAAAAAACTGGTTTCACTTTCAAACAGATGTAATGTACCTTAAATAATTGTATCCCAATCTCTAAATTGAACTTTAATCACACACAGGAGGCTCTTGCAGGGTCTAGCAAGCTATTAACATAGCAGGGGATAAGAAAATCGTAATTAAACAGAACTTGCAATAAAGAAAGCCTAAAAAGGGCTCTCTTTACAGGAAGTGTTTATGGAAGGCTGTGCAAGTCACATGCAGGGAGGTGTGACTAGGGTTCATAAACAAAGGGATTTAACTCCTAAATGGCAGAGGATTGAGCAGCGAGGCTGCAGGGGCATGTTCTATACACCAAAACTGCTTCATTAAGCTAAAGTTGTTCAGGTGACTATAGTGTCCCTTTAATGATTTGTAATTTTAAAATAAAGGTTTTCTGTATTTCATTGGTCTCCTCCAGTCATTGTGGTTTGTTTACAGGTTGCGTTTTAAACTTAAACCTGTCAAAGATTTGAATTTTTGTCATGGAACTCTTGCAGTCCAGTTTTATCACTCATTGGTCCAAGAAACCAAGTCAGTAAATGTGGTGATTTAATGCTGTTAGCTCTCCAAGGGAATCTGCAACTTTTCAGATACTCTGCCCAATAGGAGGGTCAATATAGAACAGACTTGCTTGATTATACTGCACTAGATCATTCCATTTGATTGATACTGGTAGTGAGGATATGAGAGGTGAGCTGCAGATATTGCAGGATTTGAAACTCAGACCAGTTCTTCTAAGAATACTTATAAAATAATAATTATAACATTACTATAATGATATAAACAATACCCAAAAATGTATTCATTAAATACAATTTTAAATTTAATGAGACAAATATACTTCAAAGGGGCACTCTATAAACCAAAACCACTACCAGGTAGGCGCTGTAGTGCAAAGGGTCTATGGTTACCACCCCACTTTTTTTGTCAAATCATTTGTGAGCAGTTTAAAGCAGGACCATCAGGGGTGGCAGCACTGTCCCCCATCCCAGTCAAAAGGTAAGAAGGGAAGGGGGATATAAAGTTGTATATATTTAAATTAATCTGTGTCCCCCCCCTCCACCTCCACACACACAATCCCTCCAAACATATTCACACACAGCACCATCACACATACAGCACCCCTCACACACACCCATGCTGCACTCTTCACACATACACACAGCACACTCAACACACCGTGCCCCTCACACATACAATACTTCCAATTATATATATACACACTACAGCACCCCTGACAAACACACACTGCACCACTACACACATTACATTCCAGATACACACTAGATCTCTTACCCATCTCTGGATCATCTAAATTACACATACTAGATCCCTATATGCACTCTGAATCCTCTACACACACACACTAGATCTCCTATACACACTCTGGGTCCTTGACACACTAGATCCCCTACGCACACACACACACACACACTGCACCACCTACACAAACTACATTCCTGACATCCAAACTCTGGATCCCCTATACACACACTACATTCCTTGTAAGCAAACACATACTACATTCTCTAAACATACACTCTGTACAACCACTACACACACTACATCACTTATACACACACACACACTACAGCCCGTATGCAAACACTCGCTACATCCCCAATACACACTACGCCCCCCTATACACACACTCTCTACAGCTCCTAGCCACACATATTACACCACAAACACAAATAAATTTACCTATTTACAAAATACCACAACACAATCAGCTCACTCTACACGCACGAAGGCACCAAAACCATGCACTATACTCTTTCCTGGCCCTTTTGTCCTCTGGTATCGCACTTATGGAGACACCAGAGACAAGCTAAACGTAAACACAGCGCAAGCATGTTATTTAATTTGCTTGCGCTGCGCAGAACAAATCAGCAGGGCTCTGCGCATTGAACCAACAGGCTCACTTTGAGAGGGAGCGTGCTTGTTATTAGTGATGACAAAACACACCCTCTCTGGCTCAGCCCCCTTCTCAGGGGGCCGCTGTGATTGAAAAAAGGCCGGGGCCAAATTTTTTTCCCAGTCTGGCCCTGGCCTTTGCGGTCAGAATCCGGTCTTATCCTGTGTTTACTGAATAACCATGTAAATCTTTATGACATTTTCAGACTGATTGTGTTGAAATTTCACTGGAATTCCAACGCAGTCAGTAGATATTATAAGACAAAGTAAGGGGCTACTTTGTCTCATGCATTTTTCCTGCACTTGACAAAAAGCAGAAGTTAAGCCATCAAGTTTTGGCAATTCCCCCAGCTTTCACTAGTTATGATTGTGAGGAAAAGGGACTTGTCTATGGTGGCCTCTGTAAACTTGTAGGATCCTCCATAGACCTTAGTTTTGTACACTTGCGCATGTGCAAGAAAACAGCACTGAAAGGACAGCTTCAGGTAAGTAAAATGTACCTTCTACTACTACACCCCTGTGCCACCGCACACCAAGTACTATGTCAGCCTCAGGGGTCTTTGTGAACTATGCAAAAAACACAGGAGGTGACACATCCACTTTAACTAACAAACAAACAGTGCTCTGCCCGGCATCCAAATATTCAGCCTTCTAAGCTGCATTGTTCAACCTGACCACTAGTAATAAAATAATAATGCTGAGGTGTAAATTCTCTGTCAGCAAGGAGAGGTTAGTCGGTGGATGCTGGGAAAAGTAAGAGTATATAAATTACTCCCAAACAGTTTGAAAAAGAAGAAAAAAAAAGTTGGACGGCACCCAGAGACTCTTACTTCTGAAACCACTATTTTGAGATAAGGAAACTATGGTATGTAGATGCCCCTTTAATTATTAGAAGTACACACAAGCTTATAATATTACACAGATTTTTTGAATATTTGATAAACTGGTCTGTAATTTTTTTTTCCTTATCCTAGTTTTGCTGTTCTGCTGAACCTTCTAGCATTTTTGTGTGAAGTTTAATATTTTATACTGTTCTTGGGTTTTAGATGACTGATCCAGTCACACTAAATGTTGGAGGTCATGTCTATACCACATCTGTGTCCACATTGACTCGCTATCCAGATTCAATGTTGGGAGCTATGTTTAGGGGAGATTTCCCCACTGCCAGGGACTCACAAGGCAACTACTTCATTGATCGTGATGGAGCACTGTTCCGGTACGTGTTAAATTTCCTACGATCATCGGAACTGACATTACCAGTGGACTTTAAGGAATGTGACTTGCTTCGGAAAGAAGCAGATTTCTTTCAGATTGAGCCCTTAATACAATGTCTCAATGACCCCAAACCCCTCTATCCTACAGACACATATGAAGAAGTAGTGGAATTGTCAAGCACCAGAAAGCTCTCAAAATATTCTAACCCTGTTGCTGTCATAATAACTCAACTTACCATTACAACCAAGGTGCACGCCTTACTGGAAGGTATTGCCAATAACTTTACCAAGTGGAACAAACACATGATGGACACAAGAGATTGTCAAGTCTCTTTCACATTTGGGCCATGTGATTACCATCAGGAGGTCTCTCTCAGAGTCCATCTAATGGAGTACATCTCTAAGCAAGGCTTTACAATTCGCAATACTAGGGTCCATCACATGAGCGAACGAGCAAACGAGAACACTGTAGAACATAACTGGACATTTTGTCGATTGGGTCGAAAAACTGACGACTGACTGAAACACATGTACGCAGTACCCACGAGGCAGTGTTATGAAGAAACACTTTTTTTTTGTTCTCACCTATTTATTAACAGCCATTGTAGCTGGACATTTAGAAAACCAGGCGCTGCTTCATAGATGTTTCTGCATATGGCATGCATGTTTTTGCCTATAAAACAAGTTAACTGTTTAATAATAATCCCTCCCTGCTTTAATATTACAAAAAAAAACAATGCAACCCTTATCTAAAATATGGTATTTAAATGCTTCTCTGTGCAATTTCCATTTATACATGAAAATCAAACCAGAATAGATCAGAGCATTTGATCAAACTCTTGACTCCCGGCGCATTTTTGGTGATTTCAGAGTGCTGTAGCTTTCAGATTACCTAGGACATTTTCACCCTATTAAACAGCTAATCATTGTTATTCACTATGCCAATGGAGTACATTTGTAACGATATCTGGTATTATATTGCAAAGAATGTGTAACACACTCAGAATGTCTGGGTATTTACCGTAATTGTCTGTGAAATCGTTTCACTTATAAATCAGTTTGAGATTACTCTTAAGTCATAAAAATGTAACTTCTGTCTTGTGCTTTATTAAAAAAAAAAAAGACAATTTTGTTCTTATGATCTGGTCTTCATTTAGGACAAATTTACAAAGTCATGTAATGGTTCATTATTAGTTTGTAAAGTTTGTGGTTTAGTGAAAAAAAACCTTAATGTAAGCATTTTCTTTTCCCCCCATTTTAAAAAATCTATATACACTATACAATTCTACTTTTTTTTAAATATTACTTTATTTCTCCTAGAGAGTCTGTCAAATGTTTCACAAATAACACTAAATAGCACAAACAGTATTAAATGCCAGCACCAGTTTTCCTGTTCTGTCTAGGCATTGCTAGAAGCACAGCATCCCCCCCACAAAAAATATATACAGCTCTATAAAGTCTCCCTTTATTATGCTTTATCATGGACTTTATTCCCTGAAATATATGAACAACAATGAAGCATTTTGATATTTCCTATCAGAGTGCAGGTTGTGATTACTGATGTGGCGAGTCTGTTTCCCAGAATATAACTTATCTAAAAAAATATATAGTTCTATGCGTAAAAATCTGGGCCTCAAATTTCAGTGGAAATGTTTTGTATTTTTTTGGTGTTTTTTAATTTTGTTTGTTTAGATCAGATTTAAATATGCAAGCTCAGTGTCAAGATTGTTATTTTTTTTTAATCCTGGTTAATTATTTAACATATGTGATCCCTGCTTGAAATATTCTAATAAAACAAATGCAAATATGCAGTTCTTAGCTGGTCTTTCTTTTTAACATTAATATTAGTTTGTTGTATATCGGGGTTCAAACTAAAAGACAGATTTGCCTTAGATTTCAATCAAAATATAATGATCATTTTGCTAGGTTAGGTTCAATATATATTCAATCCCTTGTTTTACAACCTGTGGTACGCACACCAAAAGCAAGGGGTACACCAGAAGCAGCTCAAAATAATCGCGCAGAGACGGGTGTCTATTTATACAAGTTAGGCAGTCTTCACCAACAGCCGAACTCGCCAAATTGGATATCCTCCTCACCACTGGGATGACAGGTGGATGCATTACCCCATTCCAAACTCTCTCTGGTGGTATCTGACACAATTACATCATCTTCTGAGGCAATCCACGCATTGGATCCTGGGAAGCTGAGAAGGACGAGTTTATGGGCCAGGCCAACCTCACACTGACTTTGGCTGGTTTTAGATGTGGTGGGAGCTCAGCTTATTAGCTAGGCAGTATTTGTATTTAGAGTTCTGGGTGTTTAAAATACAGTAAGTAATAACCAAACCAAATAATGTAGGCAATCAACAAACATTTGGAAAATCTATATACAAATTGAGTAAATTGCAATTATTTACACTAACTTGTACTTCCCTCCAAAATGCCAAATTGTAACATATGTAGGAGTCCTGGTTTACTCCAGATGGTATCCACAGCATCACACTAGTGCTTGGTGACATATCCTGTTAAATTTTGACCCGGTTGGTCACTGCTTGAGCAGTGGTGATGCAATGTAGTTCTTGTACAAAGTATCCAATAACTGCGCAATAATAACAAGTGCCCAATACATAAAAATAAGGTTCTGTTTTCTGATTTAGTCTTCTATATTTTATCTCAGAGCTATATGTCT
The DNA here is from genome assembly GCF_036172605.1 of Pelobates fuscus. Taxonomy (NCBI): domain Eukaryota; kingdom Metazoa; phylum Chordata; class Amphibia; order Anura; family Pelobatidae; genus Pelobates; species Pelobates fuscus. The sequence continues at coordinate 161,756,348 of NC_086323.1, read as the reverse complement.
GTGTCAGTTTTCTCTGTGTGTAAATGTGTGTGCCCATGTCCATTTCCTCTGTGTGTAGATGTGTTTGTGTCAATGTCCTCTGTGTGTTACTGTTGTGTGTACTGTTTTCATTTTGCTTTTTATACTTCAGATTAATAGTTTATACTCCTCCTTACATACACAATTTTCGCAGTATGTCATATTTGTTTTAAAAATATTATTTACTGCCATTAATTAGGCTTGTTCTCCAATATGGAAGTAACTTAAATAGTGTCAGTATCTACACGTTTCATTTGGAATTGAAAGCAATATAAATTACTTTCTCGAGGCAGGAGTACTTAGGAATTATTTTAAGCTGCACATAAAAGGTTGAGAAACACTACAGTAATATTTTATCACTCAGTGACAGAATACAGAATTCTTACTCTGTGGTGCTTAAGTAGTAGTGTTTATAAACTATATTGCCCATACATCTTGGCTTAAAGGAAGGATGACCAAATTGTTTATTCGCTGCTGTAGAAATACAACTCTCATGGTGCTTTGACAGCTTATACCAGGGGTTCCCAATCATTTTTTTCGGTGGAAAACATTGACATAGTGTATCAACATCGTGGACCCCTCCCAAAAGAAAAATCCCTTTTGTGCCGTTGCACAACCCTTTTTGTAATGTGCTGGTGTGTGTATCTGTGTTTGTATGTGCCAGTGTTTATCTGTGTATCTGTGTGTGTGTGTGTGTGTATATATGTATCAGACACACAGATACACACACCTTGACACACAGGTACACACACCTTGACACACAGTGTGTATCTGTGTGTGTGTATGTATATCAGTGTGTCAAAGTGTGTGTATCTGTGTGTATGTGTGTCAAGGTGTATCTGTGTGTGTGTGTCTCTGACACACAGAAACACACACACTGGCACATAGTGGCACACAGATACACACATACTGGCACAAATACACACACACTGGCACATACACACAAACATTTAAATAAACACATTGGCACATGCACACACTGATACACATATACACACTCCGATACACACACTGACAGATATGTTGACACACAGATATAGACTGGCACATACACACACACACTCAAATACACACACTGGCACACAGATACACAAACACGCAAGCACAGATACACACACTGACACACAGATACACACACTGACACACAGATACACACACATACTGGCACATACAACCACTGGCACATACACACTCAGATACACACATTGACAGATACACTGACACATAGATACACAGATATACACACACTGGCACTTACATAAATACACAGATACACACACTGACACACAGGTTCACATACCCACAGTGACACATGCACACCTTGACACACATGCACACAGGTAATAATGTTTATATTTATAGCCACCTTCCTGTTGGGTTATTTTTTCTTTTCAGGAGGCTGACTTGCTTGTGTGCTGTTGGCTGCTGGCTGGTGGCTGTTGGAGTGCTGCTGGCTTGTGTGCTGGCGGCTGAGGCTGGTGGCTGCTAGCTGTTGGTGTACTGCTGGCTGAGGCTGATGGCTACTGACTGGGGCTGGAGGCTGAGGCTGCTGGCTGATCTCTGGTGTGTTGCAGCTGGCTGTCACTAACCCCAGCATCCGATACTGCAGGGGCCTGGTCACGGTCTTAAACGGCCGCAGCGCCTGACCGGGCCCCTGTTTAGTGATACCCATCAGGTGGCCCTAAGTGCTTGGGCCATCCGATGGGCAAATTGTGGCGGAACCCCAATGTTGTGGCGGAACACCAATTGGAAAATGCTAGCTTAGACCAACAAGGCAACATGATTAGTGCAGTTCTACAGCTGGATCTTACTTTGGAGCACCTTGGATTAGACCCCTAGCTTATGATGGATTTTCTGTGCAAAGGTTACTCTTCATTACTATATAGTACAAAAAATAAAGTTTTTTTTTTATAACTATATCATGGATTATAAGCTAATTGTGATGCAAGAAATGTATAAACACATTATTATAGTTATGCTTAATTGTAAAATACATAGGAAAAAACGGTGAACCATTGCTTGGCCTATGTAGTTGCATTGAGGAAAACCCACTGTATATACTCAGCCCAGCATCTCCTCTTAAAGCGACTCTGTTTTTTTGTTCCTTTGGTTTTTCATTTCTTTATGCCCCTTGTATATTAATAGTAGAGCCATACTGGGTAACACACTTACCAAATAACCCAGATGCTCTGAAGCTAGGGCTGGTCAAGCCTCCCTTCCAAGACATGCAGAATAAATAACAGTTCAGGCACTCCGGGATAACACAAATATCAGCTTTATTGTTGTAAAAGCAGCAACGTTTTGACCCTACCAGGCCATTATCAAGTCAAACAATCGAATTCAATAAACTAAAAAACTGCAGTATTCAAAATCCAGTCTTATTGAAGTTTTATTTTAAATTTAATAAATGCAGAATTCAATGTTTAATGTTTGTTACTAAAGAGTTTGGTTTTGTGTAATTTTAAATATGCAAATATATTGCTTTACTTTCTTAGTTTTTTTCATTTAATAGACCCGCTTTCATTTGCTTATTTTAATTTTATTTTTTTACAAATGTATTTAAATCCCTGTGAATGGAGGCTCCAAATGCTACTTTAATTTTGAAGTCATTTCTTGTAAATAAAAGATTTAGTGTTTCACGTACAAAGAATAAGGTAAGATTGACACATTATTCAGTTGGCTAAAATTAAATCTAAATTATTATTTTGTTAATGTACATAAACATCCTGCAAGATATATTACAATGCCATGTACACTATGTTAATTTGCAGAATTAACCGCTTCATAAACTGCTTGTTTTTTACAGCTTTGCTTCGGCAATTTGAAAGTAAGGCTTCAGGTGACTCTCAAACATAGGATTAACCTAAAGAAACAAAAAAGTATGATTAAAAATGTCCATCGTTGACTCTTATCAGTTAAACATAGGTGGGTCAGAATTTACCCACCTACCTTTTTACTGATTATCTGTCAATTTCTCCTAGATGAGAACAAACAAAATGAATGTATTCCTTCCCCATCCAGACCACACTTTATTAAGCATAAGGCTGAAACCTAAATTGTTACAAACTATTTGTAGGAATAATAGTTGTTCATCAAAGTGTGAGAGATTTTTTTTTAAAGTGTCATCATACTAACAGTTATATACATTTTAAGCTTAAGGGAATTTTTCAAGCATCATGCTGTAGTGGTTATGGTGCTAATTTGCTCTGAGAAAGTAATTTATCGAACTATTTTACAACGGTTTGACAACTTATCTGGGTCCCCGGGCACCTACACTGTAGACCCAGCTTCTCTTGTTGGAGAAGCTGGATGTCCACAATGAACCAAGCCTGACCAATCCAAGGCCAGTCTCATTGGCTGAAAGCACTCCACTGATTCTCTCAGTCAATAATCATAGCCCTGTTTAATGGTGCAAACCTGATTCTGAAGAAACAGACTGCTGCTGCTGGTGCCCAGCGGAACCCTGGTAAGTTGTCAGACGTATCTGAAACGACAAGTTACTCTTTGCGGATGCAGGACACTCCTTGCACCATAAACACTACAGCAAGCTGTGATGGTCATGGTACTTGGAGTGTTCCTTTACATAATTAGTAGTGTCTAAATAATACAAAATAGTTATTTGTATAAATGTTATGGAACATTTTTTTTTCCTTTTCTTGCACTTTATATCCGCACATCGAGCTACCATTTATGTACTAATAAATTCCAATATTGTTGAATAAAAGCAGTCAAGTCACTATGCAGCTTCGGTTTCCAATTGTTCAGTTTAAATATCCCTATATTACTTCCTGATGTTCTCATTTACCCTTTTTTTTTCTCTAAAACTCATAACTTCAACATGCCACACAAAAAAAAACATAAACACCTCAGTCTACTAGTTATTAAGCTATATATATATATATATATAAACAATTTTGCTTCATATACCTTTTCACCCCAGTACAGAGACAATGTGTTATGATATGTATTTGTTCTCTGAATACATTCAATGCAAGGTAACCACATTTTATCACACCACAGAATCTCTAGTTGTGAATGTAAAAAAAGTAGAATTTTTTCTTTTTCTAGTTGGTCCATTAACAGCAGTCTCTCAGCAGCATCTAATGTACAGAATTTTGACACTGTTGCCCTTCTGTCTGATGCTAATTCACCACATGGCATTTTGATGGGTGGCATTTTCTAAATTACTATCAACCCTCATATCATGCTTACAGAAAGTTGGATGTAAGGTCCATGAATGTTTGTTGTTTTTTGGTTTGGTTTGTTTTTTTACCTAAAATGGCATAGAGTGAGGGGAAAAAGTATTTGATCCCCTGCTGTTTCCCCACTGACAAAGTTTAATGTTAGGTGTATTTTAACAGTGAGAGTCAGAATAACAAAAAAAAAAAATACATCCAGAAAAACACGTCAAAAAAATTATAAATTGATTTGCATGTCAATGAGTGAAATAAGTATTTGATCCCCTATCAATCAGCAAGATATTTGGCTCCCAGGTGTCTTTTATACAGGCTGAATTAGGTACACTCTCTTAAAGCAATCAATCAGATTCCAAACTCTCTGTCCAAGGATGTCAGGGACAGGATTGTTAACTTACACAAGGCTGGAATGGGCTACAAGGCCATTGCCAAGCAGCTTGGTGAGAAGGTGACAACAGTTGGTGCATTATTTGCAAATGGAAGAAACACAAAACAACATCAGTCTCCCTCGGTCTGGTGCTCCATGCAAGATCTCACCTCGTGGAGTTTCAATGATCATGAGAACGGTGAGGTATCAGCCCAGCACTACATGGGAGGATCTTGTTAATTATCTCATGGCAGCTGAGACAATAGTTGCCAAGAAAACAATTGGTAACACACTACGTTGTGAAACCCTGCAGCGCCCGCAAGGTCCCCCTGCTTAAGAAAGCACATGTACAGGAACATCTGAATGATTCAGAGGAGAACTGGGTGAAAGTGTTGTGGTCAGATTACACCAAAATCAAGCTCTTTGGCATCAACTCGCTGTGTTTGGAGGAGGAAGGAATGCTGCCTATGACCCCAAGAACACCATCCCCACCGTCTAACATGGAGGTGGAAACATTATGCTTTGGGGTGTTTTTCTGCTAAGGGGCAACTGCACCGCATCAAAGGGACGATGGACCGGGTCATGTACGGTAACATTTTGGGTGAGAACCTCCTTACCTCAGCCAGGGCATTGAAAATGGGTCAAATGGGACAAAATCCTTTCTGAGATGTGTGCAAACCTGGTGGCCAACTACAAGAAATGTCTAACTTGTGTGATTGCCATCAGGGTTTTGCCACCAAGTACTAAGTCGAACGGGTTAAATACTTATTTCACTCATTGACATGCAAATCAATTTATAACTTTTTTGACATGCATTTTTCTGGATTTTCTTTTTGTTATTCTGTCTCTCCCTGTTAAAATACACCTACCTTTAAAATCATAGACTGATAATTTCTTTGTCAGTGGGCAAACGTTCAAAATCAGCAGGGGATCAAATACTTTTTTCCCCTCACTGTATGTTTTTTATTGTGTAAAATAAAATTCCAATATAAAATGTACCTTCTTGTTATCTGGATTTTTCTGAACACATTCTAGAAGGTTGTGATAGACATTTCCATCATAACTGCCAATTGCTGATAGTAGCTCTGCATCCGTGTAGTCAAAAGCATCTACTAAAAGAACTGCGTCCTTCCTGTAAAACAGGATTGCATGAGATGTGGCAGTAGTGAGGAATTCATTTATTTCAGTACTTTTACATTTTGGAATCTCACCGGATCACAGGCAAGAGGTTAAGGTAGGCTGTTGTCACCATATCCAGTTGTTTTCCAGACAAATATCCATCCTGTAGGAAATCTCCAGCATTGGTAAATATTCCATGCAGTGCGTACAAGTCACAGAGACTCTTTAATGCCTTCTGGATTTCTGGTTCTGTTGAAACCGAATTCAGTGCATCAACAAAAATTTTCACTGTCATGTAGTGCGTATGAGCCTGGAAAACAGTGCAGTATTGTCCAATCAGAATTACACAATGTTAGAACATTTAATGTGTTATTAGTGCTATTGCATTTTACTCTTTGCTGCCCACACTGTTATGATTTATTTTTTTAAATGTTCTTACATTTATATTATGTTTATGCTCGGATGCCTCTCTTGTGGTTTAGTTTAGTTGTTTTGCTTGTTTTTGCTCCCCCCCTTCCTGGTGCCCACTGGTCATTGAGAGTTGATGTAGCAGCCATTGCCATATATTTTCTGATCTATTAGTTTTTGCTTGACTTCTATTAGATCTTTTCCTGAGCAGGGCATTATACTTAGTTATGTTTTGTACTTTTCATATCACTACTTAGTTTTTTTGTCTGTTGTTAATAATATTTAAAACATGGCTTAAACACTATTGGCTCTAGAACTATTTCATCTCATTGACTTGGTTATAATGCCCGGAGTTCCCTGGCACTGACCATTCAGCTTTAAACCATTATCAAGCAGATTAACATTAAATAAGAATCCCTGGCCTCTACAGCCAGGCCAGTACTGGAGGCATGGAACAGGCAGAGTTTTACACATGTCCTTCATACTCAAAAGAAGGATGATGCCAGGGGAATCCAGATACTATGAGTATGAATTCTTCAGTACGATGGGGTAATTACATTGCCCACAGTGTTCCTTTAATCTTCAAAGATATATGTGCAGTAATTTATATTTCAACACTGTCATAATCAACACTACTTTAAGTGGGCACATGGGTTAGTTCAGTGGGTGAAATGATTAAAAAAAATTACTCTTTGTCTGTAACTGAACCAAAATAACCATTTTAAAAATCCCTATTAACAACACCCATGCCATTTCTTTTACAAAGGTTGCCACCGCAAGGACATGTGGGTCTTTGGTTACCCCAACCAAATTAAATTAAAAACCCACAAAACACCATTTAGCAAATGTAGAGATGAAAACACCTTTATTTCTACTAAACATTGAATAGTGTTCAATGTTTAGTAGATTTACCACTATGATTTGGGATGAACTCTCATTAAAGGATCACTATAGTGTCAGGAAAACAAAGCGGTGGAGTATTGGCCAGAAAAACCATTGGGACCATTGGGATCAAAAGGCTTTTTTCAATGTTGTTTGACATGCTTGTACAACTTTGCAAAGTCATTTTTTTTGTTTTTTTTATTCATAATAATTTGATTTGAAAAAATCTGCCTTTATCTCTGCCAGCCATTCTATTCTGCGAATGGTGACACTGATTGGTGCCAACCCAGGAAACTCTGGTGATTGGAGCTGTCCCATAGATAAACTATCTTGCTAGCCTGCAACTCCTAACACAGACCCCAGCTCTCCTTCCCCGTGAATTAGTCCACATACCTGAAGTAATTAGCCAAACATATCCCTGGGCTAGGCAATGGACACCAGCTGCTTCACTTTCTTTACATAGACAGACCAGATATTCCTGCTGTAATTTATTTAAATTAAGCACCCTCTTCCCTTCATGTTTCACCAGCTGCCATAGCACAGTTTTATCCCCCAGTATGGAGCGCAACTGCAGTCAAAAAGTTTCATGTCTAATTTGTCTTGGAGGATAAGAGTGCATTCAAATGGATTTGTGGTGGCTGGCTAGTTAAAGCAGCCAAGCTTGTCTCATTTTATCCCATTGCATATTAATAATTATACTCCCAGCCTTTATTTATACTTATTATGGGTTTTTTTTCTTGCAATGGATTTCAATATCTGGGCACCACCATTTTGTTTTCCTGTGTCAATGATATCTGCAGTTTGCACTTCTTTCGACTGATGGATTTTGGATAAATAACATTAACAATTGTAACTGTATCTTGCCAAATATTGCGAAAGATAATGCAAAAATAAGAACAAAGTAGTTTCTCTTATATGTAGAAAAAAACACTGTGAATTGAAAAAAATATCAAAATGAGGGAAAATACAGGGCCAAAATTTAATTATTCATAAACAAAACCCCACAAAGTGACAGTGCTGCATTAAGACCCATGTAACCAGTCACAAAGGTGCCTTGTGCTGAGGGTATAAAGTCCTACCGGTATAACGAGGGCATAGGGACAAATACAAAGTAAATTTGTTCACAAGTTTAACATGCCAGACATGCCAGATCTGAACCTTTGGACACTATAGTCACGAAAACAACTCTAGCTTAATGAAGCAGTTTTAGTGTAAAGATCATGCCTCTGAAGTTTCATTGCTCAATTATCTGCCATTTAGGAGTTACATTTTTGTTTCTGTTAATGCAGCCCTACCCACAACTCCTCTGGCTATGACTGACACATCCTGCATTAAAAAGAAAAATGGTTTCACTTTCAATCAAATGTAACTTACTTTATAGGTTTGTATCTCCTTCTCTGTATACTGAAATGTAATGACATGCAAGATGGTCCAGGTTCTAGCAAGCTTGTTACCGGACAACATATCAGATATTCTAAATTAAACAGTATTTGCAATAAAGGAAGTATAAACATTAGATGATTCTTTACAGGAAGTGTTTATTAAGAAAACTGTGTCACATGCAGGCAGGTGTTCCTAGGGCTATATAAACAAAGTAATTTAACTCCTCAATGGCAGTGAATTGAGCAGTGAGACTGCAGGGACATGATCTATACACCAAAACTTCATGAAGCTAATGTATACTTACTATAGAGGCCGTCACCAGCTCCACCGATGTGTTATTCCATGCCAGATACTGCTCACTGCCAGACTGGACCAAGCTTTGCAATTTATGTGCAGCTGCTGCAATGAGTCTAGAAAAAGCATTTAAATAAATGTTAATTTCCCAAGTATTTGTAGCAAATTATGTACTATATCTTATAACAGATTTTAAAGTTCTCTGAGATATTATATACATCAGTTGATCAGAGCTGGAAACATGAGGTTACAGATTTTGTGTTTTAATGTGTGTCTGTCACGGCGGCTCCCTGATAATGGGGACACATGGATTTAGGTTTGAGTTTTGGAGGGAGGCCATGACGGACTCATGGGGGACTCCTTTGTTAATTTTTGCAGTCCCCTCTTATGTCTAAGTCACCCTGTGCTTGTTGGAACACAGGGTAACCAGGAAACCCAGGCTGGCCTTCCCAGACCATACTTCTACAGACTGATTGGTTAGTAGAGTTCCATGTGCCCAACTAGGACCAACTTTGAAACAACCTGCTAAAATGTAAAGTAGAGATAGCACGGAACTCATGCAACAAATTACATTGCCATTTTAACAGATTGGGTGCTTGGCGATGAGTTATTTGGGGATGCCACATATGTAACCACTGTTTCCTTATGTTTTTTGGGGGTAGGCAGGGCCGTCTTTAAGGAGGGGCAAACGGGGCAGCTGCCCTGGGCCCAGTTACTCATGGGGGGCCCAAAGCAGCTGCCCCGTGGGCTCCGCCGCCTGCAATAATTATTATTAATTTTTTATTATTTCCCTACCTAATGGGCCCACGGTGCTAGTATTGCGGCTGCACCGGGGCCCGCACACTAACAGCACGACCGGGCCCTTGCTTAACGGCTGCATGGGAGGAAGTGACATCCGCGAATCACTTCCTCCCACCTCAAAGACATTGGGCCGCGCGGGAGGCTGCTGAGCCAGCATCCAGTGAGGAGGGGGAGCAAGGAGAGCCAGACCCCCAACTCCCAACTACCCCAGCCAGCACACTGGACCCCAGGAAATAAAGCCTCTTTCAAAGGTAGGAAACTGAAGAGTGTCTGTCTGTGTGTCAGTATGTCTGTGGGTGTGTGTCAGTATGTTTGTCTGTGTGTCAGTATGTTTGTCTGTGTGTCAGTATGTCTGTCTGTTTGTGTCAGTATGTTTGTCTGTGTGTCAGTATGTCTGTGTGTGTCAGTATGTCTGTGTGTGTCAGTATGTCTGTGTGTGTCAGTTTGTGTGTCTGTATGTATGTCGGTATGTCAGTCAGTATGTCTGTGTATGTGTCAGTATGTATGTCTGTCACAGTGTCAGTATATCTGTCACAGTGTCTGTGTGTGTCAGTGTGTATCTGTATGTTGTCAGTATGTATGTATCTGTGTGTGTATACCTGTGCATGTATCTGTATGTAGCCAATGTGTGTATCTGCATGTGTGTCAGTGTTTGTATCTGCATTTGTCAGGTTATGTATCTGTGTGTCTGTATGTTGTCATTGAGTGTGTCTGTGTATCTGTATGTTGTCAGTGTATCTGCGTGTATGTCAGTGTGTGCATCTGTGTGTCTGCATACGTGCCAGTTTGTGTGTCTGTATGTGTGTGTGTCAGTGTGTTTATATGTGTCTGTATAGCTGCATCTGTATGATTGTGTATATCTGTGTATCTGCAAGTGTTTCTGTGTGTATGTGTATCACAGTGTGTGTGTGTGTGTGTGTTTGTGCATACATCTCAGCATTCAACACTACACGCAAATACAGACCTGCATTCAAACTTCAACACTACATATAAACACACCTCTTTTTTTAAACAACAAAATTATATATAAACACACCAGTGTATTCATAAACCAACACTACACATAAATGCATACTTGCATTTGAATGCCATCTCCACATACAAACACACATCTACATTCACACAAACATACTCCATACAAAAACATGCTTACACTCAAACACACAAATACTGCTCAGTGCTAAATACAACCCTGCATGCATGGTAAAATGGTAGCGCCCCAGCTGTCAAAGCATTGTTGGAGTTGCATGACAGATGGGGATCTACCTTTTGCCCCCTCTTGCCCAAAATAATTCATGCACCAGAGCCCTCTCTACTTTACGTCCGCCTCTGCGTTGGGGTGGGGGCAGGGACGTTTTAGCCGCGAGGCAAACAAGGCATTTGCCTTGGGCGGCATTTTCCAGGGGGCGGCAAAAAAAAGCCGCCCCCAAACGCCCAGGCAAATACCTTGTTAGCCTTGCGGCTAACAGACACGCTGGCCGGGCGTGCAGGCTGCTGTCTGCTGGGCAGTGCTGTCTGCTGGACGGGCGGGCGGCGAGGGAGCACTTTCCCCTGAGCTGTCTGCTCAGCTCCATCGCGCGCCGCAGAGTGAGGCTGGGAGCCGGAATATGATGTCATATTCCGGCTCCCAGCCTCACTCTGAGGCGCGCGAGGGAGCTGAGCAGAGTGCTCAGAGGAAGTGCTCCCTCGCCGGCTGCCCGCCGCCCGCCAGCACCCTCTTTAGTGTTACATATTCCCTCTTGCATGTGAGTATCCCTGAGTGTGTTACACCCCCTTTAGTGTATTATATCCCCCTTTAGTTTCTTAAACCCCCCCTGAGTTTCTTACTTGCCCACCAGCCCCTTTTTGTGTAACTGTGCTTTAGTTGTGTGGGATAGGGACAGTATGGGGGGCAGGAGTGGTATTATGGGAGGTAGAGCAGCATTGTGGGGGACTGGGGCTATGGTGGGAGGATTGGAACAGTTTTGAGGGACAGTGCAGCATTATGGGGGACGAGGGCTATTGTCGGGGGAAGGAACAGTATTGTGGGAGGGGGGATGGGAGGCAGCATTGTGGGGTACTGGGGGAATGGAACAGTATGAGCGGGTAGGGCAGCATAATGGGGGTAAGGGAACAGGGGCAGTATTGTAAGACACACACACTCTTTTCAATCTACCCAGTCTCCCTACCTTTTGGAGACCTGGAGTGGATCCACAGCCTGGGTTCCAGTGGGCTGCCGCAGTGCTCCTTTGAGTGAGCTCTGATCCAGATCCGCATTTCCTGTATAGCTCCCTTGCGCGCCCTGTAAAGGTCCTGGGAGCTGGAATATAATGTCATATTCCAGCTCCCTGGACCTCTACAGGGCGTGCGAGGGAGCTATACAGGAAATGTGGATCTGGATCAGAGCTCACTCAAAGGAGCACTTCAACACTACATATAAACACACCTTTTTTTAAACAACAAAATTATATATAAACACACCAGTGTATTCATAAACCAACACTACACATAAATGCATACTTGCATTTGAATGCCATCTCCACATACAAACACACCTCTACATTCACACAAACATACTCCATACAAAAACATGCTTACACTCAAACACACAAATACTGCTCAGTGCTAAATACAACCCTGCATGCATGGGAAAATGGTAGCGCCCCAGCTGTCAAAGCATTGTTGGAGTTGCATGACAGATGGGGATCTACCTTTTGCCCCCTCTTGCCCAAAATAATTCATGCACCAGAGCCCTCTCTACTTTACGTCCGCCTCTGCATTGGGGTGGGGGCAGGGACGTTTTAGCCGCGAGGCAAACAAGGCATTTGCCTTGGGCGGCATTTTCCAGGGGGCGGCAAGAAAAAGCCGCCCCCAAACACCTTGTTAGCCTTGCGGCTAACAGACACGCTGGCCGGGCGTGCAGGCTGCTGTCTGCTGGGCAGTGCTGTCTGCTGGACGGGCGGGCGGCGAGGGAGCACTTTCCCCTGAGCTGTCTGCTCAGTTCCCTCGCGCGCCGCAGAGTGAGGCTGGGAGCCGGAATATGATGTCATATTCCGGCTCCCAGCCTCACTCTGAGGCGCGCGAGGGAGCTGAGCAGAGTGCTCAGAGGAAGTGCTCCCTCGCCGGCTGCCCGCCGCCCGCCAGCACCCTCTTTAGTGTTACATATTCCCTCTTGCATGTGAGTATCCCTGAGTGTGTTACACCCCCTTTAGTGTATTATATCCACCTTTAGTTTCTTAAACCCCCCCTGAGTTTCTTACTTGCCCACCAGCCCCTTTTTGTGTAACTGTGCTTTAGTTGTGTGGGATAGGGACAGTATGGGGGGCAGGAGTGGTATTATGGGAGGTAGAGCAGCATTGTGGGGGACTGGGGCTATGGTGGGAGGATTGGAACAGTTTTGAGGGACAGTGCAGCATTATGGGGGACGAGGGCTATTGTCGGGGGAAGGAACAGTATTGTGGGAGGGGGGATGGGAGGCAGCATTGTGGGGTACTGGGGGAATGGAACAGTATAAGCGGGTAGGGCACATAATGGGGGTAAGGGAACAGGGGCAGTATTGTAAGACACACACACTCTTTTCAATCTACCCAGTCTCCCTACCTCTTGGAGACCTGGAGTGGATCCACAGCCTGGGTTCCAGTGGGCTGCCGCAGTGCTCCTTTGAGTGAGCTCTGATCAAGATCCGCATTTCCTGTATAGCTCCCTTGCGCGCCCTGTAAAGGTCCTGGGAGCTGGAATATAATGTCATATTCCAGCTCCCTGGACCTCTACAGGGCGTGCGAGGGAGCTATACAGGAAATGTGGATCTGAATCAGAGCTCACTTGCGCGCCCTCTCCTCCTGCACCAGACTGCGGAGGTACTGCCGCTCTGCCACACTACAGTAATTTACCGTCAGGAGAGGAATACTGTGCACTTCTCTCCGGCCGGTCAACTGGATATTTGCGCCTCCCGGGCCGAAGCACCCTAAGGAGGCCGCCTGTGCCGCCTTATGGTAGCGCCGGCCCGGAGTCCAGTAACATATAAACTTTACAGTCCTTATGATCTAGGACTTGGACTGGACTTTTCATGGAAACTAGCTGGGACTCATCAGTTTCAGCATTATATAAATTAATTTATCTTTTCTCTATTAAGTGAACTATTATTATCTTTTAGGAAATGAGAGGAGAAACAGGTTTCTAATATGACACACTCAAAGACAAATGTCCTGATTTTAAACCTGCAATTTTATGAAAGGTCTGAAACCTGCTGTTTTGCTCCTAGACTGCAGCCGTGGCATGAAAAGCCTACAGTCTTTATAACTGGTCCTATCAAACTTCTCTCTTATGGCATCCATATCCTGGCTTTTCAAAATGGGCATATTAAATCTTTTGCAGGACGGGATCCTTGATGTTGTTGAGGAACAAGGGGGAAGGGCTGCTTGCTGTGTGTGTGTATTTAGCAATGAGTGTATATATTCAGCAGTCTGTGTGTGCGTATTCAGCAGTCTGTGTGTATGTATTCAACAGTCTGTGTGTATGAATTCAACAGTCTGTGTGTATGTATTCAACAGTCTGTGTGTATGTATTCAACAGTCTATGTGTATGTATTCAACAGTGTTCGTGTGTATGTATTCAGCGGTCTGTGTGTATATATTCAGCAGTGAGTGTGTGTATTCAGCAGTCTGTCTGTGTGTATTCAGCAGTGAGTGTGTGTATTCAGCAGTGAGTGTATGTATTCAGCAGTGAGTGTATGTATTCAGCAGTCTGTGTGTGCATGAATTCAGCACTCTGTGTGTGCATGAATTCAGCACTCTGTGTGTGCATGAATTCAGCACTCTGTGTGTGCATGTACTCAGCACTCTGTGTGTGCATGTACTCAGCACTCTGTGTGTGCATGTACTCAGCACTCTGTGTGTGCATGTACTCAGCACTCTGTGTGTGCATGTACTCAGCACTCTGTGTGTATTTAGCAGTTAGTGTATGTATTTAGCATTCTGTGTATGTGTGTATATTTAGACATAGAGAGACTAGGACACTGAGTCTCTAGGGGACACTGGAAGACACTTAGAGACATGGAGACACTGGGAGACAAGGAGACACTGGGAGACTAATGGACACAGAGACATGGAGACACTGGTAGACTAAGGAACACAGATACAGGGAGACAGTGGGAGCAATCCCCCTATACAGCAGAATCAAACAGTAGTTTTTTTGGCGATTTTACAGAATTTTCTCTTATGTCACTTCTTGTGATTTACAACCTGTGATGTCACTCATAAATAATTAATTATGCAAATTAGTATGGTCGGTATCTTTTCCCAAGAAAGGTGGAACCCTAGTTGCAACTGATGAGAGCCATGTTTTAAATGAACTAGAGGTTACAGCAAGCATGTCAAACTCAAAGGCTAGCACAGGCCAAATAAACAAGGTTTAAGTTTATGTGGGCCACAAAAAAAAATAACTTTCATTTTCATAGAAACGTAGGTTTTGAGGAGTACAGTATTAAAAAAAAAAGCATCCCCCTCTAATATACCCAAGCCCCTCCTCTATTAAACCCCAGCCCCTCCTCTACTAAACCCCAGTCCCCCCACTCTGTACTAATTCCCAGTCCCCCCCATACTAAATCCCAGTCCCCCCATACCAATTCCCAGTCCCCCCTCTACTAAATTCCAGCACCCCCTCTACTAAACTCCGGTCCTTGTTAAAAAAACAAACAAACCAATATTAGCCAAGAAGCAGACTCCACTCACATTGCCGCTGCCAGTATTCGACTTTTGAGTCCAGACTCTGGTATACCCCCAATGGCACTGTCTGCACCCTGTGCCAAAGCAGATCCTCCTGCTACTCCTTGAAAACCTGTGAAGGTGGAGCACGTTGACGTCATGTCTGAATGTGACATGGCATTACATGCCTCTGTGCACCTCCAGGTCCTCCACTGTCCAGCCGCGGCCATCGCAACACTGACCAACACACACTCACTGACAGACACACACACTCACTCACTGACAGACACACACACTCACTAACAGAAAAGCACCCTCACTGACAGACAGGCACACTTATTGACAGACAAACATTTACACATTCACATAATTTTCTTTATTGCTCCCTACCTTTGGGAGCTGGTGTGGGGCCTCTTCCTGGGGTCCAGTGGGGATCTTCTCTCAGGAGCTCAGTGTAGTGATGCCAGGTGCCGGAATTACGTCATATTCCGGCACCCAGCATCACTGCAGAGGGCACGCGCGAATGAGCAGTGAGGAGCAAGAAGACTGAGCTCCCTTGCTGCCGCCAGCGACCTCTCCTCCCCAGCCGGGTAAATTTGAGCATAATAGGCACCTGCTATGTAAAGGGAGCAGGTGCCTACTCTGCCTTAACATGTCAAACTCGCGGCTCGCTGGGCCGCAAAGATATTCATTGTGGGCCGTGAGTTTGACATGCTTGAACTACAGGATGTAGGTTATTGTTACACACATGGTAGAAGGGCAATTTTGACAGAATAGACTGAGAAGAGATTGCCAAGTGTATAATGAGTATCAAACTTCATATAATATTAAAATTGCATTAGTATATTTATCCTTTACCAGGTTGGCTGTAAGTAACTGGATGCCCCTCAAAGTGTCTCTTAATCCATGGTTATTTATTAAAGTGAGGATTGTTGGGAATTGTCATTTTAAAACCAAAATAGCCAAACTGGAAGCATGGCTGACTTAGAGGATCTTTTCAGTTCAGCTATATTGGCATTAAATTTTAAATGAACTTTGAATTTACCACAATTTCTACTTTAGTAAACAACCTTGTAAAATATTTATTTTCTAAAAACTATATGGTCGTAAAGTGAACACCAAACAGTTGATTTGGAAAAAATCTCCAACTCCAAAATAGTTACAGCTGGGCTATTTTAACCAAAATATTGCAATTCAGTTTTCAGTTGATCGCAATTTAGTGTTCAGCGAATAAACTTCAAAATAAATAAGAATTAAAACCTTAAACTCTCTAGGAATTGCATTCCTTACTTGTATGCTTACATATCCTTTGTATAGCTCTGTGGAATATCTGGAGTGCTGGAATACTTTTATGAAGCTAGGCTAATGATACCAAATACCATATGGAAATAATATGTCAATATAATGAATTTGCAGGAACAGTACTTCATATTGTCTGGGTTTTGCTATACACATGAAATGTAAATACATTACAGCGCACTTCCCACCTAAACGCTCTGTGCTGATAAGCCTCCACATATACATCAGGGTTCACAAAGTCCAAATGGTTGCTTGCCGGACAATGACCAGTGGGTGGCAACGATAAATACATCGTAATGGGAGGTAACTGCAGACCAGACTGGGCGCCAGCAAAACACTTGATCAAAAACCTAAAGGAATCATGTGTGAAAAAATTATTCAGCAGAATTAGTAGTTTTAGTAGTCTGAACTTACAGTTGTGCTCAAAAGTTTGCATACCCTTGGAGAATTGGTAATATATGTACCATTTGTTTAAAGAAAACATGAGTGAGCAGGCAAAACACATTTCTTATTTTTCTTATGGGATTCATATTCAACTGGAGGTTATAACAGAATGACACAATCATAAAACAAAACATGGCAAAATAAAATGAAACGACCCCTGTTCAATAGTCTGCATACCCTTAGTTATTAATACGGTGTATTGCTCCCTTTAGCAGCAATGACAGCATGCAGTCTTTTGTAATAGTTGTCTATGAGGCCCCTAATTCTTGCAGGTGGTAACTATAGCTGCCCGTTTGTCTTGGCAAAATGCCTCCAGGTCATGCAAAGTCTTTGGTCGTATTGCATGAAGAGCACATTTGAGATCTCTCCATAGTGGCTCGATGATACTAAGGTCAGGAGACTGATGGACACTCCAGAACCTTTACCTTTTTCTGCTGTAACCATTGGAGAGTCAACATTGCCTTGTGCTTAAGGTCATTGTCATGCTGGAAAATCCAAGAGTGTCCCATGCGCAGCCTTCATTCAGAAGAATGCAAATTGTCTGCAAGTATTTTCTGATAACATGAGCTCACCCCCCCCCCCCCCCCTCCACAACATCAGTGAGCCACCACCATGCTTCACAGTGGGGATGGTATTCTTTTTACTATAGGCCTTGTTAACCCCTTGGCAGTGGCGTACTAAGAGGAGGGCAAGGGGGGGTGGTCTGCCCCGGGTGCCACCCCCCCTCCCTCACACAATAAACCACCCTCTCCTCATCACCCCCTCCCCTCTCACAATCAGACCACCACCCTCTCACAATCACCCCCTCCCCTCTCACAATCACTCTCTCCCCTCTCACAATCAGACCCCCTCCCGCTCACAATCAGACCCCCTCGCTCTCATCACCCCCTCCCTCTCCTCATCACCCCCCCTCTCCTCAACACCCCCCTCCCTCTCCTCATCACCCACCTCCCTCTCCTCATCACCCACCTCCCTCTCCTCATCACCCACCTCCCTCTCCTCATCACCCACCTCCCTCTCCTCATCACCCACCTACCTCTCCTCATCACCCCCTCCCTCTCCTCATCACCCCCTCCCTCTTACAATCAGCACCCCTCCCTCACACAATAAACCCCCCTCTCCTCATCACCCCCTCTCTCTCACAATCACCCCCTCCCCTCTCACAATCAGACCCCCTCCCTCTCACAATCAGACCCCCTCCCTCTCACAATCAGACCCCCTCGCTCTCATCATCGCCCCCTCCCTCTCATCAACCCCCCTCCCTCTCACAATCACCCCCTCTCATCATCACCCCCCTCATCAAATATAGGATCGCCCTGGTGCCAAATGCTCCAGGTACGTCCCTGCCCCTCTGGCATATTGTAACTGGCTTTTTTTGTGGAAGCTGTGAGGCATGTCAAGGTGTTGTCGGGTATATTGTAACTGGGCTTTTTTTGTGGCATTGGCACAGTAAAGTCTTCTTTCTGGCAACTTGACCATGCAGCTCATTTTTATTCAATTATCGTCGTATTGTGCTCCTTCAAACAAACACACTGTATTTTTCCAGAGCAGCCTGTATTTCTCCTCAGGTTACCTGAGGGTTTTTCTTTGTATCCTGAACAATTTTCTGGCAGTGGTGGCTGAAATCTTTCTTGGTCTACCTGTCCTTAGCTTCGTATCAAGAGATGCCCAAATTTTCCACTTCTTAATAAGTTATTGAACAGCACTGACTGGCATTTTCAAGACTTTGGATATCGTTTTATATCCTTTTCCATCTTTATAAAGTTCCATTACCTTGTTACGCAGGTCTTTTGACTATGTAGCCTGCTCAGTGCATCCACGTGAGAGCTAACAAACTCATTGACTATTTATACAAATATACTAATTGCAATTTAAAAAGCCACAGGTGTGGGAAATTAACCTTTGATTGCCATTTTAACCTATGTGTTTCACCTTGTGTGTCTGTAACAAGGCCAAACATTCAAGGGTATGTAAACTTTTGATCAGGGCCATTTGGGTGATTTCTGTTTGATTTTAAAATGAGCCAAACAACTATGTGATAAAAAAAAAATGGTTTCATATGATCACTATCCTTAGATAAAATATTTTTTTTTGCATGATCAGTCATATTTTCAAAATCATAGTTACATAGGTACATAGCTGAAAAGAGACTTGTGTCCATCAAATTCAGCCTTTTCTCACATTTGTTTTTTGCTGTTGATCCAAAAGAAGGCAAAAAAAACCTAGTCCAAAGCACTTCCAATTTTGTAACAAACTAGGAAAAACAATCCTTCTTGACCCCAGAATGGCAGTCAGATTTATCCTTGGATCAAGCAGCTATTACCCTACATTGAAAAATTATATCCTTGAATGTATCTATGCATCTAGTTGCTGTTTGAACATCTGTATGGACTCTGTATGGATAAAACCACTTCTTCAGGCAGAGAATTCCACATCTTTATTGCTCTTACAGTAAAAAAAAAAAACCTTTCCTTTGCCTTAGATGAAATCTTCTTTCTTCCAGTCTAAACGCATGACCTCGTGTCCTATGTAAAGTCCGGTTTGTGAATACATTTCCACACAATCGTTTGTATTGGCCCCGAATATATTTGTATAATGTTATCACATTCCCTCTCAGACAACGTTTTTCTAAACTAAAGAGGTTTACATTTGTTAACCTTTCTTCATAGCTAATATGTTACATTCCTTGTATTCATTTTGTAGACCGCCTCTGCACTTTTTTAGTGCCATAATATCCTTCTTTAGAACAGGTGCCCAATATTGCACAGCATATTCATTATGTGATCTTACCAGTGATTTATAAAGAGGCAAAATGATATTCTTATCCCTGGAATTAATGTCCTTTTTCATGCAAGACAGTACCTTACTGGCCTTAGCCACTGCTGATTGACATTGCACATTGTTGCATAGGTTCTCCATAACAATTCCCAAGTCCTTTTCGTGTGTTGTAATTCCTAATTCACTTCCATTAAGGGTATACGTTGCTTGTGTATTCTTTACGCCGAAGTGCATAACTTTGCATTTTTCAACATTAAATTTCATCTGCTATTTGAGTGCCCAGTCCCCCAGTCTATCTAAATCCCTCTGCAGCAATGTAATATTTTTCTCACATTGTATTACTTTAGAGTTTTGTGTCATCTGCAAACACTGAAACATGACACTCACTGCTTTTTTCAAGATCATTTATAAACATGTTAAATAGAAGGGGTCCCAGAACAGAACCCTGAGGGACACCACTTGCTACCTCTATCCAGCTTGAAAATTTACCATTAATGACAACTCTTTGTACTCTATTTTTAAGACAATGTTCTACCCAAGAACAAGCATTTTCATCTACATAAATTTCTTTGAGTTTGAACACTAATCTATTGTGTGGAACTGTATCAAATGCCAAAACTTTTGAGCACCACTATACATACTGGTCAAAAACCATGTTCAACATGGATACCTTGCCGTCTGCAGGTGTAGAACAGTATTTTCTCCTTCATAAGTGCACGCTGCAACTACCTTTGTGTACAGGGTAGGGAGACCACTAAAAAGAGAATATCCGTGACCCCCACAGGCCTTCCGACACACCTCCACTCCATTGGCACAGATTTCTGTTGCATAGGCTTTGACACTGGATGCAAGAGCGTGAAGCTGAGGAGAAATGGATACACTTTAAATTTAGATTAAAAGCATTACAGACCATGTGTGACCATATTATATTGGTTACAATCAGTGTAATTCTTTGATGTATGTCAATTAATTTTTGGTACATGTATAGCTTGGAGGAAAGATGAGACGGGGGGATATGACAGAAACATTTAAATATATAAAGGGAGTCAAACCGTAAAGGAAGATAGTATATTTAAAAGAAGGAAAACTATCACAACAAGAGGACATAGTCTTAAATTAGAGGGGCAAATGTTTAAAAATAATATCAGGACGTATTACTTTACTGAGAGAGTAGTGGATGCATGGAATAGCCTTCCAGCTGAAGTGGTAGAGGTTAACACAGTGAGGGAGTTTAAGCACGTGTGGGATAGACATAAGGCTATCCTAGATATAAGCTAAGGCCAGGGACTAATGAAAGTATTTAGAAAATTGGGCAGACTAGATGGGCCGAATGGTTCTTAACTGCCGTCACATTCTATGGTTCTATATTACCATTGTTCTATAACACAACAATTTCTATGTACAGTGATTCACAATATATTGGTACTGTCAGAATTTGTACATGTTCTACGAATAGTAGGGGGAAACTTGAGATATATATATATATATATAAAAACATTGCTAAACTCAAATACACACCAGTCAAGCCATAAGACTTGCTACTTTAACAGTGCTCTCACTACTGCAAGGGATTCTGGGTAGACGTATGCAAATGAGCAAATTTTTGCAGCTGTATACAACAGCTTTAACCCCTTAAGACCGCAGCCAAATGTACAAGTTGTGATCCAAAAAAAATGTAAACAAACCACAGAATTTTACTATATGTCTGTTCAACAATAATTTACCTCTTTCATACTAAGTGCACCCACACTTATTATATATCATTTTGTTCAGGGGAAACAGGGCTTTCATTTAATATCAAACATTCATGTATGGAACTCCATTTTATATGAATAAAATCTAAAAAACTTGAAAAAATTATGAAATCTTGCTATTTTTCAATTTCAGCATGGCAATTTAACTGTTAATGTCAGAATACTATTCGGTTTTCCTGCAATAAAACATACATATTTGTATTCAGAAATGTCTCACGAGTAAAACAGTACCCCCCATGTATAGGTTTTATGGGGTTTTGGAAAGTTACAGGGTCAAATATACGACTTGCCCATTATTTTATTTTCTGCATAGAAATTTGACAGATTGGTTTGAGTGACCTAGGTTGCCTTTTAGACCGTATGGCAGCCCAGAAATGAAAATTACCCCCATCATGGCATACCATTTGAAAAAGTAGACATCCCAGGGTATTCAAAATAGGGTATGGCCAGTCTTTTGTAGTAGCCACTTGGGCACAAACCCTAGCCAAAGTTAGCGTTTTTTTTGTGTTTTCTTTTTTTTACATAAAATCTGTACTTTCACTGGTAATATTATTGTTAGTATATAGTTTACTGCCCTGAAACACACCTAGTTCTGCTCAGTGATGTCTCACGAGTGCCATGGTACCCCCCATGTATAGGTTTTATGGGGTTTTGGAAAGTTTCAGGGTCATATATACAGCTTATCCATTTATGCTTTTTCACCTTGAAATTTGTCAGATTAGTTTGCAGTGTCCAGGCTGCCTTTGAGACCGTATGGCAGCCAAGAAATGAAAATTACCCCCATCATGGCATACCATTTGAAAAAGTAGACATCCCAGGGTATTCAAAATGGGGTATGCCTAGTCTTTTCTAGTAGCCACTTGGGCACAAACCCTAGCCAAATTTAGTGTTTGCTTGTTTTTTTTGCATTTTTCACATAAAATCTGTACTTTCACTGATAATATTATTGTTAGTATATAGTTTACTGCCCTGAAACACTCCTAGTTCTGCTCAGTGAGGTCTCACGAGCGCCATGGTACCCCCCATGTATAGGTTTTATGGGGTTTTGGAAAGTTTCAGGGTCATATATACGGCTTATCCATTTATGCTTTTTCACCTTGAAATTTGTCAGATTAGTTTGCAGTGTCCAGGCTGCCTTTGAGACTGTATGGCAGCCAAGAAATGAAAATTACCCCCATCATGGCATACCATTTGAAAAAGTAGACATCCCAGGGTATTCAAAATGGGGTATGCCCAGTCTTTTCTAGTAGCCACTTGGGCACAAACCCTAGCCAAATTTAGTTTGGTTTTTTTTTTTTGCATTTTTCACATAAAATCTGTACTTTCACTGATAATATTATTGTTAGTATATAGTTTACTGCCCTGAAACACTCCTAGTTCTGCTCAGTGAGGTCTCACGAGCGCCATGGTACCCCCCATGTATAGGTTTTATGGTGTTTTGGAAAGTTACACGGTCATATATACGGCTTATCCATTTAGGCTTTATTACATTGAAATTTGGCAAAGTGATTTTCTGGGCCTATATTGCATTTGAGAGAGCATGGCAGCCTGGGTAATAACATTTCCACTATTATGGCATACCATTTTCAAAAGTAGGCAACCCAGAGTATAAGAAATGGTGCATTGCAAGATGTTTGGTCTAACCACTTTATCAGAAATGAAGGGCCCACATAGGGGTTATAGCTTTATTTGTGCTTTTTCCCGCACATGAACTCCATTTTCACAGGACATTTCATATTCCTGATATGAGTTATTGCAACAAAGCCTCACTATTTGTATTTAACATTGTCTCCTGAATGTAACAGTACCCCCATGTACTAGATTCTCTGTTTTGGGGGGGAAGTCATGGGGACAAAAATATTAGATGTCCTTTTCAAAGTTGGCAATTTAACAAAGTGATTTTCTGGGTCTATCTCGCCTTTGAGAGAGCATGGCAGCCTGGGTAATAACATTTCCACTATTATGGCATACCATTTTCAAAAGAAGGCAACCCAGAGTATAAGAAATGGTGCATTGCAAGATGTTTGGTCTAAACACTTTATCAGAAATGAAGGGCCCACATAGCGGTTATAGCTTTATTTGTGCTTTTTCACGCACATGAACTCCATTTTCACAGGACATTTCATATTCCTGATATGAGTTATTGCAACAAAGCCTCACTATTTGTATTTAACATTGTCTCCTGAATGTAACAGTACCCCCATGTACTAGATTCTCTGTTTTGGGGGGGGAAGTCATGGGGACAAAAATATTAGATGTCCTTTTCAAAGTTGGCAATTTAACAAAGTGATTTTCTGGGTCTATCTCGCCTTTGAGAGAGCATGGCAGCCTGGGTAATAACATTTCCACTATTATGGCATACCATTTTCAAAAGAAGGCAACCCAGAGTATAACAAATGGCATAATTTGAGATGTTAGGTCTAGCCATTTTAACAGAAATGCTGGGCCCATGTAGCGATTTCTACTTTGATTTTTGTCTTTTTAATCAGATAAATAGCATTTTCACTGGAAATGTCATAATCCTGATATTAGTTAGTGCACTAGAGACTTAGTATTTTGATTTAACACTGTCTTTTGAATATAACAGTACCTACATGTACCATGTTTCCAGGTTTTTATTATATCACATGAATAGAACAGTACCCCACATACACTTTGATCTGAAGGCAGAGAGAGGCAGATAGATCTTTGATATCACATAGAGAGTCACTGTGTGAAAAGTTTGAGAAGTAAAAAAAAACGAAAAAAAAAAAACTATTTTTTGTAACCCTTTCAGTGCTAATCACAGCATTAACCCTGTGATCAGTTTTTTATTGGGAAGTCACATTTCAAGTACTACAAATGTAGTATTTTGAGTTGTTTGGTGTAGCCACTTTAGAATGGCTAGCGTAAACAGGGACAGGCCAAGGTCAGGGAAATCCAGAATTCAGAGTAGTCGGTAAAACAAGCCAAAGGGTCGGTACAGGCAGCTAACAAAGCGTAGTCAGGACAAGCCGAGGTCAGAAATCCAGGTAAATCAAGCAAACAAACTGCCACAGTCCCATACAGAGTGATTCAGAAATTCAGCTCTGTATGGTAGACTTTGAAACAGTCTGTTATGCAGAGGGCGGGTAGAGATGGGCAGGTTGGACAATAAAAACTGGAGTCCTTTCGGACTCCTTTCTTGTAGCAAACACGGCACTTTTTTTGGGGAGCTTTTTTACTAGGGGTGGATGGGATTCGGGAAGGGAAGTGTTTGCCACAAAGTCTTTGGAGATCTCCTGATTCCAAAGTGGGATTGGGGGGCTGGGTAAATAACATACGGGACAAAATGCTTAATGTGAATTCGAGGAAAGGGCAGGGCCTACCTATGACCTCTTTTGTATAGAGGACATAGGCATTGAAAATTGCAATCTGGCTCACGTAGATTGCAATTTTCTTGTACCAGGTCCTAGTTTTTCGGTTCACCAGATAGGGCTGTATGCATTGGTCAGCCAAGTCTACTCCCCCCATAAACTTGCTGTAGTCTACAATGCACTTCGGCTTTTCCAGATGCTCAGTGCTACCTCTCACAGACACTGGCACTGTACTTTCGTCATGCATCGTAGACAGCATGTATACATCTTTCCTATCTCTGAAGCGAAGAGTAAGCAACTCATCCTGGCGGAGAGCTGAAGAGGAACCTCTACTGCTTCTGCCACTTGCCAGGGCTTGGGGGAAACCCCTGCGATTCTTCCTCACTGTGCCACAGGCTAGGGTTTCAAAACAATATACATTTTTAAATAATTCTATACTGGTATAATAATTGTCAACCCATAGCCTATATCCCTTATTCAACAAGGGAAGGATTAGATCCCAAACAATCTTGCCACTTGTACCCACAGAATCAGGGCATCCTGGTGGGTCAAGATGGCTATCCTTCCCCTGGTAAATGCGAAACACCCATGTGTAACCAGTACAGGATTCACATAATTTATAAAATTTAACGCCATATCGGGACCGCTTCGATGGAATATATTGCTTAAATAGCAGTCGACCTTTAAATTTCATAAGGGACTCGTCAATTGAAATATCTTTATCGGGGACATAATTTTCAGAAAATTTGTCTGACAGGAGTTGAATAAAGGGCCGAATTTTATATAGCCTGTCAAACAGTGGGTCGTTTCTAGGGGGACACAGCGAGTTATCATTAAAATGAAGGAATCGCAGCAGTTGCACGTAGCGATCCCTCAACATAACCTCAGGGAAAAGAGGTGTAGCCAGGATACGTTGCTTGCTCCAGTAGGACCTGATACTGGGCTTTTTTACAATACCCATCATTAGGGTTAAAGCCCAAAACCGCTTCATCTCTGCGACATCCGTGGGTCTCCACATATTCCTGCGACCATGATGGGACCCCGGATGTGCAGAGAGATACTGCATAGCAAACAAATTCGTTTGCTGAGCCATGAGCTCAAATATATCGTCTGACATAAAGAGCTCAAAAAAACGAATTGGCTCGCAGTCGTCCACTGTTACAGTGATGCCAGGTGTAACAGTGAACGGCGGTATTTCTGGGGCCATCATATTTGGAGGCACCCAGTCTCTGCCTGGCATTGGGCTTGCTGAGCGTCCTCTTGTGAGTGGTGGTGGGGCACCATCACTTGAGGTCTCACTCAGAGGCTCAATGTCAGAGCAGTGGCGGATCCAGAGCCTGATCTCGGGAGGGGCACTTGTAGATTATTTAAATAAATAATCCAGACACAATAACCACTACAGCTCAGTGTAGTGGTTATAGTGCCAATAATGCCAAGACCCCCTCCCAGAGTAAGTAGTCAAACTGTTTAAGAACTGTTTGACAACTTACCTGAGGTCGTCTGGGAAATGGGGCTGTAGTAGGGCAGAGGAGCAGTGGTAAGTGTGAGTGGTGCAATGTGTGAGGGGTGCAGTGTGTGTGTGTGTGTGAGGGGGACAGTGTATTAGCAGTGTGTGTGTGAAGGTGTGTGGATCAGTATGTGTGTGTGACAGTTACAGTGTGTGTGTGTGTGTGTGTATTGCAGTGTATGTGTGGGGCAATGTATGTGTGTGGGGGCAGTGTGTGTATGTAGGGGCAATGTGTGTGTATGGGGGCAGTGTATGTGTATATGGGGGCAATGTGTGTGTGTATATGGGGGGCAGGGGCAATGTGTGTGTGTGTGTGTGTGTATGGGGGCAGGGGCAATGTGTGTGTGTGTATGGGGGGCAGGGGCAATGTGTGTGTATGGGGGCAGTGTATGTGTATATGGGGGCAATGTGTGTGTGTATATGGGGGGCAGGGGCAATGTGTGTGTGTGTGTGTGTGTGTGTATATGGGGGGCAGGGGCAATGTGTGTGTGTGTGTATGGGGGGCAGGGGCAATGTGTGTGTGTGTGTGTGTGTGTATGGGGGGCAGGGGCAATGTGTGTGTGTGTGTATGGGGGGCAGGGGCAATGTGTGTGTATGGGGGGCAGGGGCAATGTGTGTGTGTATGGGGGGCAGGGGCAATGTGTGTGTGTATGGGGGGCAGGGGCAATGTGTGTGTGTATGGGGGGCAGGGGCAATGTGTGTGTGTATGGGGGGCAGGGGCAATGTGTGTGTATATGGGGGCAGGGGCAATGTGTGTGTGTATGGGGGGCAGGGGCAATGTGTGTGTATGGGGGGCAGGGGCAATGTGTGTGTATGGGGGCAGGGGCAATGTGTGTGTGTATGGGGGGCAGGGGCAATGTGTGTGTATGGGGGGCAGGGGCAATGTGTGTGTATATGGGGGCAGGGGCAATGTGTGTGTATGGGGGGCAGGGGCAATGTGTGTGTATGGGGGGCAGGGGCAATGTGTGTGTATATGGGGGCAGGGGCAATGTGTGTGTATATGGGGGCAGGGGCAATGTGTGTGTATATGGGGGCAGGGGCAATGTTTGTGTGTATGGGGGGCAGGGGCAATGTGTGTGTGTGTGTGTGTATGGGGGGCAGGGGCAATGTGTGTGTGTATGGGGGGCAGGGGCAATGTGTGTGTGTGTGTGTGTGTGTGTATGGGGGGCAGGGGCAATGTGTGTATATATGGGGGGCAGGGGCAATGTGTGTGTGTGTATGGGGGGCAGGGGCAATGTGTGTGTGTGTGATAAGAAGGATTTTTCTTTTAATGTGTGTGTGTTTTTTTGTTTTTTTTTAAATTAAATAAATGTTATGTCCCCCCTCCCTTCTTACCTTTACTGGGAGGAGGGGGGACATCTTTCGTTCCATGGTGGTCCCAGTGGGGTTCATTGGTGGTCCCAGTGGTAGGACTGAACTCTAGCCCGCGCTCCAGGGCTAGAGTTCACTCTCGCGAGATTTGGAGCGTTGCCGTGGTAACCGCGGCAACGCTCCAAATCTCGCGAGAGGAGGACCCGGAGGAGCTGCTGGTAACAGCTCCCGGGTCCTCTCTCCCTCCCCTGCCGGTCGGCTGTCAGCAATGTGCCTGCGGACCGGGGAGGGAGATCACTGATCTCCCTCCCCGGTCTGCAGGCACAATGCAGGGCTGGCACTTGGGCAATGTCAGCCCTGCATTAGCCGGCAGGGGAGAATCTCGTGGGGGGCAATTGCCCCGTTGCCCCCCCCCTGGATCCGCCACTGTGTCAGAGGCAGTGATAGTGTCACTGTCTTGCAGAGTGTCACTATCACTGCCTGCCAGAATGGCATACGCCTCCTCGGCTGAGTAGCGACGTGCCATTCTAGGGGGACAAATTAATTAATTTATATACTAAAGTGGGTAATTAATTATCTACCTGCCTAACACCTACTACCCGCCCTCAAAAAATAATATAAATGTACTGATCACAGTATAGGCAGCTGCAATCAGTACACTGAAAGGGTTATTTTCAGATCTATAAAAATAACCCTAAAAAAAAGTCAGTCTGATCAGAGAGCCCTCTGATCACAGTGATCACTGATACAGTACTGTACAGCAGATAAACTGTACAGTTTAGTGATCACGGCAGCGGGGAAAGGGTTAAGGGAGATTTGGGTTGCTGCGACTGACACAAAGGGTCAAAAAAAATTAGAAATAATTTTTTTGACCCAAAAAAGTTTTTAAAACTGAAAGGGTTATTTTTTGATCTGTAAAAATAACCCTAAAAAAGGTCAGTCTGATCAGAGAGCCCTCTGATCACAGTGATCACTGATACAGTACTGTACAGCAGATATACTGTACAGTATAGTGATCACGGCAGCGGGGAAAGGGTAATGGAGATTTGGGTTGCTGCGACTGACACAAAGGGTCAAAAAAAATTAGAAATAATTTTTTTGACCCAAAAAAGTTTTTAAAACTGAAAGGGTTATTTTTTGATCTGTAAAAATAACCCTAAAAAAGGTCAGTCTGATCAGAGAGCCCTCTGATCACAGTGATCACTGATACAGTACTGTACAGCAGATATACTGTACAGTATAGTGATCACGGCAGCGTGGAAAGGGTAATGGAGATTTGGGTTGCTGCGACTGACACAAAGGGTCAAAAAAAATTAGAAATAATTTTTTTGACCCAAAAAAGTTTTTAAAACTGAAAGGGTTATTTTTTGATCTGTAAAAATAACCCTAAAAAAGGTCAGTCTGATCAGAGAGCCCTCTGATCACAGTGATCACTGATACAGTACTGTACAGCAGATATACTGTACAGTATAGTGATCACGGCAGCGTGGAAAGGGTAATGGAGATTTGGGTTGCTGCGACTGACACAAAGGGTCAAAAAAAATTAGAAATAATTTTTTTGACCCAAAAAAGTTTTTAAAACTGAAAGGGTTATTTTTTGATCTGTAAAAATAACCCTAAAAAAGGTCAGTCTGATCAGAGAGCCCTCTGATCACAGTGATCACTGATACAGTACTGTACAGCAGATATACTGTACAGTATAGTGATCACGGCAGCGGGGAAAGGGTAATGGAGATTTGGGTTGCTGCGACTGACACAAAGGATCAAAAAAAATTAGAAATAATTTTTTTTTGATCCAAAAAAATAATAATAAATAAATACCCTAATCAGGTTGATCACAGTAATATGCTGTGATCAGCACTGAAAGGGTTAAATAAAATATAAATTTGAAAACTTTAAAAAAAAATTTAAACTTTCTTTTTCCACAGGAGCTGCAAAAACCACGATCTCTCTGCCTCTCTCTCTCAGATCGAAGTGAGGTGAGGAGAGGGGCAGAGACAATGTGTCAGCCAGTGATCTGAGATCATTGGCTGACACATACTAACAGTGATCACAGTGACTGGCTGTCACTGTGATCACCTCCTACAGATCGCGGTAATTGGCCACAGGGGGAGTGCCTGGGAGGTACAGGCATGCCCCCACCGTGATCTGTAGGGGGCTAATGGCTGCAGTTACATGTGTCAGCCAATAGGCTGACACATAGTAACACTGATCGCACTGACAGGCTATGGCAGCCTGTCAGTGTGATCTGATTGCAGCCTGACAGTGCAGATCGCGGTCACTGACCCCAGGGGGGCTGCCTGGGGGGCCAGGCATGTCCCCCGACCGCGATCTGCTGCAGGAGAATGCGGCCGGCTCCATGTGTCAGCCGATTTCAAATCGGCTGACACATGGTAAATACCGATCGCAGTGACAGCCTGTCACTGCGATCAGAAGCTGCAGACCGCGGTCCCCAGGCACAGGGGGGCTGCCTGGGGGGCCAGGCATGTCCCCCGACCGCGATCTGCAGCGGCCATGTGCCGCCGGCCACGTGGGGGGTAAGACCGCACAGGACGTACTATGCCTTCCTGCGGCGTTTAGAGCCGCCCAAATAAGGACGGCATAGTACGTCCTGCGGTCTTAAGGGGTTAAAAACACAACTCAGGAAGAGGAGCAAAGCCAGTGAACCACTCATGGACAGCTGTTTCGTTGTTAATGTTACTTATCAGCATGAGGTTTTTACTGGCTTGCTATGGAGGCTTGGCGTTACTTGAAAAGTACATACCAATGAAAACCCCTGGTTTTCATCCACACTTTTTTCCGCAACTCTTTTTGGTATGTACTTTTCAAGTAACGCCAAGCCTCCACAGCAAGGCAGTAACCAATCACACAACCTTTGTCTACGTTTGTTTACACTCTGCAGAGGCTAGTATAAACACTGGGCCTCCTAAAGATTAGAGGACTTCTAGAATAAAGGTGAAAACAACATAAGAGAGCAGCATCAAAGGGCAATATATGACTTAAAGATTATTTAACCCAATTTAATCTTTGCATATAGCATAGAACTGACTGACGAAGGTCAGTAGTAAATTGAGTAAATTTAGTTAATGTGCCCTGACGGCCTTTGTGTTCCCTTAAGCCTTTTCTTTTGTCTTTTTCCTGATTTTCTTTTTTGTTGTCGCATCATACCACCTTATACTTCTCCCCTATTTCTGATATTTCGTGTGGTTAGTTTGGTTATTCCAATACCCCATAAAGATGGGAATAATGGAACGTATAGTAGAATAAAAAGATAAAACGTAACTGTTTATCAGGGTGGAGAGGAGAAGACTGGGCCAAAGGTGAGGAGGAGAGGGGCTTTGGGAGAAGGAAACGTAAGATATAAAAATATACTACACTAAAACCAAAAAAGGACTAGCCTAGAGGGTATAAAGGGCATAAAACCTCCAGAAAAATAATAAATAAATTTTAAAAATAATGGCTACTAAAAAAAACACAAAACGGCAAACACCTAAAAAAGGAAAAGAAGCCTGAAAGTAAAACAGCAAACGCCTTTCTTTCTTCTCACCAAACCCATCAGGTAATAAATCAAAACTGGAGGAATCTATTCTCTCAAATATCCCATCAGAGGGAGCCAATAATAAAGGACAAACAGAGAAAAACCAAGAGTCAAGAGAGGAAGAAATGAATATGAACACCTACTTACACACTTAGATATTGGAAAATTGAGAGAAGAAATCCAAGCTAATTCTCTGGACATTAGGACATTTAGAAGGAACTGCTGACTCTTAATCGACAATTCCAAGAAATAGCAGAAAAGAAGAAAAAATTGATGTGCTGGAACACAAGGAAAAAGTCCAGAAAGAAGAACATAAGGTGCTGGAAAAAAAGATGGCTGACATGGAGTACAAATTGATAGACCTAGAGGACCGGTCAAGACGGAACAATTTAAGGAATCAGAACAAATAAATCCTAAAAGTCTGACAACATACATATGAGTTTTTTTTTTAAAACATCTGAAAGTGGAATGGGACCCCAGAATTCCTAACATGGAAAGAGTGAATAAACCTAAGGGTGTACCAGAACATATCCCAAGAGATGTACTGATATGCTGCACCTCCTCTAAAATTAAGACACACATTTTAAGAGCTATAAGAAGTAATGAATGCGCAGAGGAATACAAAACACTGAAAATATTTCAGGATTTGTCATGGCAAACCAGACAAAAGAGGAAGACCTTTTCTGATGGCACACTAATTCTAAGACAGAACAATATTAATTACCTATGGGGAAAATTATTATATGACATGAAGAGAAGATTACTCCTATTAACTGTGCAGTGTAAGTTTTTGCACAATGAAGACGAAAAATAATAGTTAATACACTTATATAACAATTCACTCAACAAAAAGCTGAAAGGATATGGGGTTCAGATTTATAGGGTTTCCCTTTGTCCCTACTTCTTCCCATATTTGGAACCCTATTTGTCTTTCTGGTTGGGTTGTTTTTATTTTGTTTTGTTTTTTGGTGCCTTAAGGTAGGCTCTCCCTGGATCGTACACCCTCAGAACGCTTTTCCCACATGATACGTGGGAACTATATCTGAGTAATGTTTTGTATTACTCGAGATACCGTATGGCATTTTTTTTTTGCCATACATCACGCTTGTCTTAGGTTGATACCATCGCTTGGGATCAACCCGTCATATTTATATGTAAGCACAAATAAAGATTTTTTTTATAAAACTTTGGTAACGTTTGGAGAGAAAGAGCCTCAAGAACAGATAAGAAAATACAATTTAAGCTGACCTCAATAAATGGATCAACACACCATGTAAAAGGTGTATAATTGTGGACTACCTGATAAAAAAAAAAAAAAAAACGGGTACAAATTTGTGCCTTGCAAAAAACCCACTGGATAATGTCCAATAAAAATATAATTAACTCATCAAGATAACCCACTATTATAAGTGCGGCTCTAGAAAACAAAAAAAAAGAGGCGTAGCATTTATGTTTGCAAAAAATATCTCCCTCATCATTAAACATCAAGAATTAGACCCAGAATGCCTGTGGCAGATTCAGCCACTAAGAGACTGTAAATTGTGATGTAACCTGATTAATGTAATGTTCTTGCTACGTTCTGTATTTTACTATGTATGCGGCATTCGTGTGTTTCAAACACACGAATACCGCTAATGTTAGATCTATATCTACACGAACAGTGTATTCCCGCACTGTTCGTGAATTAAGCAAAGTACCGAATAGGAGACCACCCATAGACGGTTGTGTGTCTCCAATTAGGTACTTTGCAACATTGTAACTAGGCTAATTGCGGTTTGTTACGGGTGGCTGCCATTCGTGTATTGACCACGCGGCGGCGGCCATCTTTGTTCGCAGAAAGCCAGCGGGGTTTTGTCGTCGAGTGCCTGGAACTAAAATCGGCTACTCGGCAACACAAGCCCCGCTGGACTTCCAAGCCGTTTGGGAGTTTACCGTTTTCGGTAGTTTTATTCCCTGACCTCAGGCAATCGTTTAAACGAATTGAACCTGATAAGGGAAA
This sequence comes from Pelobates fuscus, assembly GCF_036172605.1. Classification (NCBI taxonomy): domain Eukaryota; kingdom Metazoa; phylum Chordata; class Amphibia; order Anura; family Pelobatidae; genus Pelobates; species Pelobates fuscus. Next base: position 161,723,234 of record NC_086323.1, on the reverse strand, counting down.
CTGAACGGCAAGTTCACTTAACTGTGCGTCCAGGTCCCAGCTATGTAATAAAGGGTTAACAAGCTGTATAACAGGAAAATTGTGTGAGTTATGGATTTTAATGTAAAATCTGTATTCCTCTGTACCAAGGGATATTCCCATTAGCAATGCATGCTGGGATAAGTATCTCCTTGGTACAGCAATGTATGCTGGGTAAAAGATGTGTAAAACCCAGTCCCCCATGTGGTCCCCTACTGGACAAACCCTGCATTGGGACTTGGGAAACCCTGTAGATCTGTAGCCACATAAATACTGTGACTGTAATTAAAAACCTCAGTTGACCTCCAAGCTATGTGTCGTCTAGTTCTTGGGAGGAAGGGATTGTAACTACGCTACCTGCATTTTGCCTGTTTTGGAATTGACCTATCCTGTCTACCAGCGGAGATACCGTGCATATACTGCTACTCCGCTACAATGCCTTTACATTATTCTAATATGTGAAATAAATAATACGCTTTTCACATTAGTTAACATTTATGCACCAAATAAATCTACAATAAAATTTATCACAAAAGTGTTTAAGAAAACAGAGCAGATCAAACAAGGGTTGGTACTAATTATGGGGGACTTTAATTGCACAGTGGACACTTTGAAAGACAAAATTACAGGAAAAGCAGGACAATTATTGAAAACAGATTTAAAAAATGTACTTCATAATCTAAGAGATATATGGAGAACATTTCACCCCTTCGACCTAGATTACACATGCTATTCTAGAACATTCAATTCATACTCCAGAATTGACCTTATCCTGGGTAATGTGACCATGCTATATCTTGTTAAAAGAATAGAGATACAGGATATAGCATGGTCAAACCATAGCCCTATCATGTTGGAATACAAAGATAATTTTGATACATTCCGTAAAATATTTTATATTACACAATAAAAACAATGTTGAAGAAATTAAGAATATAACAAATCTTTTCTTTTTAGAAAATAAAAATAAAGGTACACCGGATATCACGGTCTGGTGTGCTTATAAAAGCATAGCTAGAGGCCACTTGATGAAAATGGCAGCCACGGCAAATAAAAAATATTACCACCTCTCTTTAAACTATATATAACATTAAGCAAATATAAGAGGCAGAATAAAACAACACCTTCTACACAAATAGAAACAGAAACACTGATAAATATTCAGTTAATGAATAAAGCAACCAAACCGTTAGAAGCAATACAATCCAAGTGGTATCAAAAGGGCAACACGACAGAAACACTAATGTCCAACAAATTGAAAAAAGAGAAACATAAAAGAGTAATATTTAAAATAAAAGACAAATAAACCTATCTAATGGCCTCAGTAAAAATAGGTAGGGCGTTTCAGAAATTTTATCAGAATCTATATAACCTACCTGAAGAAATATGGCAGGGAAAAGGAGATTGAGGAATTCTTTGAAAACTTAACCATGCCAAAAATCCTACTTGACCAGTAAAAGCTGATAAACCAGCCTATAACAGAAGTAGAGGTCAGTAAATCCATAGATGAGCTTAAAATAAAGACTGCCCCAGGCCCAGATGGTTTCACAAATAAATTCTATAAACTAATGAAAGACCAATTAAAAGGGGAACTTACCACCGTTTTCAACTACATAATGAAAACAGGAAGCTGTCCTGGAGAGTTATTGAGAGCAAATATTGTCCCCATCCCAAAAGCAGATAAAGACCCAGAACTGATTGGCAATTACAGACCTATATCACTAATCAATACAGATATTAAAATATTATCTTCCATCCGTGCTGATAGATTTAAAATAGTTATACTACAATTAATAAATAATGACCAAGTAGGATTTATACCAGGGAGATCTTCAATCAACAATCTTAGAAAAATAATAAACATATTAGAAAAAACAGATTATCGAAAAGGGGGGGATGTACCAGCGCTAATGTGAAATACCAAAGATCATATATACCAATTGGGTGTAATGTAATATACTTCAAGCTACTGTAACACCAAAATCTTATCTTTTAAACAAACGGATAAAAATGTGGGGTGATGGTGAAGCGCTATATATTGAATAAAATATAGGAAATGGAAATAATATTGGAGATAAGTGAATATACCTGAATAAAACTTCTTTCTTGCAACCTTAACCTTGATATAAGATTCCTTAAAAGTATAAACACAAAAAGTATCTCATAGTATAAAACTGTAATTTACACAGTAAAATATATACATAAAATCTATCCCACTCACACTTTCTAGAGCCAAAAGATTTTAGCTCAGTTCTGGCGCCTGTAGGGTCCGTAAAGGCGACCCTCTCCCTTCTTGGGAACCTTTGTTCTTCCTTTTTCAATAAACCCAGAGCCTTCAATCTAGGCTCAATGGGACAGCATATGTGATTAAGGACCACAATCCTTCTTTCTTGTAGCAGGAAGAAATTTTGCCAAATAGTGTCTTGGTAAAAATATATTTATTAAACTATCACTTTTAAAATTTTATAAAAGTATAAAACAATATCTACACAAATATCACTATATAGGCAAAATCAAAAAAGTCCAATAGTTACAGTCTTTTCATATTCCAGGACGCGTTTCGCCAAATAGGCTTCCTCAGCTGGATCGAAAAAAGTCTTTTGAAAAGACTTTTTTCGATCCAGCTGAGGAAGCCTATTTGGCGAAACGCGTCCTGGAATATGAAAAGACTGTAACTATTGGACTTTTTTGATTTTGCCTATATAGTGATATTTGTATAGATATTGTTTTATACTTTTATAAAATTTTAAAAGTGATAGTTTAATAAATATATTTTTACCAAGACACTATTTGGCAAAATTTCTTCCTGCTACAAGAAAGAAGGATTGTGGTCCTTAACCACATATGCTGTCCCATTGAGCCTAGATTGAAGGCTCTGGGTTTATTGAAAAAGGAAGAACAAAGGTTCCCAAGAAGGGAGAGGGTCGCCTTTACGGACCCTACAGGCGCCAGAACTGAGCTAAAATCTTTTGGCTCTAGAAAGTGTGAGTGGGATAGATTTTATGTATATATTTTACTGTGTAAATTACAGTTTTATACTATGAGATACTTTTTGTGTTTATACTTTTAAGGAATCTTATATCAAGGTTAAGGTTGCAAGAAAGAAGTTTTATTCAGGTATATTCACTTATCTCCAATATTATTTCCATTTCCTATATTTTATTCAATATATAGCGCTTCACCATCACCCCACATTTTTATATATTAGAAAAAACAGAGATTAAAGACACGCCTCAAATGTTACTATCAATAGACGCAGAGAAAGTGTTTGACAGGGTTGTGTGGGGTTTCATGGTTGATACTTTAAAACAATTTGGAATCACTGGATCAATATTACAAGCTATATGCGCTCTCTACAACTCTCCATAAGCTAAAGTAACAGGGTCAGGATTCACATCACAAAACTTCAATGTTAAAGATGGGACTAGACAAGGGTGCCCTCTTTCCCCTTTACTGTACATAATGGTGTTAGAACCCCTTGCAATTCTAATAAGACAAAGTAAAAAATCTAAGGATTTACAAATTCCTTAGGACAAAGTAAATTAAATATTTACTCAGATGACATCTTACTTACTTAAGAAGAACCAAAAGCCTCGGTCCCAGAGCTACTGAAGGAGATAAACAAATACTCTATAGCAGTGTTTCCCAATTGGTGTTCCGCGGAGTTCTGTCAGAACACAAATGGGGTTCCGCCAAAATTTATAAAAACAAAATGGCCACTGGACTATGACGTGGCTCTGGCTCCGGCATCACTAAGAGGCACGCGAGGGAGCTGAGCAGGGAGATTACTTCTCCTTTGCCGCCCTCACGCCAGCCACTATGCAGCCCCTCTGGACCCCAAGCAAGCTGCTCAGCTGGGTGGAGTAAAATACATTTTAAAAAAAAATGTATGTGTCTGTTAGGGACAGTTGGGGGGGGGGACGGGGAGGGTTGTATGTGTTTGTGTGTCTGTCATAGAGTATATGTGTGTTTGTCAGTGAGGGTGTATGTGTGCTTGTCAGTGAGTGTGTGAGTATGTGTGTGTGTGTGTGTGTGTCTGTATGTGCCAGTGTATATCAGTGTGTTTGTATGTGGCACATACAAACACAGATACACACACTTTGACACATAGATACACACACCTTGACACACAGATACACACTGTGTGTCAAGGTGTGTGTATCTATGTGTCCCTAAAAATCCCCCTGGCCGACCTATCGTCTCTGCCAAACGAGGAATATTGAAACCCCTGGCCAAATTCATTGATCACCATTGTAAGACACCCACTTTACTCATACCCACATGCCTTAAGGATACACAGGACCTCCTTACTCATCTTAAACAAGTGTCTCTTCCGGATGGACCTATTACTTTAGCAACTGTAGACGTGAAAAATCTTTACACTATTATACCGCACACGGTCGGCATAGAAGCTATGAGACAGGTTCTAGTACAGTCAGATCAATACAATGGACCAACAATTTAATATCTTCTCGAATGTCTCGAATTCACCTTGAAATTCTTCTATCTTCAGCAAACTGGGACGGCGATGGGATCGGCCATAGCTCCTAACTATGCTAACTGTTATATGTATTCTTATGAACAAAAATATATACTATCGAAATATCAACCCAAACTTATATTAGATCTCAGATATGTGGATGATATTCTCATGCTATGATCCGGTCCTCCCTCGTCCTTCGACACCATGATCCATGACTTAAATACTATAGATTGTCCCGTACGCCTTAGCCATTGCAGTGAATTTTTTTTCATTTTCTATGTTTTAAATTTTTTAATTTTTTCATTTTTTATTGTACTCCATTACATTATCATTGCTTGCATTATTATTTTTCTATATTATCTTATTTTATTTCATCTTATACTAGCTTTTTCTTCTTATTTTACATGTACTGCATTTTATTTATTATTTTCTTTATTATTTTCTTTCTTTTTTAGTTTTTTTCTCTCAGTTTTCTTTTTTTTTTTCTATTTGTTTATTTTTCTTTTTATTTTATTCATCTCCAGGCTGTCCCCCTGTTCTCTAACTTAAATCTCTACTATAAAGAATCCTTGTGACAAATGTGTTTGATTATGATTTAAATATTTATCATTCTGCTTCGATTGTTCTTCTGCCAAGGTATCAGCAGTTCTGATATGCTATTCTTTATCATAGTGTCTATTATGTGCATTGATAATTGACACTTTTTTTGTACATTCTTGTATATTTGTATATACCTATTTGTATATAGTCCACACTTTTTTGACAGTTTCATCATGTTACACATATTTTATTTTCCTCTTATTCACTTATTATCCTCACTTCACTCTTTTCTATTTTTTTATTGCATCACCCTATTCTGTGATATTTTATTTCTATGGTTGCCCTTTATTTTTTTTCTGTCTCTTGATCAATCATTTGGTCTTTGCTCTTTCTTCACTTCATTTTGCTATTCACCTATTCTATTCTCTGCATGTCACTCACACTCTATCCACTCCTTCTACACTTATCCATCCGTCTTCTAATGATCTGGGCTATATGCCATTCTTTTAGTATATTTCTATATGTATATTTACTGTCAACTATATATGAATTTCATATACATCCTCCTAGTTGGTTTTACTTTATTATTCACGTAACGCACGATTCACGATCACTTATACTATCTAAATTCAGCGTCACCATAGTAACCAGACGCTTTTTCACAACCTTTTCCGGTCGCATTAATATGACGTCATTACGTCTTCATGAATTTCACGCGCGATCACCTGATCACTTCACTGCGTCCACACACAGATCTGGGGCTGCACACCTGCACTGGGTAAGTGATTACCTCTTAATAATTTTTGTGCTATATATGCAATTGTTTCACTTATAATTACATCTTGACAAAGACCTCTCGGGTCGAAACGTTGATCTTCTTCATCACATATAAAATTTTATTGAAAATATCCTCTGGAGTGCTCTCTTCATTACCGAGGTCATTGCGAAGCTGATTTAAAGGTAGAGTGCCAGACCTTGCATATATATTTATATATAGATATATATATATATCTATATATATATATATATAAATAAACAGGTCCGGGCCCCTGCTGGCTTGTACATTGAAGAGGGGGCTCTGGCATCTAATCTTCCCCTCCTGCAGTATCAAGTCCTCTCCTCTCACGAGCTGCGAGAGTGTTGCTGCCAAAGCTCTGGCATGCATTTTGTGCCACACAGAGCATTGCCATGGCAGCTTGCGGCAATGCTCTCATGGTTTGCAAAAGGGGAGGACTTGATTCTGCAGGATTGGAAGATTAGACTCCTGGGCCCCTCTCTTCAATATCTTTCAGCCTCATTGTGCCACCGGACCACTAGGAAATCTAGTGTCCCCCTTGCCTGCCCACAGATGAGAGGCAGGGAGGGGGAATACACATACTTATACATTTTTAAAAACTGCTCACGCCTCACTACTCCTATACAACCCCACAAACACACACTACATAAATACAGATACTGCATCCACTACACACACACACACACACACACTGCATCCACTACACAGATACTGTGTCTGTGTAGTGGATCCAGTGTCTGTGTGGTGGATGCAATGTCTGTGTGTGGTGGATGCAGACACACAAACACAGACATTGCATCCACTACATAGACAATGCATCCACCACACAAACACAGACCCTGCATCCACTACACAGTCCCTGCATTCACTACACACACACTGCATCCAACAAACACAGACACAATATCCACTACACAGACACTGCATTCACTACACAGACACTGCATCCACCAGAGATATTGTATCCACCACACAGACACTGCATTCACTACACAAATTATGCATACACTACACAAACACACACTGCATACACTCTGGGCTGATGCTACATAAAGGCGCACTGGATCTCGCGGTGTTCAATAACTGGGTGACTTCATGTACTGTGACCAAGCGGACTGTGCCGTAGTAGAGGATCTTTATCCTCTACCTGGTCTGACAGGAAGTGCTCAGTGAGAGCATCGAACAGCATCCTGCCAATCCTGAGGAAACAGAAGCTCCACTACATAGTCTGCTCAGCCACTACATAGTCTGCTCAGCAGGCACACAAGCGGGTAAAAGACAGAAGGGCACACAAAAGAGACAATATGCCACACAGAATGGGACACTGACACACACTGAGGGGCAGGAGAAGGGGGCAATGACACACAGAGGTACTAGGAGAGGGGACAATGGCACAGAGTGGCTGGAGAAGGGGAGATTGTCTGTGTGTCATTATACCCTTCCCCAGCATCTCAGTGTGTGTCATTGCCCCCTTCTCCAGCCACTCTGTGTGTGCCAATGACACACATGGGCTGCAGAAGGGGGACAATGCCACACTGAGGAACTAGAGAAGGGGACAATGACACACACAGAGGGGCTGTGTAAGGGGCCAATGACACACACAGAGGGGCTGGGGCAAAGGACAATGGCACATGCAAAGGCACACATAAATGAAGATTTAAAAAAAAAAAAAAAACATTTGGTGGGGGAAGTAGGGGGTACAAAAAGCATCTTTGCCTGAGTAGTCAAAATGCTTGCACCGGTGCTGCATCCACTACACAAACACACACTCTGCATACAAAATGCATAAGATATACAGACACTGCATCCACTACACAAACACAGACGCTGCACCCACTACACACATTACATCCACTACACAAACACACACAATGCATTCACTACACACACTGCATACATTACACACAACATAACATAATGGATATGGGCATGGTTTTGGTGGTGGTGGTGGTGGGTAAGGGGAGGCAGCACTTCATCCGCAACCCAGGCAGCAGAATGTCTTGGACCAGCCCTGGTACTTCCACTTTTCTGAGATTCTTTAAACTGGAAGCATCAGACTTCTGCAGACAGGGGCACCGCTGGCATTCTATATATTCTAAAGTGATGGTTATTCAAAAGTGATGCAAAAGTTGAAAACACATGACAGATTTAATAGATTGCTCCAAAAATCTGCTGAAGTGTAGATGTAAAAACTGTTAGTACATATTGATATATATCCCCCCGTGTTTCACGTTAGGAAAAAAACATCACATCCTCCTTGTATAACAATTTGTACCGTACCTCTGGGAGTGAGTCAAAATTTTCTGCTTTAATCATCTTGGACACATCGTTGTAAACTTTGTTGACGTATTTTACCATGAAATGAATGGCGTAACACGTAGCAAGAAGCGGAAACAACTTTTGTTGCTGAGTTTGGTAATCAATGATTTTTGACTCCTTATCACTGTAGAAAGTAAAGATATACTTTAATGTCAATTAAAGAGGAACCGTGAAACATGATTTTTTTTTGCAGAATTGGATATTTAGCCAAAATTTACATAATATTTGGACACATTCGCGCTGCATATTTATGCAAGGCAAGACCACTGTCTAAATAACTACAACTATCGTAATACTTTGGAGGCCACCAACTGCACAGTGGGTGACATCAGACATTGTGATGCATGGTGTAAATGAATTTGTCCATCTTAAATATGTTGGTAGCTGCTACTAATCAAATCAGACCCATTCATTTAGCCACTCTGCCTATGATGTGATATGTGATGTGATATGCTGGGAGTGGAGCTGGGGAGGCAGGGACAATGTGCTTTTCTCTCTAGATCTTCTCTTGGCATATCACTAAAGGGAAAGTTTGAAAACAGGTCAGAAGCTATAAGTAGCTGCTGATATTATGCAAAATAGCTCCCACCAATTTTGTGAGACAAATATGTTTGTTGTAAGAGTAAAGGCCTAGCCTTAACCCTTACCCTAAAAGACATACATGAAAAGCAAAGCACCTAGATGACATTATTTTCTCAGAATACGTGCATCAGTGTTTTATGTAATTGGAAATCTTGTAATTAAACACTCCAAATACCATAATCACTACATAGTGTGCATAGTGGTCATGGAGCCAGGAATGCCCAGGTGCTCTGCTAGTGTAAGAAATTAAATTGTTTGCTAATAGTCTAACAACTTACCTGGGATCTCCCAGGCTCTGGTCACCCATGAGAGCCAAACGTTCTCTGCACTGAGCTAAGCCCCGTGGTGCGAGGCTTAGCTCATTGGTGGAAGGTGATCAGCTGAGCAGCTTCAAGCTCTCAGTGTGGGAAATGACTGGTGTCCAGTGGACCCCAGGCAAGATGTCAAACCGTTAGCAAACTATTTGCTTTTGGGGTGAACCAGAGGAGTCTTGGCACCATAACCAATCTAGCTTGCTGTAGTAGTTATGGTGCTTGGAGTGTTTTCTTAAGCTTAATCCATGCTCTCTTGGCCCCTCAAGCATTAAAACTTGTCCTAAGTCATGGCTGATGAACATACCCTGGTTTTAACTCCGACTGGCGACGGACGGCAGAATATCGGACAGCAATGACGCAAGCTTTCATCAGGCTAGCCAAGACTTCATTACCAAGAATGGAAACTCGCACAGCTATCATTGTGAAGTAATTTATCTTATCAGATCCACGCTTAACATAGGTGCCATCTGAGAGTACCTGTTATTAAAATACACACAGTTTAATTCCAGTCACATTAGATGGATATTTAGTGATATTAGTAAACATCCTACGTGAAAAGTGATAAGGGAATGCTTTAGGCCATTCTGGATTACAAATGAGCAACCGTGACTAATTAGTAAAGTGGAAGTTTGTACCAAATACTGGAGGCTTTTTACTATCTTTAATCAAATTAAAATGTAATATAAATACAAAAAGGGGAACAAAGCAATAAATTATTAGAATTTTAATACATGACATTTTGCATTATCTTTTTTTGCAAAATTCCACAGCAGCAAATAAATTTAACACATAGACAAAATAACCAGTCAGAAAACAGTTCATCACATATATAGATTGGAGTGACCTAAGCACCTCCTCTTTCTTTGCTGTTCCACAGGATCAGGTCAGAGTGTTACTTCTCTCTCATTACCTAAAACATTTATTATTTAGTGCTGTATTGTCGTCTAGCATTTTATTTAGAATTCTGTGACCTTCTGGGTCTGTGCCCACTTTTGTGTCCTGGCTGTCTCACCCCTGTGACTTTACCCTTCCGCTGTCTCCTGAGTTTCAGGAGTGTGACCTGGCTCCCTTGCTCCTCTTCTGTGGTTCCCCGCAAGGAGAGGATTCATGGAGAGGGTGTTGTCAGGGTTTCTTTGCTGTTTCAAACAGCAAACCTTTCTGTTTCACTGATTGAGTTTGCAGCTGCAATTACTATGAGCTGCTTCTGCTTGTTGCCACGGTTACTCACCTGTGAGTAGTAATCAACCCTGCTGCTAATCAGTTCTGCCTATTTAAGCAGCTAAGCCCAGAACCTCCTTGCCCTTGCGTGGTTTCCTGTTTCCCAGAAGTCTCCTTGTTCCTGTGTTTCCTGTTTGATCCTGGTTCCTGACTCCGGCCTTGTTCCTGACTCCGCTGCTCTCCGTGCTCCTGATCCTGGCTTGTCTGACTACCCGCTCTGGTGACTGACCCCTGCTTGATTCCTGGACTTTGCTTTTGTTTATTATTTTGTTATTTATTAATAAAGGTGTGTTTGCATCTACTTCTGTCTCTGTCTGGTTCCTGGTCCCTGACATTACGCAAGGGCCATGAATACAGATGGTACAGGCAAGACACCTATACCTAACCTGCTTACCCAGTGGGACCAGCAGAACCACCATTTGGACCAGTCTGCCCATCTGGATCCAGTACCCGGCCAGCCTGCGATTGCGGCCGCCTCTGCCTCACTTCCTGTTCTAGCACCGGTTGTAACCTCCAAACCTGTAGCGGCTAGAGAAATGACTGGGTCTGTCCCGCTCCCTCAGCATTTTGGGGGCGACCCAGCACAGTGCAGAGAATTTATAAATCAGGTTAAAGGATACCTTGAAACCCTGCCCCAGGCATTTCCTACAGACAGTGACAAAGTTCACTTCATGATTTCTTTGCTGTCTGAAAAGGCCCTAGCTTGGGCAAAACCTCTCTGGGAGGCGGAGAAGCCTATTATTTACAATTACCCTGAATTTGTTGCATCCTTCAATAGGGTTTTTGATATTCCAGCTCGCTCCACCCCTACTGCCGAACTACTCATGTCTAACTCTCAGGGCACAAAAACTATTGTCGAGTATGCCAGTGAATTCCGTACCATGGCAGCAGAGGGTGGCTGGAACAACGAGACTCTTGTGGCTGCCTTTGCACAAGGTCTCTCCGATGTGTTTAAAAATGAGATTGCAGCCAGAGAATTACCTAAAGATCTCGAGGAACTGATATCATTTGTCACCCTCATTGACATCAGACTCCGAGAGAGATCCTCATCCAAGGAGCGCCTGCGGAGGCCTCTTGTAAATTTGACACCGAGCTTTTCTTGCCCACCCGAACCTCCCTCACCTCCCTTGCCTCCTGGTCCGGAGTCCTCTGTCTGTGTGGAGCCAAGGCGGTTAGGCTTCTCACGCCTCTCGGCCGAGGAGAGAGCCTTTAGGAGGAGGGAGGGCCTGTGCCTATACTGCGGACACCACGGTCACATGTTAAAGTTTTGCCCGATCCGTCCGGCAAAGGGTCCGTACCCAAGATACTGTCAGGGGCAGATCTTGGGTGGTCTTTCTGCAGACCCAGAGATATGTGTGCACAAACCCTTGGTGCCTGTTATCCTCTCCTGGTCTGATTCATCCATTGAAACCCGGGCGTTACTTGATTCTGGGGCCGCAGGCTTGTTTATAGATTGTGCATTTGCAGCAAAACACTCTATACCCTTACAGTCTCGCAACTCCCCACTAGCCTTCGAAGCCATCGATGGCAGACCAATACAGCCAACCCACGTGACCCAAGAAACCGTGCCCATATCTCTGGCTGTAGGGGCTCTACATCATGAGACGACCCAATTCCAGGTCATTTCCTCTCCATATTACCAGGTTGTTTTGGGATACCCTTGGTTACAGAAGCATAAACCCACAATTGATTGGCGCAAAGCTGAGATATTATCATGGTCCCAGCAATGCACATTGTCCTGTCTCCAGAAACCGGTCAAAGTTTTGGGCGCATGTTCTGCCTCTTCCTTACCCGCTGAGTACCAAGAATTCCAAGATGTATTTGACAAGGGTCAAGCCAGCGTTCTGCCACCACACCGTCCGTATGACTGTGGTATCGAACTCCAACCGGGTACCAATCCTCCCCGGGGCCGGATTTACCCACTGTCTGTAGCAGAAAATCGAGCCATGGAGGAGTATGTTACCGATGCACTGTCTAAGGGTTTTATTCGGAAGTCATCTTCTCCTGCCGGGGCCGGCTTTTTCTTTGTAAAGAAAAAAGATGGCGAGTTGAGACCCTGTATCGACTATAGGGGTCTCAATCGCATTACTATTAAGAATGCCTACCCCATTCCATTAATCACGGAATTATTTGACCGCCTCAAGGGAGCAACGGTCTTCACCAAACTTGATCTGAGAGGGGCATATAATCTCGTCCGGATAAAAGAGGACCACGAATGGAAAACCGCATTTAACACCAGGAGCGGCCATTACGAATACCTAGTAATGCCCTTTGGTCTTTGCAATGCTCCGGCGGTTTTCCAAGAATTTATAAATGACGTCCTGCGAGATATGCTGCAGCAATGTGTGGTGGTTTATCTTGATGATATTCTGATCCATTCCACATCTCTCGAGAACCATCACGCAGACGTTTCTCGTGTTCTACAGAGACTTAGAGAGAATAGTCTGTTCTGCAAATTGGAGAAATGTGAGTTTCACTGCAAACAGGTTACATTCTTGGGATATGTTATCTCAGATATTGGATTCTCTATGGATCCGGAGAAACTTTCGGCTGTACTTAAATGGCCTCGACCTACGGGTCTTCGCTCTATACAACGGTTTCTGGGCTTCGCCAATTATTATCGGAAGTTCATACGCAACTTTTCTTCCTTGGTTAAACCTCTCACGGACATGACCAGGAGAGATGCTGATCCACAGCATTGGTCACAGGAAGCCATTACTGCCTTTGAGTCTCTCAAAGTCGCCTTTGCTGCTGCCCCTATACTGGCACACCCTAACCCTGCCTTACCATTCATTCTTGAGGTCGATGCGTCTGAGACAGGAGTGGGCGCCCTCCTGTCTCAACGTCCTAACCCAGAGAGTTCCAGGCATCCGTGCGGGTATTTCTCGAGGAAATTGAACCCGGCGGAATGCAACTACCAGATTGGTGATAGAGAACTTCTAGCCATAATTTTAGCTCTCAAAGAATGGAGGCACCTTCTTGAGGGTACTTCAGTGCCAATCCTCATACTCACAGACCACAAGAATCTAACATATCTTTCTGAAGCTAAGCGACTTTCCCCCCGGCAAGCTAGATGGGCTCTCTTCCTATCAAGATTCAATTATGTGGTTTCTTACTTGCCCGGTACAAAAAACATCCAGGCTGATGCCTTGTCTCGACAGTTCTCCCCTCCATCTAGAGAGGAGATAACCCCTACTCCTGTGATTCCTCCGGACCATATACTGGCAACCATCCGTACTAACCTCACCTCACCCCTAGGCGAGGAGATTCTGGCTGCACAAAGTAATGCTCCTCCAGAGAAACCTAATGGCCGTTGTTTTGTACCTATTAACCTCCGTACGAAACTATTGAGTACATACCACGACTCCAAAGCAGCTGGACATCCAGGCAAAAACCAGTTTATCTGGTCCGTATCCCGGCAATTTTGGTGGCCTAGTCTCCGTTCGGATGTCACCGCTTTTGTAGCTGCCTGTCCTGTGTGCGCTCAAAGCAAAACCCCACGACGCCCTCCAGTGGGTCTCCTGCAAACCATACCTAATGGTGAACGACCCTGGACCCACTTGTCCATGGATTTTATCGTAGATCTTCCGGTCTCTCGTGGCAATACAGTCGTTCTCATGGTTGTTGACCGATTCTCGAAGATGTCGCATTGCATTCCCTTGAAAAAACTACCAACTTCCCAGGAACTTGCAACAATTTTTGGTCGGGAGATCTTTCGTTTGCATGGGTTACCCAAAGTGATAGTCTCAGATAGGGGTAGCCAGTTCGTGTCCAGATTTTGGAGAGCTTTTTGTACGCAAATGGGAATTCAGCTTTCCTTCTCCTCGGCCTACCACCCGCAATCCAATGGTGCAGCGGAACGAGCTAACCAAACACTGGAACAGTTTCTGCGTTGCTACATTTCTGACCACCAGAACAACTGGTCTGATCTGCTACCCTGGGCGGAGTTTGCCCACAATAGTGCGATTAATGCCTCCTCCCGGCTATCCCCGTTCCTGGCAAACTATGGATTTCAACCGTCCATGTTGCCTGATACGTTCTTGCCACAGGAGATACCGGCATTGGAGGGACATCTCAGGGAACTCCGTTCCACTTGGGTGCAGGTTCAGAGTTCTTTGCAACGCGCAATGCAGAACTACAAACTCCAGGCCGACCGCAGACGCCTTCCTGCACCTACCTATCAGGTCGGAGAGAGGGTCTGGCTGTCTTCCCGCAACCTACGCCTCCGTGTTCCCTCACAAAAACTGGCACCCCGATACGTTGGGCCATTTCGTATACTTCGAAGGGTTAACCCTGTAGCTTACGCACTTGACCTTCCTGCTAACATGCGCATCTCAAATGTTTTCCATGTTTCCCTCTTGAAACCGTTGGTTTGTAATCGCTACACCAACTCAGTGCCACGTCCACGTCCTGTTCTGATTGACAATCATGAGGAATATGAAATACGCAGCATCATTGACTCACGGGTCTTCAGAGGACAGATCCAATACTTGGTGCACTGGAAAGGATACGGTCCAGAGGAACGCTCCTGGGTTCCAGCCTCTGATGTCCATGCACCATCCCTCCTTCGTTCCTATCACGCCCGCTTCCCCATGAAGCCCGGACCCACCAACAGAGATGGGGGGAATCGTTGAGGGGGAGGTACTGTCAGGGTTTCTTTGCTGTTTCAAACAGCAAACCTTTCTGTTTCACTGATTGAGTTTGCAGCTGCAATTACTATGAGCTGCTTCTGCTTGTTGCCACGGTTACTCACCTGTGAGTAGTAATCAACCCTGCTGCTAATCAGTTCTGCCTATTTAAGCAGCTAAGCCCAGAACCTCCTTGCCCTTGCGTGGTTTCCTGTTTCCCAGAAGTCTCCTTGTTCCTGTGTTTCCTGTTTGATCCTGGTTCCTGACTCCGGCCTTGTTCCTGACTCCGCTGCTCTCCGTGCTCCTGATCCTGGCTTGTCTGACTACCCGCTCTGGTGACTGACCCCTGCTTGATTCCTGGACTTTGCTTTTGTTTATTATTTTGTTATTTATTAATAAAGGTGTGTTTGCATCTACTTCTGTCTCTGTCTGGTTCCTGGTCCCTGACAGGTGTTCGCTTCTCTCTACTTGTCCATTTCATTTGGGCTGTGATTTAACATGGCCATCTTGCTCCCAGGTTTTTGGTGCAGCATTTCCGGGCTGCTTGGGGGTGGTCTCCCTGGTGCTTGGTAGACCAGAAGGCTCCACCCATTCTCCCCCCCTGCTTTTTTTCCTAAATGATAATGGGATCCTATTAGGGGACACTGTTTGGTCTGTCTTTATTGGTGGTGGGTTGCACACATCAGATTACACACTGTAGGTGGCCATGGTTGGGCCCAGACCTAGTCCAGGGGCTGTTCACTCATCCACCATGTCTATCTTCAGAGGATGACGACCAAGACTTTCCTTGCTCCCTAAACATTTTAGATGGCAAACGGGACATTACACTTCGGCTAAGGAGCCCAGGAATGTGGCCAAGCACCTGGAGTCGTCTTATGTCTGGGTGAATGAGCCCCATTTGGCAGATGGTGGCACCGTTACAGGAGTCTGCCTCAGGTGGTGATGCAGATGTTATCCTGGATACCATGGGCAATAAACTGTTTGACTTCTGCTGCATCTGGAATCCAAGCTCATGTGATTAGGCCCCTCAAGACCACCTTGCCTGATGTATGCATTTATGGCTCAGAAAGCCCCATGAGAAAGAGGTTTGCAACTGGGTACTGAAAGCTTACGTCCAGTTTTGTCTGATAAGCTTGCCATGACTCCCGAGTTTGACCTTTATGGCTCGGAATGGTCAAGACTCACCCAAGGGTCTGGAGAGGAGTCTTTAGTCGGCTCCTGGACACTATGGGCCCCCTTAAACATATTCTCTATCTTGCAGATTATGTCCTCTCTAAGGAGGATGATGTTATTGATCTGCAGTCTGTGCAGGAGTTGGCACATGACACGAGGGAATGGGCTCAGAGTTGCTTCTGTTTGCTTGGAAACTCTAATGTGGCACTTTCATCTAGGAATAGGAGGGCGGTTTGATCCGGATTGATAACAAATTATCTGACTTAGCTCCAAGCACAGGGCATGCTCTTCAGAGAGGTGTTCATCAAAGAGGTACGTTCTAGAATTTTGTTCCCCACCACAGCAGTTGCTACCTCCACTTCCCATCCAGTTCTCTGGAAACAAGGCTTGCCTTATCAACCAGGAGGTCAGGGCCCTAGGACAAAGGGCGCAATCCAACCTGTGCCTGGTATGGCAATCTATCAATGGTGCACTACTTTTGCAACCCATAGGTGATGTATACCTTAATTACCAATTTTGGCTGAACCAGTCCTGCTTTCCGGACCTATTGTATCTGTTGTGTGAGTATTCTTTGTCTTATGAGGATCCAAAGCGGAATGTGCACCCTCTCATTCAGGATGGCCGACTCCATCTTGTGGCTTGGACCCTTACTGTGGTTCATAGCGGGTCAGCACCTTTTTCACAAGCAGCTAAAGATTTCTTGTGAAACTTGTTGGCCCCAGGTAGTAGACAAGGCTTTTTGTCAGCATTGGATTACTGGTCTCACTGTTGTCTGGAAAGGGGTCATAATCTCTTTACTACCCATGTTATTGCCATTCTGAACTTTTTGTCTCATCATATCGGTCAATTTACTATTGTGCTTTCCGACATTCCAGCGGCTCCCGTCCCTGTTAAGATGGTTTCTGATCATAGCATTCAAGTGTTTTGTCCGCCTGGCTCTAACTATTGTCATTTTGAGGGACATGGACGTCATGTTCCCGGAGAATGTTTGTCTTTCTCTTCGTCAACTTTCAGTAAAGTTGCCTCTCCTTTTATGTTTGGTTGTATTACGTTGGGTCTTGGATGTTCGGGCTTTCGATGATAATATTTTTTCCTTTTCTTCAGAGGTCATTACATTTCAGATTTCCCGCCACACGAAATCTAATTCTGAGTCTGTATCTAATCATTTTTTTTCAGCGAAATCCAACTTGTGCAAGTTTGTGGTACTACAAGAATATTAACGGCTCTTTTGCAGATTTTTCTCTATCTGGTCAACTCTTGATCTCTTATGTCCATCTGCACAGACTGGTCTCTGTTACTAACGTGGCTCGTGGGTACGATAGCTATTATCATTAATGGGTGTGGACCCCTCCTTTGGTGCTCACTCTGTTTGAGGAGTTTTGAGCGCGTAATTGCAGCATATCCTGCTTTCGACTGATTTGTATCGTGAGGCTATGTTTTTTAACTCCTGTCAGGGTAAAATTGAAGATTATGCTAGCTTTATTGGTCCTATAATCTTAATTTGAGTAATTACAGGAGGCGAGTAATTTTCTTCCCTTATCCCTTCCATTTTGGTTTCTCTCTTCGTGTTTCTCAGGTTCCTTTTTAGGTTTAATTATCATTGATTTGCCTGTCTGCTTTATTCATGGTCGCATGATTGCTTTGAGATTTGAGTCGCATATTGCACCACGTTTATTGTACTGGTTTTATTTTGTAACTGTTATGTTGCTTTAATTCAATCTGATATAAGCATGTGCTGTGCATGGAATAATTATTTGAGTTAATTTCTAGCACTGACTACTCCTCAAGTTTCTTTAGGTTTCAGTTTAAAGGAACACTATAGTCACCTAAATTACTTTAGCTAAATAAAAGCAGTTTTAGTGTATAGATCATTCCCCTGCAATTTCACTGCTCGGTTCACTGTCATTTAGGAGTTAAATCACTTTGTTTCTGTTTATGCAGCCCTAGCCACACCTCCCCTGGCTATGATTGACAGAGCCTGCATGAAAAAAACAACTGGTTTCACTTTCAAACAGATGTAATTTACCTTAAATAATTGTATCTCAATCTCTAAATTTAACTTCAATCACATACAGGAGCCTATTGCAGGGTCTAGCAAGCTATTAACATAGCAGGGGATAAGAAAATCTTAATTAAACAGAACTTGCAATCAGGGCCGGACTAGGATAAAAATTCGGCCCGGGCATTTTTTTATCACACCGGCCCACTAAGAAGGGGCGGTGCAGAGAGGGCGTGTTTTGTCGTCACTAACGACAAACACGCCCCCTTCTCAAAGTGCAGGGCAGACCATGCGCAGAGCTCTGCTAAAGAGCTCTAGCATGAGAAAAAAGCCCTGTATTTGTTCTGCACAGTGCAAGCAAATTTAATAACATGCTTGCACTGTGTTTCCTTGCAACTTGTCTCTGGTGTCTCTATAAATGGATACCAGGAGACAAAAATGCCAGGAAAGAGTATCGTGCTGTGTTTGGAGCCTGCTTGTGGGATTGTGTGTGTGTGTGTATAGAGTGAGCTGATTGTGGTGTGGTATTGTGTAATAAGGTCGGTTTTAGTCGTGTTGTGTTTGTGGTGTAATGTAATGCATATGTGGCTAGGGTCTGTAAAGAATGTGTGTATAGGGGATGTAGCAAGTGTGTGCATACAGGCTATAGTGTGTGTGTGTGTGTGTATATGTGATGTAGTGTTTGTAGAGAGTGTGTGTTTAGGGGTGTAGTATGTGTTTGCTTACAAGGAATCTAGTGTGTGTATAGGGTATCCAGAGTGTGTATGTCAGGAATGTAGTGTGTGCGTGTGTGTATATATATATATATAATATATATATATATATTTGGAAGTATTGTGTATGTGTGTGTTGGGGAGGTTCGGTGTGTATGTGAGGGGTGCAGTATGTGTGTATGATGGATGCTGTGTGTGATGTGTGTGAGGGTGCTGTGTATGAGGGTGCTGTGTGTGATGTGTTTTGTGATAGTGCTGAGTGTGATGTGTGTGAGTCCTGAGTGTGATGTGTGTGAGAGTGCTGAGTGTGATAGTGCTGTGGATGCTGTGTGTGATGTGTGTGAGGGTGCTGTGTATGAGGGTGCTGTGTGTGATGTGTGTGAGAGTTCTGTGTGTGATGGGTGTGAGAGTGCTGTGTGTGAAAGTGCTGTGATGGGTGTGAGAGTGTTGTGTGTGAAAGTGCTGTGATGGGTGTGAGACTGCTGTGTGTGATGGGTGTGAGAGTGCTGTGTGTGAAAGTGCTGTGATGGGTGTGAGAGTGCTGTGTGTGATGGGAGTGAGAGTGCTGTGTGTGATGGGAGTGAGAGTGCTGTGTGTGATGGGAGTGAGAGTGCTGTGTGTGAAAGTGCTGTGATGGGAGTGAGAGTGCTGTGTGTGATGGGAGTGAGAGTGCTGTGTGTGATAGTGATGTGTGTGCTGTGTGTGAATGTTAGAAGGGATTGAGTGTTGGGGGGGTAAAATAAATAAAAAAGTATGCATTATGTCCCCCCCTCCCTTCTTACCTTTAGCCTGGGAGGGGGGGACCGGCATGCTGGTGAGTGGGTGGGGGGGACCGGCACTCCGACACCATCCCTGGTGGTCCAGTGGTGAGTGAACTCTAGCCTGAGGGCTAGAGTTCACTCTCGCGAGATCCGGTCGTTGCCATGGCAACGCGCCGGATCTCGCGAGAGGAACCCGGCGGAGCTGCAAGATAGAGCTCCGCCGGGTCCTCTACCTCCCTCCCCAGCCGCAGGTCTCTCCAAGGGGGCCGGTGAGGGAGATCTATGATCTCCTCACCGGCCCTTCATTGAAAACAGCGGGGCCGGCGCTCGGATAGTGCCGGCCCTGCATAGACCGGCAGGGGAGATCCTGGGACCTTCCCCTGCCGGCCTCGGCCCATGGCCACCGCGGCCCACCGGGTGCCCGATGGCCAGTCCGGGCCTGCTTGCAATAAAGAAAGCCGAAATAGGGCTCTCTTTACAGGAAGTGTTTATGGAAGGCTGTGCAAGTCACATGCAGGGAGGTGTGACTAGGGTTCATAAACAAAGGGATTTAACTCCTAAATGGCAGAGGATTGAGCAGTGAGGCTGCAGGGGCATGTTCTATACACCAAAACTGCTTCATTAAGCCAAAGTTGTTCAGGTGACTATAGTGTCCCTTTAACTTCCAACATCTTCTTGTTTTGAATGTCATACTCATTGGAATTTGTGTTTTTCCATTTGTTGCCTGTTCTAGTTTCGCATCAAGAAAGAGGAGGTGCGTAGCTCACTTGGTTACTTTGTTTCTATGTTAAATTTCTTTGCTGCTGTAGAGTTTACTAATTAAGGATAATGCAAAATACTCGCCTCTTGTCATTACTAAAATTAAGATTATAGGTACACCAAAGCTAGCATGATCTTCAATTATTAAAAAGAATATATTATTTAAGAATATAGAAATATTAAAAAAATGGAGGATCTTTTTTTTAGGGCCCTTGTACCTTTAAATACCTCAGAATATCTGCTCAGCATGTTCTCCTTTGGAATACGAATGTTCCTCATCATAAGAAATCCGTTGTCCACATTCTCAAAAGACATTTTTGGCCCAATATCTCCAACTGTTATACCTGGTGGAAGTAAAAATATCATACATTAATAGATGTTTAAAAGGAATCTATAGTGTTAGGAATACGAAGCTGTATTCTTAACACTATAGTGCCCTTTGTTCCCATGATCCTTCGTTCCCCACCCCCTGTGGCACACAAAGGGTTAAAAATCCTTTATTTTCTCACCCGATTATAGCATTGATTTCCCTCGGCGCTGGGTTGGCGCTCCACCTCCTCTGACGTCATCAGATGGAATTCTCTGCTAGAATCCAGGAAGTGCCTCTAGTGGCTTTCTGGTAGACAGCCACTAGAGGCAGTCTTAGAACTGTAATGTAAGCATTTAGGGAACAGGGAACACTGCACCCAGACCACTTTAATGAGTGGAAGTGGTCTGGGCAGGGTCGTACCTAGAGCATTTGGCACCCAGGATGGACCCTATGTTTGGCACCCCCCTATCCCCTTAAAAATGTGAAGAAAAAAAACAAACAAAAAAAATACATTTTTTAGAATGTTTTCAAGAATATTTATTGCACATAAAAATTGTGCACCCCCACTCAAAAATCTGCACCCACCCTACACATCAAATTCATACCCTCCCCTTCATGCACATAAACACCCTGCACCCCATCACATAAAGTTCATACACCCCCTACACATAAAAATTCTGCACCCCACTACACAAATTCATAAACCCACCCTACACATAAAAACCCTGTACCCCCTACACACAAAAACCCTACACCAACTTCACAACATTCATACACCCCTTCACATAAAAACCCTGCACCCCCTTAACATAAAGTGCATATCTTCTTAATAAAAAAAAAACCTACACCCCTTAACATAAAGTGCATACCACCCTTTTTTAATTAAGGGGGGTACACTGACCTGCTCTGCTCCGACCACTGGTGCCTCCCGTTCTGGAGATCCGTGAAGGCGGCAGCGGCGCACGTCGGCCTCACATGAGCATCACATTGCGCGACGCCGCAACACACCTCCCCATGCTCCTCCATATTAATGCAGTCAGTGCTGTAAAGTGCGGCCGTAAAGGCGCCGGGGCCCGCACGATAATAATTGATGGGGAGTGACTTATGACACTGGCAGTCATGGCACCCCCCTAGTGAGTGGCACCTGGGCGGGCTGCCCCCCCTTAGTACGCCACTGGGTCTGGGTGCCTATATTGGTAAGATATACATGATTAGGCTGTGCTAAATTGCAGTTACTCTTTAGGGATACTGAATTGACACATAAACCCTGTAACAATAAGCTGTAGTGGTTATGGTACTTGAGGTGTCCCTTTAAGTGAGTATATTGCTCTGAAGTGATAGTTTACCTGGTAAAGCAGAGTGGTCTTTTAGGCTCCGAACTTGCACGATGAAAGGATGCATTCCGTAATTCTTATCTTTGATGATTAGCTGTGCCAAGACAACAGCATGGGTGCATGACTTACCCACTGTGAAAAGGAAGTAAACATTCATGAATGAACTAGAACTATAGTTGTAAGTTGCCTTTGCTTTTTTTTTTTAATATCCCCCACCCACCCCATGTAAGCAGTATTTGACAATAATTTAAAAGCCTTGTATTTTTACCTATTTGGTACACTCTGACTGTGAGCCAAAAGAGTGTGAAAATATATGACATATCAGGACCAGGGGTAAGCAAAACCCAAATACTTCTTCCAAAGGATCATAAATCTAATAAAACAGAACTAAAAATATTTAATTATATACCCTTGGTACTGCCCTCTCACATAATCAAAGGGTTTCCTCATTTCCCTTTCCTCTCTTTCAGTTACTCTCTCCTCCTTTTTATTCCTTCCCTTCTCTGCCTCGATTTCCTTTCTGGTTCCTTATTGCTC
This sequence comes from Pelobates fuscus, assembly GCF_036172605.1. Taxonomy (NCBI): domain Eukaryota; kingdom Metazoa; phylum Chordata; class Amphibia; order Anura; family Pelobatidae; genus Pelobates; species Pelobates fuscus. The sequence goes on along the minus strand of NC_086323.1, from coordinate 161,700,750 downwards.
CAATGTTTAGTGAAATGGTTAACCTCCTGACCTAATACAATGGTCTAATAAGCTGTTTACATACATCTATTGTTCTGTCCTTTATAGCAGTGCTCCCCAACCTTTTTATCGCCGCGGACCGGTAAACATTTGATAATTTTTCCGTGGCCCGCTTGTTTTGATTTAATAAGACAAAAAAAAAAAACAGTCACATATATTAAAAAAACACGCAGACACATACATAGTCAGAAAATCACAAACACAGTCACATAAAGACATAGACTCAAAATTGTGTGTATGTGTGTGTGAGCGGTGCAGTGTGTATGTGAGGGTGGCAGTGTGTGTGAGAGTTGCAGTGTGTGTGTGTTTGGGGCGGTGTGTGTATGGGGGGCAGTGTTTGCGGGGCAGTGTGTGTAGTGTGTGTATGGGGCAGTGTTTGGGGGCAGTGTGTGCAGTGTGTGTATGGGGCAGTGTTTGTGGGGCAGTGTGTGTAGTGTGTGTATGGGGGCAGTGTTTGCAGTGTGTGTATGGGGCAGTGTTTGGGGGCAGTGTGTGTATGGGGGCAGTGTGTGTAGTGTGTGTATGGGGGCAGTGTGTGTAGTGTGTGTATGGGGGAGTGTTTGTGGGGCAGTGTGTGTAGTGTGTGTATGGGGCAGTGTTTGTGGGGCAGTGTGTGTAGTGTGTGTATGGGGGCAGTGTTTGCGGGGCAGTGTGTGTAGTGTGTGTATGGGGCAGTGTTTGTGGGGCAGTGTGTGTAGTGTGTGTATGGGGCAGTGTTTGTGGGGCTGGGTGTGTAGTGTGTGTATGGGGCAGTGTGTGTATGGGGGCAGTGTGTGTATGGGGAGTAAGGAGGGTAGGGAGGCTTTTTTTTATTTATTTAATTAAAAATAATATATTGATGTCCCCCCTCCCTTCTTACCTTTACTGGGAGGAGGGGGGACATTTCTTAGTCCCTGGTGGTCCGGTGGGGATTCCCTGGTGGTCCGGTGGGGATTCCCTGGTGGTCCGGTGGTGGTGAGATGAACTCTAGCCCAGTTACAGGGCTAGAGTTCACTCTCGCGAGATTTGGAGCGTTGCCGTGGTTACCGCGGCAACGCTCCAAATCTCGCGAGAGGAGGACCCGGAGGAGCTGCAGGTAAGAGCTCCTGGGTCCTCTCTCTCTCCCCTGCCGGCTGCCAGCACCGTGCCTGCGGACCGGGGAGGGAGATCTCTGATCTCCCCTCCGGTCCGCAGGCACATTGCAGGGCTGGCACTTGGGCAATGCCAGCCCTGCATTAGCCGGCAGGCTCGCACACCCCTGGGCGGCCCGGTACCGTTTGATCCACGGACCGGTACCGGTCCGCGGCCCGGGGGTTGGGGAACACTGCTTTATAGGCCTCCTAATTGCATACGTTTCGTCTTTGAATGTTACTATGAGTTGACACTGTTTCACTTTGGTTTGTTATAATTCCACATTATCTAAATTTATTTGCATGATCTGTGTATATCCTTATACAATTGTGTACTTGTTCTTTATATTCATAAACATTTATTGAACATAAAAATACCTTGAAAGGTGGACCTTTATACATACATATATATATATATTTATATATATATATATATATATATAGAGAGAGAGAGAGAGAGAGAGAGAGAGAGTTAATACAATGTTAAACATGTAACGAGAATATACCCCAACACGCAGGATTCAGCTAAACAGAAGACAACACAGAGGGGAGATACGTCTACCGGACCTTAGAGTGGCCGGATTCGACGTATATAGGAGAAGTACAGAGTCAGGAACGATCCGAGGTCAAGGGCACAAAGAGACAGCGTAAACTAGGACTAGCCGGGGTCTGGTACACAGTAAACAGCAAGCCGGCAAACAGAACAGATAAGGATAAAGAGATAACGTAGTCAGAAAACAAAGCCAAGGTCAAGTACGAAGGAACACAACTGAACACAACAAGCGCTAAAGGGAACTGAAACAGAAACCACGATAGGGCAAGGAACCAAGGGAAAAAAGGTGAGTATAAATAACTAAACATCTATTTTGATTGGTCCCTGTCATCTCCACGCCCCCAAAAGGTAAGTGTATGGGGAGTGTGGCATGACAGGGACCAATGGGAGGCCTTTTCCAATTTAGGCTCCCACTGTCCCTTTAAGAGCGCGCCCGAGACCCGCGGCGTGCTCTTAGAGTCAGGCGGGACACGTGAACGCTTCTCGTGGTCACTGCCCGCCTTCCTGTTCCTGCCTTCGGATGAGCCGCGCGCGGCTCGTGCAGCAGCAGGACTGCGCACGGCTCGAACAGAGGACCCCGGCCGGCCCCTGGAAAGGGTAAGTACCGCTACAAAACACAAATCTGCACACCAGTCAGGCCATAAGACTTGCTCTTCCCACATAAATCACAAATCTGCAGTGATGTTACAACCGCAAAAGGATTATGGGTAAGCATATGCAAATTAGTTTAACAAAGAATCACATTTTTGCCTCATTCCATTTTAAACTTGGATTCCTTATATATATCTATATCTATATATATATATATATATAACAGCCTAGGGTTAATCTCATAAGAGCAGACATTAGACTGTTAGATTAGGACCTGCCTAAGATGCGGTGCATTGACGTTGTGGCAGGCTTTTACAATGTATGATCCTATAATGTAACCCCATTATTTTTAGGTGTTTAAAAAACAAACAAAAAAAACTAATACAATCTGTCAACATTGAAGTTGCTGTTTAGTGCACTGGATCTTGTGTAATATACACACAAACATATATATTGATGGTCTGGCGAGTCACCCCTCCCACCACTCCCTCTATTCATATCACCCTCTAAGGTGGGCCCACTTTTATTACAGGCCTACTGCTTTGTCGTTCTGGCACACCGACTGGTGTCAATTTGAATATGTTTATTGGTTATAATATGTAATGTTACCTTTTTCATCACGGCTATATTGCCCTGACTACAAATATATATATATATATATATAGCATTATTTATTTTATTTATTACTCCTAAGAGGAGTTCTGGACCGATAAAAATTTTCAATGCTCTGATTCACTCATGATCTATTTTTTTAAAGTGATATTTGTTCGTCTATGATGATATTGATCACATTCAATTAAACAAATACTGAAAAAAAGGAATGTGTTAGAAGCTTATTTTTTTGTTCTTTTTGTACTTATTTTATTGACCAATTTATCTGTGCCCTAACTTTAAACGTACAACTTCATATATGCCTTCTAATAAAGGAAGATTGGGCCTGACGCACTTCCTTCATTACTACCACGCTGTGCAATTAATGCATTTTCAACAATTACATGCCCCAATCTGGCGTTACTCTTAGCTATTCACATAAGGGATAAGATCCTTTACAAATTCCCTATTGTTAACTCCCCCTCTCATCTCACACCACTGCTTTGTAACACTCTCTACCCTCCTGGGATGACACCACAATTATTTGCAAGATTCAAGGTCAATGATTTGTCTCAATATTTTAATTTCTTCTAACAAAAAGAGGTCCCACAAACAGCATGAGATTTTTTTTCTCAGATACTTTCAGATCCAAAGTTTCCTTAACTCCCCTCAGAACATCTCAACAGTACAAAACCCACTGTATACAAACAAAATTGCCTAGAAATAACAATTCAATCATGTCAAATATCAGAGATCTATTTCCAAATAGTCCTCGAGTCGCATTTACATCTAACACCTTAACATTCGTGTCAGCTTAGTAGAGGCACTTGTGCCCCCATGAGAAAGCCCTGGACTGGGCCAATATGTGAACCACAAAGAACAGGCATTTAATATGCCTTTTCAATGTATCTAACCCCAGTGCAACTATTTAAAATGCACAAGATAGCATTGGACACGTGTTTGAAGCACTGTGGAAATAGGGGCACTTATATTCACCTCTGGTGGAATTGCCCTAGCCTTAAACAACTGTGGAACGTGGTGGCCAATCTGGTGTTGCAATTGCTTCAAATAACAACACCACTAGATCCATAGGTTTGGTTGTTATCTGGACCTTTAATTACCTTACTAGAACTCAAAACAAAATGCTAGCAAAGATTGAATTAGCTACGAGACAAGATATTGCTGAACAATGGGGAAATAGCCCAAACTCCCACTATGGCAATAGTCCACAAGAAAGTGAGAGACGCGGTAGAAATTGACATACTTACAGCTTTTATCCACGAAGCAAAAAAAATTCCACAACATTTAGGACCCTTGGATATCATATCCAACTTCAACATCCTACATTGAACCACACCTTTTTTCTATAGCCTTAATTTAATAACTTAATACTTCTATCTCTTTCTATCCTTTTCTTATGTTTCCTGTCTGTCTTTTGCACATTGTGGGTTGTTGCACATATGCCGCCCTTTTCCCAAGAAAGTATATTTATAAGTATTCTAGTGGTGGGACAGGTTCAACAACCCAGTTGGCCCCTTCCCAAGTTATTCCTGCCATGGTAGTTTTTTTAAAATCATCTCAGTATCAAATTGCATGGTAGTAATGGAATAAGAATGTACATGGGGGTGCACAAGACCTTAGAGTACAATGTTTGAGCATCATTGACAATATGTATTCTAAATTTAAATTCTGTTACATTATGTTATATTTCCTTTTTCTTTTCTGTTATCTGAATTTATATTCCCTTTATTCACGAATAAGGTTATAAACATATGCCAATTATCAACTGATGTGATGACAATTTAAAATTTCTAAATAAAAGAATTAAAAAATATATATATATTTTATTAGCTTACTGTCTCCAGGCCACCATTTAGTAGCAGTTATTTGAGGAGTGTTTATTATAAATTCTTGTGTCTTGTTGTCAAAAGTTGCTGTTGTTTCCAAACCACGGAGATATGTTCCTGCAGATGGAAAATTAAAACAAAAGTCAAATTTGAACAAATGTATATGTAATTACAGCCAGTAGATACATAAACAAGAGCAATCATATTTTTTGGTGGGGAGAGTTGCTCTTTTTCTCACTTGAATAATGCGCATGAAGAATTTTCTGAGTTATGCAGTGGAGGTGATTAGAAAAACACTTAATTAGCTCAATTGGCACTACCATTTTCTCTAGGTTCCCCATGCTTGCATGTTTTCTACAGTCACAGGCTGAATGCAAAGGATCATGGGGCTTTTACATTTAGCATAGGAAGTCAATCATCCTTGCATTTGAGCAAGCACAACAAAAACTAAATTTAATTAGGTATAGGTATGTGTCATTTCTTCTGAAGTTACAGTACATTTTATAGGACAACACTGCAATTTATGATTGATACTATAATCCCATTAATTTTTAATAGAACACTCCAAGCTCTATAACCACTTCAGCATGCCGTAGTGGTTATGGTGCCAGGAGTATCCTGGCGCTCCTGATTGTATGTAAACAAACTATTTTTAGAACGGTTTCATATTATTTCCCATATTGTCATTTTATATCCCCTAAACGCATACACCAAGGTCTTTTACAATGTACCATTAGAGATATTGAGGACCAAACCAAGTGTTTGATAATTTTGTATATCTGCCCCTGTCCAAATGATAAGATAATTGCGTGCACGCTCCCAAAGTAATTTCACACCAGACACAAGTTTCAGGTTGATGAAATGCTTCAGGAATCTTTAATCCAGGGGGCCGGTATGCCCCTTATAAAGCAGAAATACATCATATGCATAATAACAGAGAAAATACATCAACAATTGGTTAGGTGTAAAAGGGACACTCCAGGCACCCAGAGCACTTCTGCCCATTGGAGTGGTCTGGGTGCCAACTCCCACTACTCTTAACCCTGCAACTGTAATTATTGCAGTTTTTTATAAAGTGCAATAATTACCTTGCAGGGTTAACTCCACCTCTAGCGGCTGGACGTCCTCACGCTGTGTGAGCACCTGCAGTGTCGCTCTTTTCCTCATAGGAAAGCATTGAAAATCTTTTTGCCGCACATGCGCATTAGGTCTCCTTGGCCGGTGGGCGGGATCAGTCTTGCCCACCAGCCGACGGAGTCAGTAGGTGGAGCAGCGCGGAGGAGGAGGCAGCGACGAGGGACATCGTTGCTGCCTCAGGTAATGACTGAAGGGGTTTTTACCCCTTCAGCAACTGGGGATTGGGGGGTGGGAGGGAGAGGGAACCTGCAGTGCCAGGAAAACAGATTGTTTTCCTGGCACTGGAGTTTTCCTTTAAGTTGTTCATCTAATGCATAGCCTACAGGGTGTGATATCACTGTCATCATGCAGTTCTCCCCCACATTCCAGCGCCATCTTGTAAATTGGGTGGTTAGTCCATGGGAGGGGTAACTCCTAGTATCCGGTTTTGAGCAGTTAATGAACACAGGAGGGGAAGGGTTGTTCTAGCAGCCGAGTTAACACAGTAAATAATGAACGCAGATGCACAGAGTAAATAGGCATTTTACTAAAGTTAATATTCTGTCCACAACAGAGATATCTAAGTTTTAGTGCACTACTCTTTCAACAGGCTAGCCATTTTCTCTATTTAACGTTTATAATATAATATTTCTTTAACAGGTTAATTTCACACTCCCTTTTTAAACAGTCTTCTATCCTCTATTCACTGCTCGTTTATTGAGTCTGGTTGACTTCTTTGTTTGATTATCTAGCATTGGTTTTCTCACTTTGTCCTTCAACCACACCTCCAAACCTTCGTGTCTCTGTCCAGACTAGTGTTCCAACTAAAGCTCTCTGGACTCCCTATTTGGATTTCCATGACTACTTGCTTCTGCTATTTCCTAATATTCGGACGGATATTTGGCTGACCCGGCACTACTTAAACTATGATTTCCTCTCTAACACTTGGACAAATACCACAACTCTTCTCCAAATCCCCATAACTATTATATGCTTTATCTGGACTGATATCCGGCTGAATTGGACTTAATTATTTATTACTCTTCTCAACCGGATGGATCTAAAGGCCACAATCAAGGCTAACCCTAACAGACAAACTCTGGTAGATGACACTGGCTATAACCCTCACTAGATATCGTTTGCTCCAAGTCATATTTACTAAACTTTGATTTCTTATCACCACGGTAATTACAAGGGTTTTCCAAGTTTAATCATACCATTGATATTGCCTCTCCTGAAAATTAAAGGTCAAAATAAATCTGTTGAATATTTAATGGAAAAAATAAACAAAACAACTCACTGCAATTGAACCCATCATTTTACTGGAGAAAATATTTTGTTGATTGTAACAGTTTGACTTCTTAACTGGGGTCCACCAAGTGCCACCTCTTAACTCCTCTAGAGCTACAGGAAAGCCAAAAGCTCTCTTCCTGAACCAAGACCCAGCTGATGCTCTCAGCCAATGAGGTAGCTCAGGAGAGCTAACAAAGTCTTCTAAACATGACATTCCAGATCTTCTTCTGTATGCACGGAGCAGCCCTAGGTAAGAAGTCTTATTGTTCCAAAACCGTTTAACTACACACCGCAGGGGGTGCCAGGGCACTCCTTGATTCAGAACCACTACAGGGTACTATAGTTGTTATGGTGCTTGAAGTTTTCTTTTAAGTACAGCCTACATTAGTGGAAAAAAAACCATTAACAGCACAGTTGTAATATGCATATTGTGTATGTATATTGCTACCTTGTTGGAATATTATTTAATCAGAAATAGCAGTCAGATGGAAACTAAAAGAGCTTTCTCAATCATGACATCTGTTTATACTCTCTGCAAAATGAAAACAAACACTTTTTAGATTTAGCCCATCATAATAAACTGAGATCCTTTTAGAAGGAATAAAATCACAAAATAAACATTAGGTAGGTTACATGTCAGAGCCCCCTCTTCATTCTTCATATATGGAAAATAAATAGGAACAAGCAAATTTATAGAAATTCATAGTTTTGAAAACCCCTGTCTAACCCCTTGGCGAATCTTATCCATCTTATGGGTAATCCTGCTCTGCTGAGAGTTTATAGAGAAAATATTAAAATATCATAAGTTTTTGTATAAGAATTCACAGCTGTATTAAACTGTGGGTGTCTTTACAAATATTGTGAGATTTATTATATTAATATTGTGATATTACCCCTTTAACCCCTTATGGACCAAACTTCTGGAATAAAAGGGAATCATGACATGTCACACATGTCATGTGTCCTTAAGGGGTTAAATTACATCAATATTTTATGGAATCAAATATTTACATATGTTTTTTAACAATTGCGTTGCCGATGATGATGATGATTGAATAAGCTATTTCAGAAGTTTATAACTTCAACGGACACTCCATTGATAAATCAATTTTTACATTGGGGGTATATGTAAAATAAATGCTTGCAAACAGCTGTGACCTGTCTGCAAGATTTGGCAGCCCTCCCCTCTTTCCCTGACACAGACTTTCAGTCAGTCAGGCTTCTCAATGCACTTGCTCTATGCTTAGATCATGGAGAGACAGCTGAAACAGTGTGTGGTGGGATGGCCTGTTTGACTGACAGGCAGCCTGGCTGACCTGCCAATTATTTTTATCCCCATTGTTGCAATTTGGATAACTAACCTGCACCCTTCTATACCCATCCCACTGGCATCCTGATTCCTAGGACACCAATGTTGAGGGGTATGGTTTAGGTGGTTTTGTGCTTTTTTTTTTTTTTCTCAAGAACATTAATTTTCTGAAACACACAAGACCTTTAAAAAAACAAAACAAAAATAAAACAAGCAAACAGAACGTACCGTGTCCTAGCTCGGTCTGTGCATAGGTTCCTATAATATTATAATTATTGGCAAGCACGGCCCACTTTGCAATTTGTTCATCTGTGCCCAACGCCATAACAGACTTTAGAAAGACACCGTGGACATTAAGAGCCAATTCTCCTGAAAGTGATCTGTAATCAGACACAAATGGAAATTAATTCACGGAATGAGGCAGAAAATAACATACAAGATACAGAGTTCTGAGTATCAGACATTTTTAGTGTGATCTGTCAGGAATTCACAGTGCAAATTCAAATCTAAGGCCAAAGTAACTACACTGGAAGCATAGCTGACTTGGCTGAGAAAATGTAATCTTTGACTACTTTAGCCTTAAATTTTAGATTAATTTTGAATTGCTGATAATTCTCACTTTGGTGTAAGTTTGTAAGGTGTCCAAACTTTTTTGCTCGGAATTACTTTGAGTGGAAAACATCCAAAGACAAGATGTGACAACTTTAGCTGTTAAAGTTTGTTTGCAAAATATAAATTTAAACTGTGAATTGTGGAGGATTACAGTTACAAATAGACAAGCTGTGAAAATAGTAGTTTACTATCCCCCTGGTGGTATATTTCAAATGTAATCTCATGGAGTAAAACTCTGTTAGGCACCAGGAAATGCCTCTTATGGCTGTCTGGAACACAACCACTAGAGGTGGACTTTACCCTGCAATGTAAACATTTCAGGTTTTTGGAAACTGACCATTGCAGGGTTAAACAGACAATGGCACTGCACCAAGGCCAGTTCAATTAGATAAAGTGGTCTATGTGCCTATATTGTCCTTTTAAGACTTTTCAATGTGTGCAGCTGTTTTGGCTGCTGGAAAAGGAGCAATAAAAGGAAAAAAAATATGACCCGTGTCTCTTAAGACAGTGAGGAAAATGCATACCTCTTTACTGTCCTAATTTAGGAGGGACAGTCCCTATTTTAGTCATAAACCCCTCTGGCCCTCTTTTCTTTAATAATGTCCCTCTCTTCTTGAAGCCCCATATGGTTGGTGTATTCTGGTTTTGTGCTGCCCTAGGCATGACAAAACTTGGGTACCCCCCTCCCCCTTAGAAATTTCTATTCCTGACGGTCACGTGCCCTCACTGATGCATGCACTGACATACTCTCACTTACACAGTCATTGTAACACACACTGTTTACCCAACACAAACTTTCACTGAAACACACATTCACAGTTACCCACACATTCACCGACACACATATACACTGACACTCACTGACAAAACACGCACACATACTCAATGACAGACATACACTCAGTGTCACACACATTCACTGAGACACACTCTGTGACAGCTACACACACTGACACACGCATACACCCTCACTGACAAACACATATATACACACTCTAACTCACTAACAGACACACACTCACTAACAGACACACACACACTAACAATTTTTATTTTTTTTGTTCATATTTCAATCCACCCAGCGTTCCTACCTTTTGGGAGTGCTGGAGTGGATTCTTCCCTGGGGTCTAGTGGGCTGGTTGCAGCTCTGTAGGCACAGCAGGTGGTGAGGGAGCTCTGATCCTCCTGCTCGGCAGACAAGGGAATGGTGGAGGCAGGCGGTGAGGGAGCTCTGATTCTCCTGCTCAGCTCCCTCGCGCACCTCTTAATGATGCTGGGGTTGGAGTGATGTCATATTCCGGCTCCGGGATCACTGCGGTGGGTGCAAGGGAGCAGAGCAGGGGAAAGCTCAGGTGAGATGCCTGCCTTAGCAGATGCCAGTCACAGGAGTCCCCAAGGTGGCCAGCCTGCCAGCTCCTGGGCCCCTCAAGACAAGAGGCTGGCAGGCTGGCCACCTTGGGGACTGAGGGGGGCTTTATTTGCCACCCTCTGAAAGTGCTGACTAGTGATGTACCGAACTGTTCGCCAGCGAATAGTTCCTGGAGAACATAGCGCGTTCGCTGCCGCGGGCGAACACATGGGCGGTTCGATCCGCCCCCTATTCGTCATCATTGAGCAAACTTTGACCCTGTGCCTCACGGTCAGCAGACACATTCCAGCAAATCAGCAGCAGACCCTCCCTTCCACACCCTCCCACCTCCCTCCCAGCATCCATTTTAGATTAATTCTGAAGCTGCATGCTTACTGAGAGGAGGGAAAGTGTAGCTGCTGTTCATTAGATAGGGAAATTGATAGCTAGGCTAGGGTATTCAGTGTCCACTACAATCCTGAAGGACTCATCTGATCTCTGCTGATGTTCTAGCCCTTTTTAGGGCTAGAACATCAGTCTACCAGGGCCGGATTAACATAGGGGCTGATGGAGCTGCAGCTCCAGGCCCAGGCCCATGGAATAGGCCCATTGAAAAAAAAAATAAAAAAAAATTTTTTTTTTTACTTTTTTTTTTTTTTTTTTTTTACACACACACACACACACTACTCTTAGGTTTGCCACCTGACTGGTATTTTACTGGCACAGACGGTATTTGAGACTGCCTGGCCGTGCCGGTATTGCAGTAATACTGGCAGTACAAATGCAGGTATTTTTCTCAGAATAAGTGGAGATTACTCTGCAATACCAGCACCGGCCAGTAGGGGGTCACTGTGTGTGGAGAGAGGCAGGGATAGGAAGTTACAGCATATCCCCATAGACATATAATACCTAGACTTCGCATTGACCTCGGGGGGCCATAAAATGCGGGCGCCATTTTGGGCCGGTCACCCGGTGTGGCATATATGTCTATATATTAGGACTTCTGTCCCTAATTTTTTTTAATTTACTTTGCCTTAGTGACAAATCTCACTTTAGTAAATAGTGATGTGACTGTTTGTTCTCCTATTCTCTTTATGCTATCTCCATGCGGACTTCAAAGTGCAAAAGACAGAGCTGACAATAATAAAGAGTTGTAAATATCTACATTTTATTTTGCACAGTTCCAAAATCCATATTAGCTAAAAATAGGTGAAAAGTAAATACATTACAAATCAGGCAAAGATCCAGTCCCAGTTTAAAACATGTATATTAAGATGATAGATTGTGGGGTTAGTTCACTAAACTTATAATTTTAGCAAACCTAAATCCAAATGCAACGCATAGTTTCAATCAGGAAATTCAAATAATTTCAATGTATTGAGTAAACTTAGTCGATAACGTAAATAACCACAGAGGTCTTAAAGCAGCAAATGTCAGTTAATTTTATTTAATATCCCAGGATTAAACATCATGCTACTGGATCTATACACCCTCCAGGTGGATTTTAAGACTAACCATGTTTACTTTGAGGACCTTGCTCTGCAGATCATAGACATGTCTATGCTGCAGATCACACTGTGACCGATCCAAGTCAATGCGGCGTCTAGTATTTTATGTCTATGCATATCCCTGCCTCTCTGTACTACTCACTGATCTCCCAGTGTCCCCCATCCAGTGTCGCTAGTGTCTCAGTGTCCCCAAGTCTCCCAGTGTCTGTGTCCCATGTCTCCCAGTGTCTGTGTCCCATGTCTCCCAGTGTCTGTGTCCCATGTCTCTGTGTGCCTAGTGTCACCATGTCTATGTCCACAACTGTCCCCATGTCTCCCAGTGTCCCCAAGTGTCTGTCTCACAGCCAGTGTCCCATAGTCTCCCAGTGTCCCATAGTCTCCCAGTGTCCCATAGTCTCCCATGTCTCTGTGTCCCTAGTGTCTGTGTCCCCATCTCTCCCAGTTTCCCTAAATGTCTGTGTCCCCATGTCTCCCAGTGTCCCCGGGTCTCAGTGTCCCCATGTCGCTCAGTGTCCTAGTGACATGGGGACACACTGAGACACTGGGAGAAATGGGGACACTGAGACACTGGGAGACTAGGGGACTGGGCAACATGGGGACACTGACACTGTGATACATAGGGACACTGAGACACTGGGTGACTTGCGAGACTGAGACACTGGGAGCAATCCATCTATACAGCAGAATCAAACTGTGAGTAGTTTGTTGGTGATTTTACAGATGTCACTCTGATGTCACTCCTTTTGATTATACAAAGGATTAAGGCTAGTATTTTGTTCCAAGAAAGGTGGCAACCTTAACTACTCTTCACATACTCTTGCTTAAAGTAGCACTATAGGGTCAGGAACACAATCATGTATTTCTGACCCTATTATGTTAAAACCACCAGGGCCGCCATCAGGGCATGACAACCGTGACAATTGTCACGGGCCCGGCGGTCCTGGGGGGCCCGGCCCGCGGCCGGATTGCTGGAGCGGGCCGGGACTGAGAAGAGGACTCATTTGTCGGGCGGGCTCGAGTCCTGACAGTAGGGGGGGCCCAGCAGCTTAGCCTCTGTGCCACTGGATGCTGGGCCCTCCTGTGTGCCGCCGGGAGAGAGCTGCCTGTCACCGTGCACTGTGACTGCAGACAGTGCACAAATCCGGATCCCTGTGACTCCTGCCTGCAGCTCCGCCTCCACGGGTGCAGAGCTGCAGACCATGATTGATTGTCAGCGAGCTCAGCCAATCAGAGCTCGCGAGACAATCTCCACATGGTCTGACTGCAGCTCTGAACCCGTGGAGGCGGAGCTGCAGACAGGAAGGAGAGCATGGGACCACGAGGGTGCTGCTGCTGCAGGAAAGATCACCAGGGACAGAGGTAAGTTATTTTATTGTCTCATTCTCACTGCCAACCTCCCCTCACTGCCACCCTCACCTCCCCCACTCACTGCCACTCTCACCTTCCCCCATCACTGCCACCCTCCCCTCCCCCACTCAATGCCAGTCTGACACCCTCACCCCCCCACTCACTGCCACCCTCACCTCCCCCATCACTGCCACCCTCCCCACTCACTGCCACCCTCCCACCCCCACTCACTGCCACCCTCCCTTCCCCCACTCACTACCATCCTCCCTTCCCTCACTCACTGCCATCCTCCCTTCCCCCATCACTGCCATCCTCCCTTCCCCCATCACTGCCACCCCACTCACTGCCACCCTCACCTCCCTCCACTCACTGCCACCCTCCCCTCCCCCACTCAATGCCAGTCTGCCACCCTCACCTCCCCCACTCACTGCCACCCTCACCTCCCCCACTCACTGCCACCCTCACCTCCCCCACTCACTGCCACCCTCCTGCTGCTGCAGGAAAGAAGATCACCAGGGACAGGGAGTCACTTCACTCTTGAGGTAAGTTAATTTATTGTCTCACTGCCACCCTCCCCTCACTGCCACCCTCACCTCACTCACTCACTGCCATCCTCCCTTCCCCCCATCACTGCCACCCTCCCCTCCCCCCATCACTGCCACCCTCCTCTCCCCCCATCACTGCCACCCTCCTCTCCCCCCATCACTGCCACCCTCCCCTCCCTCCATCACTGCCACCCTCCGCTCCCCCACTCAATGCCAGTCTGCCACCCTCACCTCCCCCACTCACTGCCACCCTCCCTTCCCCCATCACTGCCACCATCCCTTCCCCCCATCACTGCCATCCTCCCTTCCCCCATCACTGCCACCCTCCCCACTCACTACCACCCTCATCTCCCTCCACTCACTGCCACATCCCCTCCCCCACTCAATGCCAGTCTGCCACCCTCACCTCCCCCACTCACTGCTCCCCTCCCCTCCCGCAATCACTGCTACCCACACCTCCACTCACTCACTGTCACCCTCACCCCCACACAAAGTCATCCCCTTTACCATGCCACACTCACATCTATCCCTGCTAATCCTGTATCACACTCCCCTCCAACAACGTTGCCACACTCACATTAATACATCCAATCCTGTCACACTCAACACCCTTCGCTCTGCCACACTCACCATGTCATAATAATCCCTCAATCCTGTCACACTCCATCCTCCAACCATGCCACACTAGCACCAAATGGTGTCACACTCACTGATTCACACTTCAACCATGTCACACTGAACCTGAATATTAATCCTCCTTAAAGGGACACTCCAGGCACCCAGACCACTTCTGCCCATTGGAGTGGTCTGGGTGCCAACTCCCACTACCCTTAACCCTGCAAGTGTAATTATTTCAGTTTCATAAACTACAATATTTACCTTGCAGAGTTAACTCCTCTAATGGCGGTCTTCTAGACTAGACAGCCACTAGAGGACACTTCTGTGTTTATAGCACATGAAAAGTGTGCTATAACGGCACAAGACGTCCTCACGCTATGTGAGGACCTCCAGCGTCGCTGAAATCCCCATAGGAAAGCATTGAAAGCATTTTTCAATGTTTTCCTATGGGGAGGTCTAATGCGCGTTTGTTTGTGTGCGTCTCCCCCGCCGACGGCTGCGCATGCTCTATAGGTCTCCTCGTCTGATGTCGGTGGGGGAGGAGCGTGAGTGGATCCTGACCCAGCGCCGAGGGACATCGGCGCTGGATACAGGTAAGTCACTGAAGGGGTTTTAACCCCCTCAGCAACTTGGGATGGGGGGTGGGAGGGAGAGGGGACCTGCAGTGTTTTCCTGGCACTGGAGTGTCCCTTTAACCCCTTAAAGGACCACTCTAGGCACCCAGACCACTTCAGCTTAATGAAGTGGTCTTGGTGCTAGGTCCAGCTAGGGTTAACCCATTTTTTTTATAAACATAGCAGTTTCAGAGAAACTGCTATGTTTATAAATGGGTTAATCCAGCCCTCAAAGCCTCAAGTGGCAGCTCTTGCCCCGCGTGCTCATTCAGCCGAATGGGAGGAGAGGAGGAGGATCGGAGGAGAAGAGCTCCCTGCCCGGCGCTGGAGAAAGGTAAGTTTTAACCCCTTTCCTCTCCCCAGAGCCCGGTGGGAGGGGGACCCTGAGGGTGGGGGCACCCTCAGGGCACTATAGTGCCAGGAAAACGAGTATGGGGGCCCAGACCATTTGTTCTGTTAGGGGCCCGAAAATTTCTGGTGGCGGCCCTGAAAACCACCACCCTGCCCCCTTCTTGCCTCCCTAAGTATAGTAAAATATAACTTGTATTCAAGTCTGCAGCTGCTGGCTCTGCCTCTGAACTGACTGTCTGCTGACATCATCAGAAGTGGTGGTCTGAGCAAATTACAATACTTCCCCATAGGATTGTCTGAGACTGTCAACTAGGCAGATCAGGGGCAGAGCCAGCACAAGTCATAGCCCTGGCCAATCAGCATCTCCACATAAAGATAAATTGAATCAATGCATCTCTATGAGGAAAGTTCAGTGTCTGCATGCCGAGGGTGGAGACACTGAATAGCAGTGCTGCACACTAGGCAGTACTGCCCCAGGAAGCACCTCTAGCAGCCATCTAAGGAGTGGCAAAAGGTGTTTACTGCAAAAGGCCTGAATGGAATGATTCTACTAAGCAGAACAAATACAATAAGCTGTAGTTGTTCTGGTGACTATAGTGTCCCTTTAAGCTTGGAAGCTTAAGAGGGATGTATGGGAACAAAACTTGTGTGGACTGGCTGACAATAAAATTAGTTTAGGTAATGCAGACGTTGGTCTCTCTAACACTGTGGCATGTCCCCATTCATATACACTCACTACATACACCTTTTATCTGTCTCAGACTATATACCAGGAACTTCTGCCTGCTAGTAAGAAGGTAAGGAGACAAGTGGACCAGCGAGTGCTAGGGGACAGTCCTTAGAAAGCATTGAGTGAGCGCATCATTAGACGCATTTATGTCAAGCTCAGGGTGCTGCCTGCATAGTATGCCCTTAGTTGGACAGCCTGTAGGATTGGCAGGCAGCCTGACATGCATTCATGCCAGGCTGTCCTTCAAATTCTTTGGACAGACATGCCCCCTTTTTGGGCATGTTCTCCCCTTTTGGCAGGTCTGGTCACGTGATTCGCACCGGTGGCCACCCTTTTATCCCGCCCATTGACTGCCTGCTTCACTGGACACTGCTGTTAAGGGTTATGGATTTAATTGAAAGATATAAATTAGAGAGATATTAGCATAGAGTATGTGTTTTCTTGTAGCTGCATCCTATGAGTTTCCCTCCAGCACCATCTCCATCAGATACATGACGCTTGGGAGGTATGATTGTTTTAATGTTTTTGGTCGATAAGATTCCGTAATTAGGCCCATCATAATTGTCAGCACCAGGCCCAGTGTGCTCTTAATCCGGCCCTGCAGTCTACCTTTTTTTTTTCCCCTGTGTAATGTAATTGGAGTTGCCTGCCTGCCAGCTTCTGTGTCAGGCCCAGTGCCACCACTCATATCTGTTTTCACAATGGCTTATGCTTGACATTTAAAAAGAAAACATTTTTTTTCACTGTAATAGATTGAATAGCAGTTACTTGTCTTCAAGCGGGTGTGTCAGGCCTACAGCCTGTGCTCTGCAGACCTGTGCCAGTGCACATTGCCACTCATATCTGGTGTCTCTATAGCGTGTTTTACAAAGAAAAAAAGGTTTCCTGTGTAAGCTAATAGCAGTTAGTTGTCTGCAAGCGTCTGGGTGTCAGGCCTTCAGCGTGTGCTCTGCCAACCTCCGCAAGTGTAATTTGCCACTCATATCTGGTGTCTTTATAGCGTGCATTTAAAACCAAAAAACTTTTTTCACTGTAATAGATTGAAGAGCAGTTAGTTGTCTGCCAGCTTCTGTGTCAGGCTCAGTGGATACTGTGCCCATTTGCCCAGTGCCACCACTCATATCTGGTGTCTCTGTAGCGTGCTTTTACAAAGAAAAACAGTTTTCCAGTGTAAGCGAATAGCAGTCGGTGTCCTTAAAGCGGGTGTTTCAGGCCTTCAGCATGTGCCCTGCAGAAACCTGCCAGCGTACTTTGACAGTTGGCACTCATATCTGGTGTCTCTCTAGCGTGCTTTTACAAAGAAAAAAAGGTTTCCAGTGTAAGCTAATAGCAGTCAGTGTCCTTAAAGCGGGTGTGTCAGGCCTACAGCGTGTGCTCTGCAGAACTGTGCCAGTGCACATTGCCACTCATATCTTGGGTCACAATAGCGTGCATTTAAAACCAAAAAACATTTTTCACTGTTATAGATTGAATAGCCGTTACTTGTCTTCAAGCGGGTGTGTCAGGCCTACAGCGTGTACTCTGCAGACCTCTGCCATTGCACATTGCCACTCATATCTGGTCTCACAGTAGCTTGCACGCATAGTACCACTAATCCCCCAAAAAATGACTGACAGGCAGAGGCAGGCCACCCCCCAGGGGCCATCGTGGTCGTGGTGCTGTGATTCCCTTTGGCCCTAGAATAATGCCCAGTTTTCAGAGGCCACGTACCCTGAACTTGAAAAGTTCTGAGGACATAGTTGACTGGCTAACACAGGACACCCAATCTTCTACAGCCTCCGCTCGGAACCTTCACTCACCATCCTCCTCCATCTTAGCTTCAGGCACCTCTCAAGATACCACTCACCCGCCTGCCGCCACCACCAAAACTAGCACCACAGCCGCTTTACTTGGTATGTCAGAGGAGTTATTCACACATCCGTTTGAAGAAATGAGTGATGCGCAACCATTATTGCCAGAGGATGTAGATAACAGGGATATGTCTCAGGCAGGCAGCATTACACACATGGACGTACGGTGTGATGATGCTGATGTTGTACCTGCTGCTGCTTCCTTTGCTGAGTTGTCAGATACAAGTGAAGCGGTTGATGATGAAGATGCGTCCATGGATGTCACGTGGGTGCCCGCTCGGCAAGAAGAAGAACAGGGCGAAAGTTCAGATGGGGAGACAGAGAGGAGGAGGAGGAGACGAGTTTGAAGCAGGGGGAGGTCGTCGCAAGGAGCTAGTGGCACAGTCAGACAGCATGCATCGGCACCCGGTGTCAGCCCGACAGCACGCCAATCAACGCATGCTGTGTCCACCACCAGAATGCCGTCATTGCAGAGCTCAGCAGTGTGGATTTTTTTTGTGTGTCTGCCTCTGACAACAGCGATGCCATTTGCAACCTGTGCCAAAAGAAACTGAGTCGTGGGAAGTCCAACACCCACCTAGGTACAACTGCTTTGCGTAGGCTCATGATCTCACATCGCAAACGCCTATGGGATCAACACATGAGTACAAGCAGCACGCCTACTCTAAGCCGCCATCCTCCTCCTGGTCCAGCATCTTCAGCCACGTCAACCACTGCTGTCCTCCTTGCCCCCTCTCAACCATCCGCCACTCCGTCTCCCACCTTGAGCAGTTCCCGCTCATCTGCCCACAGTCAGGTGTCTGTCAAGGACATGTTTGAGCGTAAGAAGCCAATGTTACAAAGTCACCCCCTTTCCCAGCGTCTGACAGTTGGCTTGTCCAAACTATTAGCCGGTGAGCTTTTACCATACAAGCTGGTGGAGCCTGAGGCGTTCAAAAAATTTGTAGCTATTGGGACACCGCAGTGGAAGGTACCCGGCCAAAATTTCTTTTCACAAAAGGCAATCCCCAACCTGTACTCGATTGTGCAAAAGGAAGTAATTGCATGTCTGGCACACAGTGTTGGGGCAAGGGTCCATCTGACCACTGATACCTGGTCTGCAAAGCATGGTCAGGGCAGGTATATCACCTACACTGCGCATTGGGTAAACCTGCTGACGGCTGCCAAGCATGGAATGCATGGCTCTGCAGAGGAGTTGGTGACACCGCCACGACTTGCAGGCGGTCCTGCTGCCACCTCCTCTACTCCTCCTACTCCATCCTCTTCCATAACCTCCTCGGCTGAGTCCTCTTCTGCTGCTGCGTCTTGCTCCACATCAACGGCACCCCCCCAGCTCCCCAGGTACTATTCCACATCCCGGATACGGCAGTGTCACGCCGTCTTGGGTTTGACTTGCTTGAAAGCAGAGAGTCACACCGGACAAGCACTCCTGTCTGCCCTGAACGCACAGGTGGAAAAGTGGCTGACTCCGCAGCAACTGGATATCGGCAAAGTGGTTTGTGACAACGGAACAAATTTTTTAGCGGCATTGAAGTTGGGCAAGTTGACACATGTGCCGTGCATGGCACATGTGTGTAATCTGATCGTACAACGCTTTGTGCATAAGTACACAGGCTTACAGGACGTCCTGAAGCAGGCCAGGAAGGTGTGTGTGGCCATTTCAGGCGTTCCTACACGGCCATGGCTCACTTTGCCGATATCCAGCGGCGAAACAACATGCCAGTGAGGCGCTTGATTTGCAACAGCCCGACACATTGGAATTCAACACTCCTAATGTTCGACCGCCTGCTCCAACAAGAAAAAGCTGTTAATGAATATTTGTATTACCAGGGTGCTAGGAAAGCCTCTGGGGAGCTGGGAATTTTTTTGCTACGTTACTGGACGCTCATGCGTCCTTTTGAGGAGGTGACAAACCTAGTCAGTCGCAACGAAGGCACCATCAGCTACATCATACCATTTGTTTTCTTCCTGGAGCGTGCCCTGCGAAGAGTGCTGGATCAGGCCGTAGATGAGCGTGAAGAGGAAGAGTTGTGGTCACCATCACCACCAGAAACAGCCTTATCAGCATTGCTTGCTGGACCTGCGGCAACGCTGGAAGAGGATTGTGAGGAAGAGGAGTCAGAGGAGGAATGTGGCTTTGAGGAGGAGGAGGAAGACCAACCACAACAGGCATCCCAGGGTGCTTGTTGTCACCTATCTGGTACCCGTGGTGTTGTACGTGGCTGGGGGGAAGAACATACCTTCATTGACATCAGTGAGGAGGAGGAACGGGAAATGAGTAGCTCGGCATCCAACCTTGTGCAAATGGGGTCTTTCATGCTGTTGTGCCTGTTGAGGGACCCTTGTATAAAAAGGCTGAAGGAGAACGACCTGTACTGGGTGTCCACGCTACTAGACCCCCGGTATAAGCAGAAAGTGGCGGAAATGTTACCGAATTACAACAAGTCGGAAAGGATGCAGCATTTGCAAAATCATTTAAAAAGTATGCTTTACACAGCGTATAAGGGTGATGTCACAGCACAACGGGAATCTAACAGGGGAGAGGTGGAAGTCATCCTCCTCCTCCCACGACCACGCCGGCAAGGACAGGACGCTTTAAAGACGTGTTGTTGATGGAGGACATGTGGACCTTTTTAAGTCCTATGCATCGCCACAGCCCTTCGGGATCCACCCTCAGAGAGCGACTCGACCGACAGGTAGCAGACTACCTCGCCTTAACTGCAGATATCGACACTCTGAGGAGCGATGAACCCCTTGACTACTGGGTGTGCAGGCTTGACCTGTGGCCTGAGCTATCCCAATTTGCGATAGAACTTCTGGCCTGCCCCGCTTCAAGTGTCCTGTCAGAAAGGACCTTCAGTGCAGCAGGAGGTATTGTCACTGAGAAGAGAAGTCGCCTAGGTCAAAAAAGTCTAGATTACCTCACCTTTATTAAGATGAATGAGGGAACACAACCCCCTCCTCCTCCTTCCTCAGATACGCCTCCCATATGTTCCTGGCTTCCACTCTGTGGTGTGGGGGGTGTAGCCGCTGGCAGGTTTTTGTTTCATATGCTAGGTTTAGGGAGATCTGTTGGAGAAGGCTAGATCTCTCCGGTGGCTGTTGTTGTTTCCACCCTCTGGCTATTAATAAGTTGGCAGCAATCAAAATATGATATGTTAGGTCGGCATGTGCTTTTGGGAATGGGTCAATCGAGATGAAGAGTAGGGCATTTTCTGGTCTCAGGTTGGTTCTCGTGACCAGTGCCCCTTGTATAGCCCCCTCAACTGCCTTCCAGTATCCTCTGATGGCCGAGCAGGCCCACCAGATGTGGAGCATTGTGCCCTACTCTTTTAAACATCTCCAGCAAAGTCTCGAGGTGTTGGGATATATGGTCGCTAGTCTAGTCGGTACCAAGTACCACCTATATTGTATCTTGCGCATTAGCTCTAGGTGGGATGCGCATCTGGATCTACCTTTATGGGCTATGAAGGCTTGGTTCCATTGTTCTTCTGAGAAGACTGTACTCAAATCCTTATGCCATGCCTCCCAGGTGTGCGGTTCCTAAAATCGCTGCCATATACACGTCCACTGATAGGAGACGCAACAGGTATTAAACTGATCAGAATAATACTAAACACACCACTCCTATCTGGTGGCACATTAGATTGCACGCGCAGTGACCCAAATGTGAAGTAGGAGGACCGACCAAGCATCTTCTTCCATCTCCCTGTTACAGAAATCACTGCCATATACATATAAGTTGTACATGATGTCCAGGATAGTTTTCCAGGGACAAATGTTGTAGCCTGTTGAACGAGGTGACCTTGCTCGGGTCCCAGGTGTGCAGTTCCTAAAATCGCTGCCATATACACGTCCACTGATAGGAGACGCAACAGGTATTAAACTGATAAGAATAGTACTACCTAACACACCTTATAATAACGCAGAGAGAGGCAACGCAGAGAGAGTAGTCTGAAGAAGAGGAGTCAGAGGAGGAAGGTGGCTTTGAGGAGGAGGAAGACCAAACACAGCAGGCGTCCCAGGGGGCATGTTGTCATCTTTCGGGGACCCTTGGTGTTGTATTTGGCTGGGTGGAGGAAGAGACCTTCAATGACATCAGTGAGGACAAGGAACGGGACATGGCTAGCTTGGTATCCAACCTTGTGCAAATGGACTGTTTGCGGTTGTTTGCGGTGCGTTAAACGGGGAGTTTGGTCTGTCACTACCTGATCGATACAACATCATACAGTAGGTCCCCCCCCTCATTATTTTTATGGCACCCACCCACCGCTCTTGGGTGGGGGGCAGGGGGAGGACAGTAGGTCCCCCCCATTGTGATTTATGCCCCCCACCCACCGCGCAGGGGTGGGGGCCGGGGGGGAGGACAGTAGGTCCCCCACCTTATCCTTATTTACTGAATATTCCCCTGTATAACAATGTTTGGCATTTAGTGAATATTACCCATTCTGCTCTGTGGCAGTGTGTATCAGGGATCCTTAGGATAGGTGTCAATCCATATCTGCCAAGTGACCCTATGTAGGGGGAACAGTCCCTATTCTGCTCTGTGTCAGTGTGTATCAGGGGCTTTGAGGACCGGTGTCAATCCATACCTGCCAAGTGACCATATGTAAGGGGAACAGTCCCTATTCTGCTCTGTGTCCGTGTGCATCAGGGGCTCTGAGGACAGGTGTCAATCCATATGTCAAGGTGTCAATATGTCATATGTCAGGTGTCAATCCATATTCATTGCGATTTAGGAATGTTAGGTGATTTCTGCCCTTTATGGATTAAAACCAGACTCTGCATCAACTGTGTAATTT
The DNA here is from genome assembly GCF_036172605.1 of Pelobates fuscus. Taxonomy (NCBI): domain Eukaryota; kingdom Metazoa; phylum Chordata; class Amphibia; order Anura; family Pelobatidae; genus Pelobates; species Pelobates fuscus. Next base: position 161,677,977 of record NC_086323.1, on the reverse strand, counting down.
TCCATGGGAGTTTTGCCATGGATCCCCCTCCGGCATGCCACAGTCCAGGTGTTAGTCCCCTTGAAACAACTTTTCCATCACTTTTGTGGCCAGAAAGAGTCCCTGTGGGTTTTAAAATTCGCCTGCCCATTGAAGTCAATGGTGCTTTGCCCGGTTCGCGAACGTTTGCGGAAGTTCCCGTTCGCGAACCGAAAATTTCGGGTTCGCGACATCACTAGTGCTGACCAAGCCAAATGCCTTGTCAGCCTTGCGCTAAATACAATGCTGCCTGAGTCATATAACACAAGAATGATTCTCACAGTAATGTGTCTTTAAACATCAATAAATGTGTTTAGAAATCAGTCTGTGTAAATAAGTTACATTGTTCTTGTTCTAAATTACATTTTAGTTGCGTAAACACCTATTCGTAAGTTACTTAACCCTTCTCAAAACAGCCCCACCCACACCTTAAAATTAAAGTACCCCAAACATAGAGACCTATCTTGAGGACAGCTTGCCCAGCCATCCTAAACTCCCTGCAAATCTGGGACCAGGTAAAGGGTAAATTTGTACTGGGAAACAATCCCTCGCCTCTAACCCAAGTCCTCAGGAACCGAGCTTTCCCTCTGGGACTAACAGCCAGGGACTTCAGAGGTATAGAAGCCAGAGGACTGCAACGATACCTACACCTATATGTAAACAATCACATAGTGCCCTTTGAACACCTGAACACTAAGGCCCCACTCCAAACTAGGGACTATTTACAGTACCTGCAACTCAGGGACTTCACCCGTACAGCAGAGATCCAAATAGCAGCAAACACTAAAACGCTGCTACGAGGAAACGACATAGACCAAACTAATTATGGCAAGTGCCGCGCGCGCATTCAAAGTGTCCATAGGAAAGCATTTCTCAATGCATTCCTATGGACGCTCAGCACGATGGAGGCATAATATGCCTCCAGCGTCGCAGATGCGCCTCTAGTGGCTGTCTTCACCCCAACTGTAAACATAGCAGTTTCTCTGAAACTGCTATGTTTGCATCTGAAGGGTAAAAACCTGAGGGACCTGGCACCCAGACCACTTCATTGAGCTGAAGTGGTCTGGGTGACTATAGTGTCCCTTTAACAACTTAACTTAGATGTTTTGTAACTGCCTTCTTGAATTTAATTTCTCACATATACTTTGACATTTGTATCCTTATAGTAACGGAACGCAGTAATATTTTAATTTAGAACTGGTTACAGTTTTGTATATTGTGACAGCCATCTGCATAGAAAGTGAGCTTTGTTTCCAACTGAAAAACAAAACTTTGGCTTCGTAACACATACATAATATATAATCAGACATGTACCTTACAATATTAAATTATAACCACACCCTAATTAATGTATTGGAGTCTGCAGATGTTAAAACATGAAACATCACTATGTAAATGCATCCAAAACCACATAACAAAGAGAAAATTAATTATATACTGATTTATGAAAGATATTTGTAAAAATATAATGTTGGTTTAGCTACGTATGTGTTAAAGTTAAAATAAAAAATAACATATGTATGCTGCACAGTATTAAGTATACTATATTTAACCATACTTTGGCTATTTAACTATACTTTACTATGTGACTTCCCATAATTTTTTGTATTTACTGATCCCTGTAAACCTATCTGTGAAGAGTGGAAAATAAAATTAAAGGGACACTATAGTCACCAAAACAACTTTAGCTTAATGAAGCATTTTATTGTGTATAGAACGTGCCCCTGTAGTCTTACTGCTCAATTCTTTGCCATTTAGGAGTTGAACCACTTTTTTATGCAGCCTTAGTCACACCTCCCTGCATGTGACTTAAACAACTTTCCTAAAAAAATTCTGTAAAGAAATATCTAATGTTTACACTTCCTTTATTGCAAATTCTGTTTAATTTAGAATTTCTTATCTCTTGCTCTGTTAATAGATTGTAAAGCCTACATGCGTTTCTTGTGTGTAATTAAAGTTCCATTTACAGAGCAGCAGATAAAAACGTTTAAGTTACATCCGATCTGAAAATGAAACCATTTTTCTTTTTTTTTAAATGTAGGCTGTGTCAGCCACAGCCAGGGGAGGTGTGGCTAGGGCTGCATAAACAGATACAAAAGTGATTGAAGCCAGGGGAGGTGTGGCTAGGGCTGCATAAACAGATACAAAAGTGATTGAAGCTGCATAAACAGATACAAAAGTGCATAAACAGATACAAAAGTGATTTAACTCCTAAATGGCAGAGAATTGAGCCGTGAGACTTCAGAGGCATAAACTATACACAAAAACTGCTTCATTAAACTAAAGTTGTTTTGGTGACGACAATATTGTCCATTTAAATTTATAAATTCCCACATCTTTATTCCTGTCTTGGCTCCCTGTCAATCATTGTTGTAGGCTCTGTCCTTTTGTCGTCATTGAGAGAGCATACAGAAAAGAGCAGAAATGTATTAATGCTTCACCTTTTTATCGTGTGCCCTGGCTGTACCAAGACTGAGCCAAGTGTGATGTCATTTGCAAAATCTTTAATGTACGTTTAAAAGAAAATGTAACTTGTGTTAACCTTCTTTATGATATGCTCTAAGTGATTCTTCTGAGAAGACTGTACTCAAATCCTTATGCCATGCCTCCCAGGTGTGCGGTTCCTAAAATCGCTGCCATATACACGTCCACTGATAGGAGACGCAACAGGTATTAAACTGATCAGAATAATACTAAACACACCACTCCTATCTGGTGGCACATTAGATTGCACGCGCAGTGACCCAAATGTGAAGTAGGAGGACCGACCAAGCATCTTCTTCCATCTCCCTGTTACAGAAATCACTGCCATATACATATAAGTTGTACATGATGTCCAGGATAGTTTTCCAGGGACAAATGTTGTAGCCTGTTGAACGAGGTGACCTTGCTCGGGTCCCAGGTGTGCAGTTCCTAAAATCGCTGCCATATACACGTCCACTGATAGGAGACGCAACAGGTATTAAACTGATAAGAATAGTACTACCTAACACACCTTATAATAACGCAGAGAGAGGCAACGCAGAGAGAGTAGTCTGAAGAAGAGGAGTCAGAGGAGGAAGGTGGCTTTGAGGAGGAGGAAGACCAAACACAGCAGGCGTCCCAGGGGGCATGTTGTCATCTTTCGGGGACCCTTGGTGTTGTATTTGGCTGGGTGGAGGAAGAGACCTTCAATGACATCAGTGAGGACAAGGAACGGGACATGGCTAGCTTGGTATCCAACCTTGTGCAAATGGACTGTTTGCGGTTGTTTGCGGTGCGTTAAACGGGGAGTTTGGTCTGTCACTACCTGATCGATACAACATCATACAGTAGGTCCCCCCCCTCATTATTTTTCTTGTGTGTAATTAAAGTTCCATTTACAGAGCAGCAGATAAAAACGTTTAAGTTACATCCGATCTGAAAATGAAACCATTTTTCTTTTTTTTTAAATGTAGGCTGTGTCAGCCACAGCCAGGGGAGGCCTTCTTTATGATATGCTCTAAGTGATTTTCTGTGGGATTTTTTTTTTTTTATACATTGGTGTAATGATTTTAAGAAGTGACGGCACCTCGTCAATTTCCAGAGTATCAATATCAGTCATAAAACCAGTTAAAACAAAATAGAGCAAATAACCTGTAAACGTATGAAATCTCTGGTCCATCAGTGGTCCAACCGTATTCGGTCATTTTCTTTCTCAGGTGGAAAGAATTTCGGATGGCTCCCTCGTATCGTTCTTGTCGTGTCTTAAAATAAAGATTCTCTCGGCTGAAAGCAGGGTCTGTGATAACAGCAAGCACTGAACAAAAAAAATAAGAAGAAAATGAAAAAGCAGGTTATAGGTTAAAAAGGCACCTGTTCAAATTGGGCTAAATATTGTCACATTTTTATAGCATATATTAAATTTTAGTAAACACATTGCATATGCTTTTGGCAAATGGAAATTGGACTTGCAAATGGGAAAATGTAAGAATATCCCCATTTCTCCAACTTGTTTCTTGTGGTTTAAAGAAAATATGGCATAAAATACCTAATTGTGTAGCGCTCAGAAATAATGTCTGGCCCGTGGGGTACCAAGTTTACCCCTTCAAATAGAGTATTGAAGTGTACCCGAAGATACATAAAATGACAAAAAAACAAGGCAAAAAATAATAGTGCAGATGGTCTAAAAAGTTCTAATCTAGTGTTAAACGAAAAGCTACACTCACATGTTCTGGAGCCTATATAGTATAGGCTCCGTAAGATGGACCTTTTTGCTCTTAGGGTATCAACACACCACTCTCACCATATCGTCTCCTCCTCAGGGGATATAGGAAGAAAAACAACCAATGTGTAGTATTGTAAAGTGGTGAACTTAAATCTAATGGGAAGTATTAGGCTCACCTGTGTTAGAGCCTTCAAATCCTGGGTCTAAGGGTAATATGCAGAGTGCCAATTTTCTGGGGATGGCACCACTCCAATAAAGATTCTCTAAGGCTTCAGAGGACTTTGTTCGAATAATATTAAAAACGTATTACATATTAAATCATATATAGTAAGTGCTATAGAAAACAAAAGTGGTTCTAGCTTTTCATTTAACACAAGATTATAACTTTTCTATACCATCTGCACTATTATTTTTAACCTTTTTTTTTCACTTTATGTATCTTCGAGTACACTTCAATACTGTATTTGAGGGGTAAACCTGGTACCCCCACAGGTCAGACATTATTTCTGAGCGCTCCATCAATAGGTATTTTATGCCTATTTTATTTTGCTATTTTATGTATTGTGGATAAAAGGGTATCCTACATTAAGTGTTGAGCTGCTCATCACGAAGACCCTTTATTGTATCACATACTACCTCCTAGTAGGTTTTTTTTTTTTATATCTTGTGGTTTAAAGTTAGCAATTTAGTCGTCCATTACCTTCAAATCAATGTTTATTGAACATGTTCCCATGTAATTAGAGAAACTCTTATTATACTTGAGCACAGGGCAGTGACGTGCCCCCATATCCCTTTTCTATTCTTGTTAAATGAATAACCTTGGTAGCATTATTTATTAAACATCAGATTAGTGTTTTAAAACCCAAATAGCAAAATTCACGAATTGGAAAAGATTTTCAATGCAGCTCTCATCACAGCTTGGAAATTTTACCACGAATCCTTTAGTAATGGATCCCACTGTCATTCACTGCGCTGCAGAATATGTTAGCGCTATATAAATAATGATAATTAAAATGAATTACACTCACCAACTGATCTCCGCAGACGTGTCTCATCTGCAGATCCATCCAGCACATTCGTGAGAGTTTCGACATTAAAAGAAGGGGATTCCCTCTCGCTGGCAAGTTCAGGGTTAACATCTCTGCCTGCGTTTGCTTTAAACCAAGCCATGGTGGATTTCATGCACTCTGCCTTCCTGGGTTATGATCACCGAACACTACAGCTCTTAACCAAGGATAACTATTGGCTGGTGTGAGGAGGGGGTGTTTCCTAGGGATTATGAAACACACTGGGAGTGTGCAAGTCTGGTTTTTGCACTCCCTTAACCCCTCCCATGTACAGACCTAGGACTCAGAGCTAAGGTCACAGCAATGAGATATGCTTGGCAAACTGGGTGAGAAGTAACACATTTTAGATATAAAGGAGATATCTGATAAATGTTTGTCTATCTAATCATCTTTAAGGTTAAGGTTTATGTGACTGTTACTTTGTTGCGTTTTGTATTATTAACTCCTTAAGGACGGAGGCAATTGTACAAGTTCTGACCAAAGAAAAATCAAAACAAACAATAGAATTTGAGCTATATGTCTGCTCAACCGTAATTGACCTCTTTCATATTAAGTGCACCCACACTTGTTGCGTATCATTTTTCACAGGAGAAACAGGGCTTTCATTTCACATCAAATCTTTATATACGGAACACAACTGGAAATAAAAATAACTGGGAAAGTTAGATATTTTCAAAGTTGTGCATAACATTTTAACTGTGACTACCATAAAAGTGTTTTATTCCCCCCTCCCACCCCCCATAAATAATTTATTGGCATTTTCAAGCAGAGGTATGTACATACAGTTGAACATGGTGAATGCTTCCATAATCCGTACATACTCAAGCAATTCGGTTACACTGTTACAACATTGCCTGTTTAACGAAGAGAAACATAAATAAATTAAAACCAAGTAATCAACAAAAGAATCCATGGGAGAATCATTGTAGTGCACTAGGATTTGTATACCAGTAGAAGAGATCATACTATACTGTCACTGCACTGTCACCCGGCACATTCCAAGCGAGTCCCAAGGCGTCTGCTTTGCACTATTTTGTTGATATTTCTCCCAAGGCGCCCAGATAAAAGTGTTCGCTTTAACTGCAATTGTCTCACAAATACAACAATGCCCATCATGTAGAGGTTTCATGGTGATTTGGAAGGTTACAGGGTCAAATAAAGAGCTTGTCCATTTCAGTTTTTACACATTGAAATTTGCCAGATTGGTTTGAAGGGTCTATGTTGCCTTTAAAACTGTATGGCAGCCCAGGAATTAAAATTAAACCCATCATGGCATGTCATTTGCCAAAGTAGACAACATTTATATTTGGCTTTTTTTTTTTTTTTTTTTTTTTTTGCATGTGTCACAAAAAAACTGCCATGTGAAATGAAAGCTCTGTTTTTCCTGAACAAAATGATATTGCATATGTGTGGGTAATATGAAAGAGGTGAATTCTGGTTGAACAGGCACATAGTCAAATTCTAGGCTTTGTTTTGATCAGAATTCCTAAAATTGCCTCTGGCCTTAAGGGGTTAAAAATAATGTATTAAAAAAGTAAACACACATATTTAAATATTGAAGTGGCATGTACATTTTTAAAACGGAACTTCCAATATTAAAAAATACCTGTAGTCTGTGTGTTTTTTTTTGTTTGTTTTGTTTTTGACAGAACAGACAATTTCATATATACATTGTGCTAGCAAAGACATTGGAATGCTAATAATGTCCCCAGAATTCTTCACTGTTCAGTCACATTTCCACTGGAAATCCTCGTCCTCTAATTCCGTCTAACTACAATTGGTTGCGTGTTTAATTTTTGGCTCTCTGGAGTTGATTTTTAAACACCAGTAGGGACAAACTGTTAGACGCTCGGGCACCAGATTAAGGATCCGCCTGGCCAATTTGGCTTTTTTGGTACTTGAAACAGGATTTGGCTCACACAAGTGTTTTGTTTTCCATGTTTTTAATTATTATTATTTATTTTTTTTCGTTTTTTTATTTGGGAAAAGCATATCAGACTTTTAATCTTTACCATTCTGCAATATCAGTGGATTGATGAAAGGTATCCATCTTGGGATACCTCCTCGCAGTGTAACATGTTAATTTAATCTTTCAAATGCAAAATTCCTAGGGTGATAACTTCTCTCAAACTTCTTTCTTTTAAGCTAACTATTCCTCTTTTCTTTAGATTAAATCGTGATAATATCTATGCCTATTAAAAGAAACCAGTGTTGAATGATTTTATAAATCATTTTTTATTGAGATGATAGCTTATTACAGACAGACATTTTACAGCAATATCCGTATATTTGGAATGAACAGACATCCTTTTCCCTTTTTTTTTTTTTTTTTTTAGAATTATAAGAATAGCAAATTCATATGGGAGGCGGCGACACAGGCTTCCATATGTGTCCTGCACCAGGAACAGTGCTATAAGACGCTACCCCAGTCAAGCTATGTAGAATGGGAAAGACGCCCTCAGACACTTGTTAGAGAGGTTGCGGAGAAAAAGGCATATGTGGTGGACATGCCCTAAGGTGGTAAAATATTGGGACAGTGTAGCTGCCCTATTGACAGAGGTCATGGGTAAACCAATAACTCCGAACTCCTGGACTTTTCTCATGGCGAAACCTCTTGACAACCTAATCCATAGAGAACAAAAATGTGTAAATAAAATTAACTTAGCGGCCAGGAGGGCGCTCGCACAAACCTGGCTCTAGATTGACATGCTACACATAGACAGAGTGATACATTACATTAAGGAGGCACACCTCATGGACAAACTGACAGCACAAGTGAGAGACACCTATCCACTCTTCCTAAAGACCTGGGAGCCGTGGGAGGACTATTCCAACCGCTGATTGAGTCGAACACGTGGACCTGTCCGCCCCCCCCACCATCCCCTAACATCCTCTCTCTCTACCCCCCCTTCCCGTCTAGCCCCCTGATACCCCCCCTCCACATCCTACTCCCTTTCCTGCTCCCCTCTCCCCCCCCCCCCCCCCCCGGGACCCTGTGTTTGGTTCTGGTACTCTAATGCCTGCATGCCGAGTGCCAAAAAAGGGGACAGTATGAACAAATGAGCCGTCAGTAACCCAAACATATAGGGCACTCACATGCAGGCTGACGGGCCCTGCGTGCCCTGGTGGAATAGGGTACTCCCACTCAGTCAGCTAAGCCCACCTCTAGCTCACGTAAAAATACCCGAAAATAGGGAGCTCACCTGAGGGAATAAATCACCTAACACACCAGTAGCCCTTGCCCCCCTCCCCCCCACCCCAGGGTTATTCTACACAGTACCCTTACACGGCAGTACAGCATGCCCTATTGGTAACTAGATGATGCAGGTACGCTTCAATTTTACAACACACAACTCCTGACAAGGAGTAATAAACGCCACCCATTAGATGAATAAAGGTGGTACAAACACACCGCCTGTGTTCCAGTATCTTTGTCTCGCATTCCATAAGACTGATGAGTAAGCTCGAATCTACCTGATATTTTGCCAACCTTGTCAAGATGACTAATAAAAAATTAACTGCAAAAACCCATTCTAAAAGGTAGGCTGACCAAAAGAAGAAGAAATTGAACCCCAATGTCTCGACGGGGTGGCCTTCCACCAGGGGACCACTTACTGCTTACTCTAGAGAACTTCCCATGGCTGTCGTGGCAAGCAGGCTGAGCTTTAGTTCATTGCATTTATTTTGTAACCATGTAATTGCATCCAAGCATAATGTCAGCATGAGCCTGTTAAAGTTCATGTATTCATGTTGTCGCACCACTGACATAGCTAAATACGCCTGCCTCTCATGCCTACACCTCAAAAAGGTGCCGCTACTTCAATGCCATATATGTGACTCATTGTGATATAATTGTGCTTACGTATGCTGTTGTGGCATCGCATGATGTTTTGTTACCCATGCACAACCAAAAATAAAGAATAAAAAAAAGAATAGCAAATTAACTGTTAGCTAGGTTTAACATAAGATTAATGCTGTACAGAACTCTAAGTTTCTCATAGAGTAGCACTCTGGTCAAAGATCAAACAATCGAATATCTTTTCCATGGAAAAAGATATTGAGTAGGATAAAATAAATATTGGGAAAAAACAAAACCTCCACAGCAAAATGAACTGCGTGCAGAGAAGTGTCCCGCAAAAACTGTCCGACTCCATGCGGGTATAAGCACCATGCTCCTCATTCATGGTGCTCTAAATTGTCCCAGATCCAGAGCTGCGCATGATTTCTGCTGTCTCACCTGGAGTCTCCGGGGGTGGAAGCTGTGCAGGGATCGAATTATCCTAGGTGGTTGCAGCTTAAAGAAAATTGGCCTCCTGCATCCAATGCCATTTTGCCCTTTGCCATGGCCTTCCCCAGCATCTGACTTGGTGAGTTGGGAAGTGGCAATGTGAGGGGTTGTGATGGATAGATTGGAGTTGGTAGACAGCCACTGCCAAAAAGACCTACATAGTTGGTTAAAACCACTATGCAGAGGCTCAATATAATAATAATTAATTTTAAACGCATTTAACCAGGAAAGGCACATTCCGATTACTCTTGTTTTCAAGTACGTCCTGGGGATGTTACTTTTTTTTTTTTTTTTAAATTCTTTATTTTATTTGTGCATGTGTTTAACAAGCATGTTTGCCGGCCCACAACAGCTGGAGCAAACTAAACGGTATACATAGAAATACATCATTGTGGTATTGGTAGCGTTGCACAGTTTTAGATTAAGTAATTAGGAGGAACAATCATGGTATAACACTTAGTTAAAAAAAAAAAGTTAAGTGAATATAAGCGTATGACACAATATGAAACGTAGGTGTTTTTCTAGATTTCAGTAGCAGGTTGTCTGAGAGTAGCGTCATTATAACCTGCATGTAGTAATGGTTAAACTCAAGCTAGTAATAAAACAAAAGTATGCACGTTCCCATTTTGAGCTTGCCATTGAAACTATTGCCAGTTAGCTGTAAAACGTATGGATTAGCTAAGCAATGATACGACCTGTCTTCGCAATAATAGAAGTGATTTTTGCCTGGCTATGGTGTATAAGCCTGGGGTTTTGCTGGTTTATAACCGCATATGGGTGCACACTGACCAGCGGCTTCCTCATCAGTGTACCTCTCTAGAGTGCAGAGGCTAGGTGTAGAGTGCGTAGTATGTTTAAGAGGTTAGCTAGGTGAGGCTATCTAAAATGTAACCAGCTGAGCTAAAATCATGCTAATCTACAGTTTATATTAACAAATAAGTATAAGTAGATGCTTCATCAGATTGCTTTACGAGAGTCCCTTAACGTGGGGCTAGCTGCCGCAAAGCTCAGTGTCTCGTAGTGCTCAGGTAGATGCGGCTTGGTGACACCGTTCAGCGGTCAGCCGATTCCGGTGTCTGTCCTCTGCTCGGCTCGGCCTGGTTGATCTGCAGCTCTCTGGGGTCCCTCCCCAGTGTGCTGTGGGGGAGCTCTCCGCCGGTTTCGTTCCCCAGAATCCGGCTGTGTTGCGTCTCGATCTGCGTCGCAGTGGGCTGTGTGGGTATCTGCGTGTTTGTTTATGCTCTGCTGGACGCTGGTTGCTGGGACCGCAGGGTGAGGGGTAGGTCGGTTCTTGTACTGTAGCGTGGGTTCGTGAGGTTCAGCATTCAGAGGACCCGGCACCGCTTCCCGCCCTTTTGAGCTTCGGCTCCGATTCAGTTTTGAGTTGCTAGGGGGATTCCATTGTAGAGTGCGCCGGGTGCTCGGGCGGATCCACGCCGCCACCTCTCTCATCGTCAGCCTGTAAGGTTGTCTCCGGGCATTGAGCTTTGCCCAGAGGTAGGTGCGTAGCCTGTCTACAAAATCCATTGTGTGCTTGGGTGGTGCGATGCGTTGGTGCTTTGTCTTAAGCCGCGGCCGCGCCATCTTGCCTGGGCCTTGTGAGCTTTGTTTGGTTGACGGTTGTGTCACTTGTTCTGGTGCGAGTATGGGGCTAATCGTCCCCTGCGAGGACCGGGATGTCCCCCGCCGGTCCAGAGGGGGGGGGCAGCAGGGCTGTAATGGGTTTCTGCCGAGAAGCGCATCCCTTGCCAGGGGATCGGCCGTCTCCCCCGGGCCTCAGGTTCTGCTCTGTTGTAGGCCCCATGGTCAGCTGAAGCGTGTCCGTGGCGTACCGATGCCGGACTTGTATCGTTGAGTTCAGGGAGTCGTTCTGTGTCTGATCTCGGTCGCCGTTTACCGCTAAAGCTGTTAGATCGGCCGGTCGTTTCATACTTTTGTCTGTTCTTACAGGAGCTCTTCAAGTGTGCGACCGGCCATCTTAGCTGTCAGGCCCCGCCCCCCTGGGGATGTTACTTTAGCCCAACATTCAGGGGTTGTTACTATTACCCAATTTAATGGGTTTCATTTTACCTACCTTGGAAGGATGTAGGGCCGAGTCAACCCTGCTGGAATTCGAACCTGCGACCCAAGGGTTGAAAGGATTCTACTGATGATGCATTAGCCCATAAGTGTCCGACATATCTTTATTAGATCTCATCTTTAATAGATTCCTATGATGGAGAAGCCACTTATTGATATTTTAGTCCTTATTATTTAGCATAGATTTCTTGTGCTTTCTATCCTATTCTTGTGTATACACTGTTTTCGTAAGATCTGGGGGGGTTTCAAATCTTCGCTTTATTTAAGGGCTGCCCTCGAAAGCACAGTAGGCTCAGTACTTTCTATACCGGTCTTTACTATTTTCACCTATTGAGGGAGATTAATAGGGGGAGCCGTTTTCCTCCTATATCCAGATTGATATATTTATTACTTTGTATTACTTTTATGGTTAGCAGAGATTTCGATACACAGTTGCATTTTGTTTATTTCACCCTGCTACATGTACTTTTCACAAGGACTGTTTCCTACGTTTTCTTGCTATTTAAAATCTAATTTATCTGATCTTCACTTAGACTCCATTTTTAATAATAATAATAATAATAATAATAATAATAATAAAGATTATATTTTAGGTATATCTGTTCTATTTAGTAAGGTGCACATTCGTTTTTTTTTTCTTTTTCCCTTTTCTTTTTTTTCTTAGTGTGTAGGTGTAAATCATCATGTTAGAAATTATGACCCTCTTACAAGGATATTCTTTTAGGCAATGTGTGACAAACAATGGAGAGAAAAAACGGGTCGCAAGAGTATTCTGAGAACGGACAGCAACTGAAATAGCCTGCCCTTCGGTAGGTCCCCGCTCAGAACTCAAGCTGGTTTTAGCTCATCTTGTGCCATTACAGAGAGAACATATCTGAAGCATATCAGACTGGTCCCACCCATACGGGTAGTCCAGATCCGAAATGCCAGCAAGTTCTCTCTGCACGAGAGATACAGCAACCCCAGACGACCGTTTCAGCCTTGTTAGGCATCATCAGTGAGGCATAGCTAATATCTCTCTAGGCACCATGAGCAAGGGGTCCACGTCTGGATTACCCTTTAAACTTATGGAGAGAAAAAACGGGTCGCAAGAGTATTCTGAGAACGGACAGCAACTGAAATAGCCTGCCCTTCGGTAGGTCCCCGCTCAGAACTCAAGCTGGTTTTAGCTCATCTTGTGCCATTACAGAGAGAACATATCTGAAGCATATCAGACTGGTCCCACCCATACGGGTAGTCCAGATCCGAAATGCCAGCAAGTTCTCTCTGCACGAGAGATACAGCAACCCCAGACGATCGTTTCAGCCTTGTTAGGCATCATCAGTGAGGCATAGCTAATATCTCTCTAGGCACCGTGAGCAAGGGGTCCACGTCTGGATTACCCTTTAAACTTATGGAGAGAAAAAAGGGGTTTTCCACCCCTTCAGTAATCGGGGATTGGGGGGTGGGAGGGAGAGGGAACCTCCAGTGCCAGTAAAACTGATTGTTTTCCTGGCACTGGAGATTCCCTTTAGCTACAAGTCCCAGAATCCCCTTTCCCTCCCAAAAGTGGTTTATCCGGCCCCCTGTTTCCAGAGAGTTCTGTCTTTGCACAAGTCTTTCCCTTTGATCCTTTCCCTTCAGCTACACTGTAACATTGTGTGAGATTGGTTTTTGGGATGTGACCAGTTAGGGTTGGTTTTTGGGTAGGTTGGGAGCAGGCCTGGACTTCTTTTAGAGACAGGATAGCTTGGGAAAACACACACTTCAATGGTTACACCTAGATGTTCATTACTCTGATTTTCTGATAACGTGCATGAAAAAACTAGTTGGCAGGAGAACTGCTGGAGGGATGTAAGCTTTTGTTTTTGCTGGGTGTTGTAAAATGCAACTGAAAGCTTGGATCCTTTTCACAGTGTTATCAAGTAGATGATCCACACGTTGTGAAACCAGTCACATACACAGAAAGTTATATACAATACTGCAGTTTTGCATATCAATTTCTTACAACCATATAGGTGTGCTCCTGCTTCTAATTTGGCGCATCCCCAGATTTTTTATTTTATTTATATTCTCTTTCACAATGCTTTGCCTTCTTCTCTGGCAATTAGTGTGATATGACTAGCAGCAGGAGGAATGGGCTGACTAGCCACATTCAGAAGTAATCTACTTGATTCCCGTATTCCCCATGTTGGGACATGAGTCATATAGGAACTAGTGTAATATAAATACAACCTATCGTCGATGTTTAAAACCAGTGTAAACATGTAAACAATTTCCAAATCCATAATCTTCAACGATGGTCAAAATGGTGTCTACACTGAGAAAATAATGTATTTCATTATTTGTAACACAGAGATGTAATCAATTTCTGGTCATGCTGCCAAGGTAAATTGATGCTACTTAGGAGTCGGAGACCCACAATGCCATGCTACAATAAGCATTGGAGTAATGGGGATTAACACACAGGGGTTAAAGAAAGACATTGGGTAAGAGGGCACTCATGGGGTTTAAGAGACTAACAAGAGGGTGATTAGGATATAAACACAAATGGGTGAGGTGGGGTGGAGGGGGGGGGGGGGGGCAGAAACACTATATAAATGTACAACTCCTGGCTGCTAAGTAACCAAAGAAGGATTAAATAATAACTGGTTTCTCCAGAATCCATAATACCGCTCTGTTTTACAATGAATGCTGCTGCCAGGATTTTCTTTATTGTCACTTCTATTAACTGCCACCATTGCAAAACATTACTTTGGCTTCCTGTTTAGAACTAGATAATAAACATTTACACTTATCTACAGAGCTCTTAACACCTCTACAATTCTACACTAATTCTGTCACTCCGCTCAGCCAATGATTTTTCTGTCTCCTGTTTCCATCTCAAGAGGAACAGAATTCCCATTGAACAGTAGTGAACATAGCGCGTTCAACACGGCGGGCGAACACATGCGCGGTTCGAACCGCCCCCTATTCGTCGTCATTGAGTAAACTTTGACCCTGTGCCTCACGGTCAGCAGACACATTCCAGCAAATTAGCAGCAGACCCTCCCTTCCAGACCCTCCCACCTCCTGTACAGCATCCATTTTAGATTCATTCTGAAGCTGCATTCTTAGATAGAGGAGGGAAAGTGTAGCTGCTGCTGATTTGGTAGGGAAATTGATAGCTAGGCTAGGGTATACAGTGAAAAATACAGTCCTGAAGGACTCATTTGATCTCTGCTGAAGGGCAGCCCTTTTTAGGGCTAGAACATCAGTCTGCTTTTTTTTTTTTTTCTTCTATGTAATGTAATTGCAGTTGCCTGCCTGCCAGCTTCTGTGTCAGGCTCACAGTGGATACTGTGCCCACTTGCCCAGTGCCACCACTCATATCTGGTGTCACAGTAGCTTAAAGGACCACTCTAGTGCCAGGAAAGCATACTCGTTTTCCTGGCACTAGAGTGCCCTGAGGGTGCCCCCACCCTCAGGGACCCACTCCCGCCCGGCTCTGGAAAGGGGAAAGGGGTAAAAACTTACCTTTTTCCAGCGCTGGGCGGGGAGCTCTCCTCCTCCTCTCCGCCTCCGTTCCTCCCCGTCGGCTGAATGCGCACGCGCGGCAAGAGCTGCGCGCGCATTCAGCCGGTCACATAGGAAAGCATTCATAATGCTTTCCTATGGACGCTTGCGTGCTCTCACTGTGATTTTCACAGTGAGAATCACGCAAGCGCCTCTAGCGGCTGTCAGTGAGACAGCCACTAGAGGATTAGGGGGAAGGCTTAACTAATTGATAAACATAGCAGTTTCTCTGAAACTGCTATGTTTATAAAACAATTAGTTAACCCTAGCTGGACCTGGCACCCAGACCACTTCATTAAGCTGAAGTGGTCTGGGTGCCTAGAGTGGTCCTTTAAGCTTGCATTTAAAAACACATTTTTTTTCACTGTAATAGATTGAATAGCAGTTAGTTGTCTGCAAGCGTCTGGGTGTCAGGCCTTCAGCGTGTACTCTGCCAACCTCTGCAAGTGTACTTTGCCACTCATATCTGGTGTCACTATAGCGTGCCTTTAACCCCTTAAGGACCAAACTTCTGGAATAAAAGGGAATCATGACATGTCACACATGTCATGTGTCCTTAAGGGGTTAAAAAGAAAGTTTTTCACTGTAAGCTAATAGCAGTTAGTTGCCTGCCAGCGTCTGGGTGTCAGGCCATCAGCGTGTACTCTGCCAACCTCTGCCAGTGTACTTTGCCACTCATATCTGGTGTCACAATAGCGTGCCTTTAAAAAGAAAAAAAGTTTTTCACTGTAAGCTAATAGCAGTTAGTTGTCTGCAAGCGTCTGGGGGTCAGGCCTTCAGCGTGTACTCTGCCAACCTCTGCAAGTGTACTTTGCCACTCATATCTGGTGTCACTATAGCGTGCCTTTAACCCCTTAAGGACCAAACTTCTGGAATAAAAGGGAATCATGACATGTCACACATGTCATGTGTCCTTAAGGGGTTAAAAAGAAAGTTTTTCACTGTAAGCTAATAGCAGTTAGTTGCCTGCCAGCGTCTGGGTGTCAGGCCATCAGCGTGTACTCTGCCAACCTCTGCCAGTGTACTTTGCCACTCACATCTGGTGTCACTATAGCGTGCCTTTAAAACCCAAAAACTTTTTCCACTGTTATAGATTGAATAGCAGTTAGTTGTCTTCAAGCGGTTGTCAGGCCTACAGCGTGTACTCTGCCAACCTCTGCCACTGCACAGTGCCACTCATATCTGGTCGCACAGTAGCTTGCACGCATAGTACCACTAATCCAAAAACAAATGACAGGCAGAGGCAGGCCACCCCGCAGGGGCCATCGTGGTCGTGGTGCTGTGATTCCCTTTTGCCCTAGAATAATGCCCAGTTTTCAGAGGCCACGTACCCTGAACTTGAAAAGTTCTGAGGACATAGTTGACTGGCTAACACAGGACACCCAATCTTCTACAGCTTCCGCTCGGAACCTTGACGCACTATCCTCCACCAGCTTAGCTTCGGGCACCTCTCAAGATACCACTCACCCGCCTGCCGCCACCACCAACACTAGCACCACAGTCGCTTCACTTGGTATGTCAGAGGAGTTATTTACACATCCGTTTGAAGAAATGAGTGATGCGCAACCATTATTGCCAGAGGATGTAGATAACAGGCATATGTCTCAGGCAGGCAGCATTACACACATGGATGTACGGTGTGATGATGATGATGATGTACCCGCTGCTGCTTCCTTTGCTGAGTTGTCAGATACAAGTGAAGCGGTTGACGATGACTATGCGTCCATGGATGTCACGTGGGTGCCCGCTCAGCAAGAATAACAGGGCGAAAGTTCAGATGAGGAGGAGGAGACGAGTTGGAAGCAGGGGGAGGTCGTCGCAAGGAGCTAGTGGCACAGTCAGACAGCATGCATCGGCACCCGGGGTCAGCCCGACAGTACGCCAATCAACGCATGCTGTGTCCACCACCAGAATGCTGTCATTGCAGAGCTCAGCAGTGTGGCATTTTTTTGTGTGTCTGACTCTGACAACAGCGATGCCATTTGCAACCTGTGCCAAAAGAAACTGAGTCGTGGGAAGTCCAACACTCACCTAGGTACAACTGCTTTGCATAGGCACATGATAGCACATCACAAACGCCTATGGGATCAACACATGAGTACAAGCAGCACACAAACTCAAAGCCGCCATCCTCCTCCTGGTCCAGCATCTTCAGCCATGTCAACCACTGCTGTCCTCCTTGCCCCCTCTCAACCATCCGCCACTCCGTCTCTCGCCTTGAGCAGTTACCGCTCATCTGCCCACAGTCATGTGTCTGTCAAGGACATGTTTGAGCGTAAGAAGCCAATGTCAGAAAGTCACCCCCTTGCCCTGCGTCTGACAGCTGGCTTGTCTGAACTATTAGCCCGCCAGCTTTTACCATACAAGCTGGTGGAGTCTGAGGCGTTCAAAAAATTTGTGGCTATTGGGATACCGCAGTGGAAGGTACCCAGACGAAATTTCTTTGCACAAAAGGCAATCCCCAACCTGTACTCGATTGTGCAAAAGGAAGTAATGGCATGTCTGGCACACAGTGTTGGGGCAAGGGTCCATCTGACCACTGATACCTGGTCTGCAAAGCATGGTCAGGGCAGGTATATCACCTACACTGCGCATTGGGTAAACCTGCTGACGACTGCCAAGCATGGAATGCGTGGCTATTCAGAGGAGTTGGTGACACCGCCACGACTTGCAGGCAGGCCTGCTGCCACCTCCTCTACTCCTCCTACTCCATCCTCTTCCATAACCTCCTCGACTGAGTCCTCTTCTGCTCTTGCGTCTTGCTCCACATCAACGGCACACCCCCCCAGCTCCCCAGGTACTATTCCACATCCCGGATACGGCAGTGTCACGCCGTCTTGGGTTTGACTTGCTTGAAAGCAGAGAGTCACACCGGACAAGCACTCCTGTCCGCCCTGAACGCAGGTGGAAAAGTGGTTGACTCTGCAGCAACTGGATGTCGGCAAAGTGGTTTGTGACAACGGAACAAATTTGTTGGCGGCATTGAAGTTGGGCAAGTTGACACATGTGCCGTGCATGGCACGTGTGTAATCTGATCGTACAACGCTTTGTGCATAAGTACACAGGCTTACAGGACGTCCTGAAGCAGGCCAGGAAGGTGTGTGGCCATTTCAGGCATTCCTACACGGCTATGGCGCACTTTGCAGATATCCAGTGGCGAAACAACATGCCAGTGAGGTGCTTGATTTGTGACAGCCCGACACGTTGGAATTCAACACTCCTAATGTTCGACCGCCTGCTCCAACAAGAAAAAGTCGTTAATGAATATTTGTATGACCGGTGTGCTAGGACAGCCTCTGGGGAGCTGGGATTTTTTTTGCCACGTTACTGGACGCTCATGCGCAATCCCTCTAGGCTCATGCGTCCTTTTGAGGAGGTGACAAACCTAGTCAGTCGCACCGAAGGCATCATCAGTGACATCATACCATTTGTTTTCTTCCTGGAGCGTGCCCTGCGAGTGCTGGATCAGGCCGTAGATGAGCGTGAAGAGGAAGAGTTGTGGTCATCATCACCACCAGAAACAGCCTTATCAGCATCGCTTGCTGGACCTCGGGCAATGCTGGAAGAGGATTGTGAGGAAGAGAAGTCAGAGGAGGAATGTGGCTTTGAGGAGGAGAAGTAAGACCAACCACAACAGGCATCCCAGGGTGCTCGTTGTCACCTATCTGGTACCCGTGGTGTTGTACGTGGCTGGGGGGAAGAACATACCTTCAGTGAGATCACTGAGGAGGAGGAACGGGAAATGAGTAGCTCGGTATCCAACCTTGTGCAAATGGGGTCTTTCATGCTGTCGTGCCTGTTGAGGGACCCTCGTATAAAAAGGCTGAAGGAGAACGACCTGTACTGGGTGTCCACGCTACTAGACCCCAAGTATAAGCAGAAAGTGGCGGAAATGTTACCAAATTACAACAAGTCGGAAAGGATGCAGCATTTGCAAAATAAATTAAAAAGTATGCTTTACACAGCGTATAAGGGTGATGTCACAGCACAACGGGAATCTAACAGGGGAAGAGGTGAAAGTCATCCTCCTCCTCCCACGACCACGCCGGCAAGGACAGGACGCTTTAAAGACGTGTTGTTGATGGAGGACATGCGGACCTTTTTAAGTCCTACGCATCGCCAGAGCCCTTCGGGATCCACCCTCAGAGAACTACTCGACCGACAGGTAGCAGACTACCTCGCCTTAACTGCAGATATCGACACTCTGAGGAGCGATGAACCCCTTGACTACTGGGTGTGCAGGCTTGACCTGTGGCCTGAGCTATCCCAATTTGCGATAGAACTTCTGGCCTGCCCCGCTTCAAGTGTCCTGTCAGAAAGGACCTTCAGTGCCGCAGGAGGTATTGTCTCTGAGAAGAGAAGTCGCCTAGGTCAAAAAAGTCTAGATTACCTCACCTTTATTAAGATGAATGAGGGATGGATGCTGGAGGGACTGACAGTGGGTGATACATTCGACTAAAAAAAGGCCTGATGAGATGGCTTGGGCTAAAAATGGTGACCCTATGTAGGAGGAACAGTCCCTATTCTGCTCTGTGTCAGTGTGCATCAGGGATCATTAGGATAGGTGTCAATCCATATCTGCCAAGTGACCCTATGTAGGGGGAACAGTCCCTATTCTGCTCTGTGTCAGTGTGTATCAGGGTCCCTGAGGACAGGTGTCAATCCATATCTGCAAAGTGGCCCTATGTAGGGGGAACAGTCCCTATTCTGCTCTGTGTCAGTGTGTATCAGGGATCATTAGGATAGGTGTCAATCCATACCTGCCAAGTGACCCTATGTAGGGGGAACAGTCCCTATTCTGCTCTGTGTCAGTGTGTATCAGGGTCCGGCATGCCACAGTCCAGTTGTTAGTCCCCTTGAAACAACGTTTCCATCACTATTGTGGCTAGAAAGAGTCCCTGTGGGTTTTAAAATTCGCCTGCCCATTGAAGTCAATGGCGTGTTCGCCAACGTTTGCGGAAGTTCGCGTCCGCCGTTCGCGAACCGAAAATTTTGTATTCGCGACATCACTATTGAACAGCACTGCTCCCTCGGCCCCCCCAACCCCACTCCATCATACTGTCCTTTAACCTTTATTCCACCTTTTATATCCACTTTTTCCCCCCATGCTACTATTCCTCTTGTTGTACTTAGATCTGACCTAAGTCACCTTGTTAAAGCAGAGCCCTCATAAAACAAGCACTCCAATCATCATAACTACTGCAGCTCACAGGAGCTTCCATTAGCCTCTGAGCTAAACCTGCAGTAATGATCGCTCTCAGCCAATGAGATAAGACCTGCACTACAGAGCTGAGCTTAGACAGACAGACACTTGATCTCGTTGAGGCAGGGAGCGGAACCTGACTGACCCCCAGGTAAATCGTTAAACAGTTCCAAAATAGTTAAACTACTGCCAGTGCGGCGGTGCCAGGGCTCTCATGGCATCGTAACCACTACAGCTGTAGTGGTTACGGTGCTTGGACTCTTCCACTAACCTCTAACATTTGTATTCGTTTCTTATTTCCCGTTATGTCCCCGTACTCAAATTGTAAAGTGCAGTGGAATATGTAACAATATAAATTTTATATAAACAAAAATGCCTAATCTCAGTAGAGATGGTAAACCTAGAGCATTCTAGATGCAGTATACTGCAACTAACAAAGCTGACGTAATTCATAGTGTTCTTACACTATGCAACCCCTATGCTATCCCTCTTACCATATACATACCCTAACCCTTAAACAACATGCATTCCCTACCAATTACACTGTGGTCAGTGCTATGCAACAGCTAAATCCCCACTGATCATATTCGGCAAGGGGGCAAATTGAATCCC